>NC_054848.1:64312268-64619768 GCF_018345385.1 Vulpes lagopus | reverse complement strand
TTCTTTATCCATTCATCTTTCGATGGACATGAGAAAATGCTCTGCATCACTTGCCATCAGGGAAATACAAATCAAAACCACAATGAGATACCACCTCACACCAGTGAGAATGGGGAAAATTAACAAGGCAGGAAACAACAAATGTTGGAGAGGATGCGGAGAAAAGGGAACCCTCTTACACTGTTGGTGGGAATGTGAACTGGTGCAGCCACTCTGGAAAATTGTGTGGAGGTTCCTCAAAGAGTTAAAAATAGACCTGCCCTACGACCCAGCAATTGCACTTTTTTTGTTTTATTTAATTCCAGTTAGATAACATACAGTGTAATATTAGTTTCAGGTGCACAATATAGTGATTCAACACTTTCATGCAACACCCAGTCAGTGCTCATCACAAGTGCACTCCTTAATCCCCACCACCTATTTAACCCATCTCCCCAAACACCTCCCTTCTGGTAATGATCAGTTCAGTCTCCATGGTTAAGTCTCTATGGTTAAGTCCATCTCTTGATTACTCTCTCTCTCTCTCTCTCTCTGTCTCTCTCTCTTTTTGCCCTGTGCTTATTTGCTTTGTTTCTTAAGTTCCACACATACGTGAGATAATATGGTATTTGTCTTTCTATGGCTTATTTCACGTAGCATAATACTCTTTAGCTCCATCCTTGTCTTTGAAAAGGGCAAGATTTCATTCTTTTTGATGGCTAATATTCCATTGTATATATAGCACATCTTCTTTATCCATTCATCAGTCAATGGACACTTAGGATGTTTCCATAATTTGGCTATTGTAGATAATATTATTCTTATCATGGTGCATGTGTCACTTTGAATTAGTATTTTTGTACCCAGTGGTGAGATTGCTAGATTGTAGGGTAGTTCTATTTTTAACTTTTTGAGGAATCTCCATATGATTTTTCCAGAGTGACTACACCAGGTTGCATTCTCACCAATAGTGCAAGAGGGTTCCCCTTTCTCCATGTCCACATCAACTCTTCTTTTCATTTGTTGTTGATTTTAGGCATTCTGACTGGTATGAGGTGATATCTCATTGTAGTTATATGTAGTTCCCTAATGATCAGTGATTTTGAGCATCTTTTCATGTGTCTGTTGGCCATCTGTATGTCTTCTGTATGTCTTCTTTGGAAAAATGCCTGATCATGTCTTCTGCTCATTTGGATTATTTGTATTTGTGGTGTTGATTTTTATAAGTTATATATATATATATATATTATATATATATAAAATATATTATATATTATATATTATATATTATATATTATATATTATATTAGTATATATATTAATATAAATAATACTAATATATATATAAATAATACTAATCCTTTATCATATCATTTGCAAATATCTCCTCCTATTTTGTAGATTTCCTTTTATTTTTGTTGATTGTTTCCTTTGCTGTGTGGAGGCTTTTTATTTTGATGTAGTTCAAATAGTTTGTTTTGCTTTTTTCCCCCCTTACTTCAGGAGACATATCTAGAAAAGTTTTTCTACAGCTGATGTCAGAGAAATTACTGCCTGTGTTCTCTTCTAGGATTTTTATATTTTCAGGTCTCACATTTAGTTTTTAAATTCAATCACTTTTAATGACTTTCTTAAAACATTCATTTTAGGAGTAAGTACCCCAGATATGGCCCACTACTAGTCCTGTGCTTTTAGTGTAAAGTAAAATTACATTATAATTTTACTGGTCAGATCAGATTTTTAGCTCATAGTTTACAAAAATGGGGTTGTTTTTCTCTCATAAACTACTTTCTAGCCAGGTTGACTGCTCCTCCTCCTCAATCTGTACTTGCGCAAATGGTAAATCCAAAACTTTACATTTCAATACACTTCCTAGAGGTACATATTAACCTTTTATCTTTTTGAGTGTGTCTCCTTTTTGTAACTGAAGCATAGTTGACATCAAATATATTAGTTTCAAAAAAAAAAAAACAAATATATTAGTTTCAAGGGAACAACATGCTGATTTGACAATTTTATGTATTATGAAATACTCACCATGATAATTATAACTACTCTCTCACCATATATATCATTAAAATATTATTGACTATATTCCATATACTGTACTTTTATCCCCATGACTTATTAATTTATAAATGGAAGTTTGTATTTTTTAATCCCCTTTACTTATTTCACCTAGTCCCCCAGCCCCCTCTCTTCTTGCAACTGTCAGTTTGTTCTCTATATTTACAGGTCTGATTCTGCTTTTTATTTGTTTGCTCATTAATTTGTTTTGTTTTTTAGATTCCACATATATGTGAAATAATATGTTATTTGTCTTTCTCTGTTCTATTTCACTTAGCATAATACCCTCTAGATCCGTCCACATTGTAACAAATGGCAAGATCTCACATTTTTATGACTACAATTCCATGTGTGTATATGTGTGTGTCTATAAATATACATAGACATGTGTCTATATTATATATATCACTTCCTCTTTATTCCTTATCTATTAATGGACACAAGTTATTTCCATATCTTGACTATTGTAAATACTGTTGCAATGAACATAGGGATGCATATATCTTTTCAAATTAGTGTTTTCATTTGCTTTGTGTAAAACTCATTCAGGGAATTACTGGATCGTATAGTATTTCTATTTTTAATTTTTGAGGAGCCCCCATGCTGTTTTTCATAGTGGTTGCGCCAATTTATATTCCCTTCAACAGTGCACTAGAGTTCTCTTTACTTCTCATCTTTGCCAACACATGTTATTTATTGTTTTTCCAATACTAACCATTCTGAAAGGTGTACAATGATATCTCACATGGTTTTGATTTGTAGTTCCCTAATTATTAGTGATGCTGAGCATCTTTTCATGTGTCCGTTGCTAATCTGTATGTTTGCTTTGGTAAAATATATATTTAGGTTCTCTGTCCATTTTTTTGTCATATTGTTTACTTTATTGGTGGTGAGTTTTATATTTTTATAAAAATTTGATGGTAACACTGTACTCAATATATTATTTGTAAATATTTTCCCCCATTCATTAGGTTAGTTTTTCACTTTATTAATAGTTTTCTTCACTGTGCAGAAGTTTTTATTTTAGTGCACTGCCAGTAGTTTATTTTTGCTTTTGTTTCCCTTGCCAGAAGAGACATATCTTGAAAATTTTTGCTAAGACCAGTGTCTAAGAGTTACTGGCTATATTTTCTTTTAGGAGCTTTATGGTTTAAGGTTTTACATTTAGGTCTTTAATCCATTTTGAGTTTATTTTTGCATATAGTAAAAGAAAGTGGTCCTGTTTCAGTCTTTTTCTGTAACTACTCAGTTTTCCAAGAACTATTTATTGAAAAGACTGTCATTTCCCCACTGTATACTCTTGTCTCTTTTGTCAAAGATTGATTGACCCTATAGGTATGAGTTTATTTTGGGAATTTTTATTCTGTTCCATTGATCTATGTGTCCATATTTGTGCTAGTAACATATTGTTTTGAATACCTCAGCTTTGTAATACATCTTGAAATCTGATAATATGATACCTCCAGCTTTTGTCTTCTTTCTCAGGATTGCCCTTCTAAAGCCAACAAGTGTGTCCTATCCCTACACTGTCCTTCTGCATAGCTAAAGCTAGTGTGATCACACAATCCCCACGGGAGATGACCTTGTTCAACTGACCCTGGTGGTCCAGGGGGTTAAAGTTACTGAGATCTAAGGAAATGGAACAAGTGAAAAGACAGTTCTTGGCAGGCCACCATTTCCAGGGCTCTGTACTGACAACAGACTGGAACACTTTTCTTCCTATGAAGAATGTCTAATTTCTTAGCCTGGAACTTCATCCTGAGGAAGAGGTTTCAGTTTTCCCACATTTCGAGAGGCTAAGAGACACTCCTTGGGAATGTAAGTAGAGGGATCTTACCTTTGTGCATGCTCTTGGCCTCACTACAGCTTGGAGTACCTCCAAGAAAGGAGCTTATATTTGGAGCCCCAGTTTTTTTCCCAACTGTCACTCAGTAGACTTCTCTAGACCTATTAATCTGGAGACCAGCAGGGATTACAATTACAGCCCCACAGGGATAGTGATATATATATATCACTCCCTGAGTTGAAGGCAGATGCTCAACCACTGAGCCACTCAGGCATCCCAAAATATGTTACAAATTAAAGAACAACTCAAAACCTCAGAAAATAACATAAAGATACTGAGATAACTAATATATCTGATAAAGAATTCAAAGTAATAGTCATACAAATACTCATTGAACTTGAGAAAAGAATGTATGAACACAATGAGAATATCAACAAATAAATAAATAAATATATATATATATATATATATATATATATATATATATATATATATATAAAAAATACAAAACAGAGGTCATAGGCTGAAGAATAACTAAACTGAAAAATAAAGATGTTCAATGGAAAACTGAATGAAGTAGAAGAACAGATCAGTGAGTTGGAAGATAAAGCAATGAAACTTATGCAAAGAGCAGCAAAAAAAAAAAATTTAATGAAAATAACTGGGACACCCCGGTGGCTCAGCAGTTGAGCATCTGTCTTCAGCTCAGGGCATGATCCTGGGATCTGGGATCGAGTCCCACATCATGCTCCCTGCAAGGAGCTTGCTACTCCCTCTGCCTGTGTCTCTGCCTCTCTCTCTCTGTGTGTCTCTCATGAATAAATAAGGGTGTTGGAGGGGAATGGGTGACGGGCACTGAGGTGGACACTTGACGGGATGAGCACTGGGTGTTTTTCTGTATGTTGGTTAATTAAACACCAATAAAAGAAAAAAAAAATAAAAATAAAAAAAAATAATAAAATAAAATCTTTAAATAAAATAAAATAAATAAATGAAAATAACTTAAGACACCTATAGGGATCCCTGGGTGGCGCAGCGGTTCAGCGCCTGCCTTTGGCCCAGGGCGCGATCCTGGAGACCCGGGATCGAATCCCACGTCGGACTCCCGGTGCATGGAGCCTGCTTCTCCCTCTGCCTGTGTCTCTGCCTCTCTCTCTCTCTCTGTGACTATCATAAATAAATAATAAAAAAAATAAAAAAATACACCTATAATACAATATAAAATTGAATAACATTCACATTATAGGATTAAAGAAGTAGAAGAGAGAGAAAAGAACTGAAAACTGAAAGAAATTATTGCTGAAATTTCCCCAAACATAAGAAATCAAACAGCTTGTTCCAGGAATCACGAAGAGTTTCAAATAAGATGAATCCAAAGATTTCCACACCAGTATACATTATAATCAAAATATTAATGGGTGCCTGGATGGTGTAGTTCGTTAGGCATCTGACTCTTCATTTTGGCTCAGGTTGTGACCTGACAGTCATGGAGTCAGCTTGAGTTTCTCTTTCCATCTCCCTCTGCCCCTCCCCTCAACCCACTCACTCTCTCTAAATCAAATAATTTTTTTAAAAAAATGAATTATCAAAAGCTAAATATAAAGAGAAAATCTTAAATGCAGCAGTAGAAAAACAAATTGTTAGATACAAAGGAAACCCCCCCAAAAATCTATCAACAGATTTCCCAAAAGAAAGTCTACAGGCCAAAACAGGCTGGCATGACATATTCAAAGTGCTTAAAGAAAAAAATTAACAACCAAGAATATTGGACCTGACAAGGTTATCCTTCAGAATTAAAGGCAAAATAAAGTTTTCCAGTTTAACAAAAGGTAAAGAACTTCATTGCTACTAAACCAGTTTTACAAAAGATTCTAAAGGAACTTATTTTTTTTTCAAAAGAACCTTTTATTTTTTATTTGAAAGTGTCTTTTATTTTAAGTTTTAAGACATTATTAAGGCATAAATGATATATAAAACACTGCACAAATCTAATGAATAAAACTGATGAGTTTGGGCATATGCATATACTAATAATAACACATTCAAAATAATAAACATACCCATTACTTCCAAAAGTTTGTTATGTCTCTGTTGTTTGTCGGTTTGTTTGTTTTTTATGCTAAGAACGCTGAACTGAGACTTAACCTTTTTTTTAATACATTTATTTTTTATTGGTGTTCAATTTGCCAACATACAGAATAACACCCGGTGCTCATCCTGTCAAGTGCCCCCACCAGTGCCCGTCACCCATTCATGCCCCTCCCCCGCCCTCCTCCCCTTCCACCACCCCAAGCTCATTTCCCAGAGTTAGGAGACTTTATGTTCTGTCTCCCCTTCTGGTATTTCCCACACATTTCTTCTCCCTTCCCTTCTATTCCCTTTCACTATTATTTATATTCCCCAAATGAATGAGAACATATAATGTTTGTCCTTCTCATATTGACTTACTTCACTCAGCATAATACCCTCCAGTTCCATCCACGTTGAAGCAAATGGTGGGTATTTGTCATTTCTAATGGCTGAGTAATATTCCATTGTATACATAGACCACATCTTCTTTATCCATTCATCTTTCGATGGACATGAAGGCTCCTTCCACAGTTTGGCTATTGTGGCCATTGCTGCTATAAATTTCGGGGTGCAGGTGTCCCGGCGTTTCATTGCATCTGTATCTTTGGGGTAAATCCCCAACAGTGCAATTGCTGGGTCGAAGGGCAGATCTATTTTTAACTCTTTGAGGAACCTCCACACAGTTTTCCAGAGTGGCTGCACCAGTTCACATGCCCACCAACAGTGTAAGAGGGTTCCCTTTTCTCCACATCCTCTACAACATTTGTGGTTTCCTGCTTGTTAATTTTCCCCATTCTCACTGGTGTGAGGAGGTATCTCATTGTGGTTTTGATTTGTATTTCCTTGATGGCAAGTAATGCAGAGCATTTTCTCATGTGCATGCTGGCCATGTCTATGTCTTCCTCTGTGAGATTTCTCTTCATGTCTTTTGCCCATTTCATGATTGGATTGTTTGTTTCTTTGGTGTTGAGTTTAAGAAGTTCTTTATAGATCTTGGAAACTAGCCCTTTATCTGATACGTCATTTGCAAATATCTTCTCCCATTCTTGCAGGTTGTCTTTTAGTTTTGTTGAATGTATCCTTTGCTATGCAAAAGCTTCTTATCTTGATGAAGTCCCAAAAGTTCATTTTTGCTTTTGTTTCTTTTGCCTTCGTAGATGTATCTTGCAAGAAGTTACTGTGGCTGAGTTCAAAAACGGTGTTACCTGTGTTCTCCTCTAGGATTTTGATGGATTCTGTCTCACATTTAGATCTTTCATCCATTTTGAGTTTATCTTTGTGTATGGTGAAAGAGAGTGGTCTAGTTTCATTCTTCTGCATGAGGATGTCCAATTTTCCCAGCACCATTTATTGAAGAGACTGTCTTTCTTCCAATGGATAGTCTTTCCTCCTGTATCGAATATTAGTTGATCACAAAGTAGAAGGTCCACTTCTGGGTTCTCTATTCTGTTCCATTGATCTATGTGTCTGTTTTTAGGCCAGTACCACACTGTCTTGATGACCACAGCTTTGTAGTACAACTTGAAATCTGGCATTGTGATGCCCACAGCTCTGGTTTTCTTTTTTAAAATTCCTCTGGCTATTCGGGGTCTTTTCTGATTCCACACAAATCTTCAAATAATTCCTTCTAACACTCTGAAGAAAGTCCATGGTATTTTGATAGGGATTGCATGAAACGTGTAAATCGCCCTGGGTAACATTGACATTTTCACAATATTAATTCTTCCAATCCATGAGCATGGAATATTTTTCCATCTCTTTGTGTCTTCCTCATTTTCTTCCAGAAGTGTTCTATAGTTTTTACGGTATAGATCTTTTACCTCTTTGGTTAGGTTTATTCCTAGGTATCTTATGCTTTTGGGTGCATTTGTAAATGCGATTGACTCCTTAATTTCTCTTTCTTCAGTCTCATTGTTAGTGTATAGAAATGCCATTGATTTCTGGGCATTGATTTTGTATACTGCTACGCTACCAAGTTGCTGTATGAGTTCTAGCAATCTTGGGGTGGAGGCTTTTGGGTTTTCTAGGTAGAGTATCATGTCATCAGCGAAGAGGGAGAGTTTGACTTCTTCTTTGCCAATTTTAATGCCTTTAATGTCTTTTTGTTGTCTGATTGCTGAGGCTAGGACTTCCAGTACTATGTTGAATAGCAGTGGTGAGACTGGACATCCCTGTCTTGTTCCTGATCTTAGGGGAAAGGCTCCCAGTGCTTCCTCATTGAGAATGATATTTACAGTGGTCTTTTCGTAGATGGTTTTTAAGATGTTGAGGAATGTTCCCTCTATCCCTACACTCTGAAGTGTTTTGATCAGGAATGGATGCTGTATTTTGTCAAATGCTTTCTCTGCATCTAATGAGAGGATCATATGGTTCTTGGTTTTTCTCTTGCTGATATGATGAATCACATTGATGGTTTTACGAGTGTTGAACCAGCCTTGTGTCCCGGGGAAAAATCCTACTTGGTCATGGTGAATAATTTTCTTAATGTACTATTGGATCCTATTGGCTAGTATCTTGTTGAGAATTTTTGCATCCATGTTCATCAGGGATATTGGTCCGTAATTCTCCTTTTTGGTGGTGTCTTTGGTTTTGGAATTAAGGTGATGCTGGCCTCACAGAACAAATTTGGAAGTACTCCATCTCTTTCTATCTTTCCAAACAGCTTTAGTAGAATAGGTATGAGTTCTTCTTTAAACGTTTGATAGAATTCCCCTGGGAAGCCATCTGGCCCTGGACTTTTGTGTGTCGGGAGGTTTTGGATGACTGCTTCAATTTCTTCCCTGGTTATTGGCCTGTTCAGGTTTTCTATTTCTTCCTGTTCCAGTTGGTAGTTTGTGGCTTTCCAGGAATGTGTCCATTTCTTCTAGATTGCCTAATTTTTTGGCGTATAGGTGTTCATAATATGTTTTTAAAATCGTTTGTATTTCCTTGGTGTTGGTAGTGATCTCTCCTTTCTCATTCATGATTTTATTAATTTGAGTCTTCTCTCTCTTCTTTATAATAAGGCTGGCTAATGGTTTATCTCAGTTTCCCTCTTTGCCATCAACTTGTCTTCTATGTCACTCACTCGTTCTTCTACCTCTTTAACCCTCGTCGTTAAGACATCTAGTTTGGATTTCATCTTTCAATTGATTTTTAATTTCTGCCTGATTGGAGATAAATTCTGCAGTCATGAAGTCTCTTGAGTCCTTTATGCTTTTTTCTAGAACCACCAGTAGCTTTATAATAGTGCTTCTGAATTGGCTTTCTGACATTGAATTGTAATCCAGATTTTGTAACTGTTGGAGACAGGACTGTTTCTGATTCTTTCTTTTGAGGTGAGGTTTTCCTTCTAGTCGTTTTGCTCAGTGTAGAGTGGCCAAAAACAAGTTGTATTGGGAAAAGGAGAAAAAGAAGAGAAAGAAGGAAAGAAAAGAGAAAAAGAAAAAAGAAAAATGGAAGAAAAAAAGAAAAAAAATAGAAGAAAAAGAGAAAGAAAAAGAAAGAAAGGAAAAAAAAAGGTGGGGGAAGGAAACAAATCAAAAAGCAAAACAAAACAAAACAAACAAAACAAACAAACAAAACACGGGGAGTATCTTCTGATTCTGTATACTTTAAGTCCCTTGACTTCCCCTGGAACTTGTCCGTCTAGCTGGTCTTCTGGGGGAGGGGCCTGTTGTGCTGATTTTCAGGTGTTAGCACTTGGGGGAGCTGCTCTGCCCCCTGCCTGGTGCAGGGCTCAGTGGGGGTTGTTTACCCCGTGAGGCCCCAGGAGGAACAACCACAGTGCAGGCGGCCAGCTCTGGAGCCCTGGATTCAGCTCCCACAGTAACTACAGAGCTCTCAGTCTGCAGGGCCTGGAGGCTCTGTGGTGGGGCCGCTGATCTGCTCAGCTCAGGGCAAGAGCGTCCTTGTTGTCCTGGGCCCTCCAGGCCTCTGCCTGTCCTGGGGGGGAGGCCGGTTCCTGGGCTGTGTCCCCGCGCCCAGGGCTCCATGCCCGCGCTGTTGATTTCGCGCTCCCGGCAGCGCAGCCCCCTCCGCGGAGCCGACGCCCGAGCCCCTCCGAGCTGCTCCTGTGGCCAGCCGTGTCCGCGCTGCAGCCCTTCAGGTAGCTCGGCGCACTCTCCCCAGGGCGCAGTTCCTCTGTTACTGTCCCAGGGAGCCTGAGGGTATCCCCGCCCTCCTGGGGTCCTGCTCCAAATCCCTGCAAGGCCTTTCCGCCCGGGAAAATTGGTGCAGCTCCTGCTTCTCCGGGACGTAGCTCTCCTGTCCTTCTAAAGGAACTTCCTTAAACTGAAAAGAAATGATACTAATTAATAAGAAGAGAACATATGAAAATAAGTATCTCCCTAGAAAAGGTAAATGTAAAAAAAAGAGAAAAAAAGAAAAGGTAAATATATAATAGTAGTGCATTAATCATTTATAAAGCTACTATGAGGGTTAAAAGTCAAAAGTAGTAAAATTGGAACACCTGTGTGGCTCAGCGGTTGAGCATCTGCCTTTGGCTCAGGGTGTGATCCCGGAGTTCTGGGATTGAGTCCCATATTGGGCTTCCTGCAGGGAGCCTGATTTTCCCTCTGCCTATTTCTCTGCCTCTCTTTCTCTGTGTCTCTCATGAATAAATTAATAAAATATTTTTTAAAGTAGTAAAATTAATTAAAACTAGGGTAATTAATGAATTATTATATAATTATATAATAATATGTGAAATAAACATAAAACATCGGGATGTATAAAAATTAGTGTCTTGGAATGTGTTCAAATTTAAGTTGCTATTAATTTAAAACAGACCGTTATATACATAGTATAAGATATGTGAACCTTGTAGTAATTACAAACCACAAACTTATATTGAATACACAAATGAAACAAAAAGGAATATAAATAGAGGACTTAAAAAAGTCTTCAAAGGACAAGGGAAGAGAGCAAGTGAAAAAGAAAGGAACTGAAATAATCTACTAAAAGAGACAGAAGACAATAAAGAAAATGGCATTAAATACCTATCAACCAATAATTACATTAAACTGAAGTGAACTAAATTCTCCCATCAGTATAAATATAGTGGCTGAAGGGATTAAAAAAAGCCTGGGCACATCTATACACAGCCTACAAGAGATTTGCTTCATTATTAAAGATGTACACAGACTAAAGCTAAAATAGTGAAAAAATGATATTCCATGCAAAGGAAACTAAAGTTGGCATAGCTATACTTATTTCAGACAAAATGACATTAAAATAAAGATTGTAATAAAAGCCAAAGAGTAGTACTATATAATATTAAAGGGGTCAATTCAGCAAGAGGATATAACATTTATAAATATATATGCACCTGAGAGAGAAGCCCTGAGATATATAAAATAATAGTAGGACTAAAGGAAGAAATTGATAATCCAGTAACAGTAGGGCACATCATCACCCAACTCACATCAATGAATATATCATCCAAGCAGAAAATCAGTAAGAAATCACTGGCCTTAAACAACATATTAGACCAAGTGCATATGGTATATTTTCTAGGATAGATCACATTTTGGGCCACAAAACAAGTCTCAATAAATTTAAGAATATTGAAATCATATCAAGAGTCTACTCTGATCACAAACTAGATGGTTTCACTCATAAGTGGAATATAAGAAACAGTGCAGAGGATCATAGTGGAAGGGAGAGAAAACTCAATGGGAAGTCATCAGAGAGGGAGAAAAACCATGAGAGACTCTTAACTATAGGAAACGAACTGAAGGTTACTAGAGGGGTGGTGGGTGGGGGGATAGGATAATTGAGTGATGGGCATTAAGGAGGGTGCATGATGTGATGAGCACTGAGTATTATATGCAACTAATGAATTATTCAACAGTACATCTGAAACTAATGATGTACTATATGTTGGTTAATTGAATTTAAATTTTAAAAAATACTGGGAAATTACTGGAAAAACTACAAATACATAGAAATTAAATGATATGTTACCGAACAACTACTGGATTATTAAAGAAATAAAAGGAGAAATAAAAAATACTGATAGACAAAAACAGAAGTAAAATATACCAAAATCTATGGGATGCAGCAAAAGCTGTTTTAAGAGGGTACTTCATGGCAAACAGGCGTACCTGAAGAAACAAGATACTATCCAAGTAATGCACAGATTAAATGCAATTCCTGTAAAAATTCCAATGAAATTTTTCTCAGAACTAGAACTAATAATTTTAACATTTGTATGGAATCATAAATGATCCCAAATAGCCAAAACAATCCTGCAAAAGAAGACAAAGCCAGAGGTACCACACTCCCTAATTTCAGACTATACTACAAAGCTATAGTAATCAAAACAGTATGGTTATGGTACAAAAATAGACCTATTGATCAATGGAACAGAATAAAGAGCTCAGAAATTAACCTATGCATATATGACTAACTTTTGACAAAGGAGGCAAGAATATACAATGATAAAAGGAAAGATTCTTCAATAAGTAGTGTTAGTAAAACTGGACAGCAAAGAAAGAAGAGAATAGAAAAGAAATGAGACCAGTAACTTACAATATGTACAAAAATTAACTCTAAATGAATTAAAGACTAGAATGTAAGACCTGAAACCATGAAACTTCTAGATGAAAATATAGGCAGTGAATTCTAAATATAGATCTTGGTGATGTTTTTATGAATCTGACTCCAAAGGCAAGAGAAGCAAAAACAAAAATAAATAAATAAACGTGACTACATCAAACTAAAAAGCTTCTGCATAGTAAAGGAAACTATCAACAAAATGAAAATGCATCCTATTGAATGGGAGAAGATATATGCAAATCATATATCTAATAAAGTGTTAATATTCAAAATATATAAAGAATACATTCAAATCAATAATAAAAATAGCCAATTTAAAATAGACAGAACATCTGAATAGATACTTTTTCCAAAGAACACATATAGATGGCCAACAGGTACATGGAAAGTTGGTTGATGTCACTTATCATTCAGGGATATGCAAATCAAACCCTCAATATGATACTGCTGAACACCTGTCTGAATGGCTACTACCAAAAAGACAAGAAGTAACTGTTGGTGAGAATGTGGAGAAAAGAAAGCCTTTGTGCAATGTTGGTGGCAATGCAAATTGGTGCAGCCACTATGAAAAACAGTAGGACAGTTCTTCAAAAAAATAAAATAGAACTAACATAAGATCTAGAATACCACTAATGGAGATGTAGCCAAAGAAAATGAAACCACTAGTTCAAAAATTTATATGCATCTAAAAAAGTTTATACACCTCTATGTTCATTGCAACATTATTTAGAATAGCCAAGACATGAAAACAACCTAAGTGTCAATTAATGGATGAGTGGATAGATATGATATATACATACAATGGAATATTAGCCGCTAAAAATATTCTTGCCATCTGTGGCAACATGGATAGACTTAGAGGGTATTATTCTGAATTAAATAAGTCAGACAAAGATAAATATCATAGAACTTCATTTATATATAAAATCTAAAATGCTATCCAAAGAAACAACACAAAATCCATACTGATAGATACAGAGAACTGTTTGGTTGCCAGAGACGGTGAGATTAGGGAGGTGATGAGGGTGAAGGGTATATGGAAGTGCAAACTTCCAGTTATAAAATAAAAGTCATGGAGATATAATGTACAGCAAGGGAAATATAGTCAATAATATATTAACTTTGTATGGTGACAGATGGTAATTAGACATATTATACTGATCATCTCCCAATGTAAAAAAATGTCAATTCATTATGTTGTACACTTAAAACTGATGTAATACTGTGTATCAATGATGTCTCAATATAAAAATCCACTATTTCAACAATTCTGCCTTTACAATTTTATCACTCTATTAATAAAATAAATTGCCCACTTAAGGTTGCATGATACTTGGTTATACATATGATAAATATTTGTATATCTATGATATATGTGTATATCTCTGTGTGTGATATATATAGCATTTCTCCCTTATCCATTCATCTATTGATGGATCCTTCAGTTATTTCCATACTACGCTATTATAAATAATGCTGCAATAAGCATAAGGATGCATATATTTTTTTTACATTAGTGTTTTTGTTTTATTTGGATAAGTAACCAGTAGTAGAATTATTGGATAATTATGGCATTTCCATTTTTAATTTTTTTGGGGAACCTACATACTGTTTTCCACAGAGGCCTTACCAATTTACATTTCTAACAGTGCTTGAAGGTTCCTTTTATACTTGCCAACACTTGTTATTTCTTGTCTTTTTGATTATTGGCATTCTAACAGGGGTAAGGTATTATCTCCTTGTGGTTTTCATTTCCATTTCCCTGATGATTTGTGACAGCATTGTTTCATGTCTCTATTGACCATCTGTATATCTTATTTTGAAAAAAGTCTATTCAGGTCCTCTGCCCATTTTTAATTGGATTATTTATTCTTTTGTTGTTGAGTTGTGTAAATTCTTTGTATATTTTTTATATTAACTCCTTACTAGATATATATCACTTGCAAATAACTTCTCACATTCAGTAGTTTCCTTTTTTCTTTTGTTGATGTTTTTCTTTGCTGTGCAAAAGCTTTTTATTTTGATGTAGTCTCAATAATTTCTTTTTGTTTTTTCCCCTTGCATTAGATTTAATTTTTTTAAAGATGTTATTTATTTATTCATGAGAAACACAGAGAAAGAGAGAAAGGCAGAGACACAGGCAGAGGGAGAAGTAGGCTCCATCCAGGGAGCCTGAGGTGGGACTGGATCCCGGGGTCTCCAGGACTGCGCCCTGGGTTGAAGGCGGTGTTAAACTGCTGAGCCACCCAGGCTGCCCTAGATTTCATTTATAAGTGGAATCTTTAAGAAAAGACAAATGAATAAGTGAACAGAAGGCAGAATCAGACTCATAAATACAGAGAACAAATTTATGGATGCCACAGGGTAGGATGGTAGGGGATGGGCAAAATGAGTGAGGGGGAATGAGAAATACAGGCTTCCTATTATGGAATGAATAAGTCATGATAATAAAAGGCACAGCATAGGGGATCCCTGGGTGGCGCAGCGGTTTGGCGCCTGCCTTTGGCCCAGGGCACGATCCTGGAGACCCGGGATCGAATCCCACATCAGGCTCCCGGTGCATGGAGCCTGCTTCTCCCTCCACCTGTGTCTCTGCCTCTCTCTCTCTCTCTCTGTGACTATCATAAATAAATTTAAAAAAAAATTAAAAAAAAAAAATTAAAAAAAAAAAAAAAAGGCACAGCATAAAAAACATAGTCAATAATATTATAATAGCAATGTATGAGGACAGATGTTAGCTACATTTGTGGATGTAGTATTATGTATTAACTTGAAATCTTCTAATGGAACTGAAATCCTTCACTGCTTGAACATAATAAGCAGTAAGTGCCAAGAGTTGACCCAGATGGACCTAGGCCTTATCTCAACCATTTTCCGACAGCCCACAGGCTTTGTGTTGGGTTTGTTAACTTCCTATTATCTTGTTTGTCTTGTGGTTTGTCTTATATCCTGTTCTGTGTGCTATGTGAGAAGCCAACTTTAATCACATGGTGAAATGTCATTGAGTTTGGAATCCTGAACCTGCTTTATAATTGTAATTGAACTTTACTTAAATTGATTGAATAGAGCTGGCATTGTGGAAAGAAACAACTCATGTGTGCACCTTCATAGCATGCTCATGACACATGACATTAAAAAAATTGAGCCTACTTCTGAGCAAATAATATTGGCTTTAAATAGGGGGCAGGTGGATTACATTCAATTCTGGTTGATAAGCAAAATTATTCATTTTTATTTCACCAGTAAAATGAGAAGGCCCAGCAAAGTGGAGATTGACTCAGTACAAAGTATTGGAGGGCTAAAAACCCTTCATTAGCCTAATTAGCAAGATAGTAGCTTGCATGGGGAAAGAAAGGGGAAATTGTCCTTAGTTCTTTCTCTGAAGAAGTAAACTTCTAATCAGAGCTTCTTCTTAGATAGTGCCTTTATTGTATCTCCTAGATGTGTTACTGCTTTCGGAGAAAAGGGTGCATTTCAGAAAAAAAATCCCCTTTAGGTTTCTATACTTGTGAAATAAATTATAATGCCAATGGTTACTCAAGTAGAATTAAACCCTTCTTACATCATTGTACTTGATTTAACTTGTTCTGGCACTGAAACATAGACTTGGGCAAGGTTTGAGGGGGGAAGTGTAATGGTGTGCATGAAAGTTCTGTACATACCAGGAAAGTGAGTCCTGCCAGTTATTTCTGAAATGTACTCTTTAGCCCTCCAATTCCAAACAGCAGAATGTTTGGCATCCCTGAAGTTTCTCCTTTTTCTTTTTCACCATTCAATTCTTTCCACATTCCCTCCTCCTCCTTCAAAGCTTTGTCCCCAAAATTGCCTAAGGTTATTTTCTCATACAGAAGAGAAAGCAATTAAATAATTGCTATCTTTTCTCCTAAGGGAGACTAAGTTTAACTTTTGTAGGAAATTTTTGGAGTGTTTCTAGTAAGAAACTTAATATCAGATCAAAGTAAGTGCCCCTCAATGTAAATTATAGATATTGACATAAGACAACATTTCGTAGAAAAAGAAACGTTGTGGGGTACCTGAGTGGGGCAATTGGTTAAGCCTCTGACACTTGGTTTCAGCTCAGGTCATGATTTCAGTGTCTTGACATGTAGGCCAGTTGGACTCTGCACTCAGTGTGGAGTCTGCCTAAGACTCTTTGTCCCTCCCCCCGCCCTCTGTCACTCTTTCTTTCTAAAGTAAATAAATAAATCTTTAAAACAAAAAAAAAAAAAGAAAAATTCACTTTTACCATCAAAAAAGGATACCATATGGATTTCAAGGTTTCTTTTAGACACTTTCAACTTTGTTTCCCATTCTTTTATAGACAATAAGGGATATAGAGTCCCTATACTTTTCTTTCAGTGTACAGATCAATGTTGAGACTTTGTCTTAAAATGTGACACTATTGTATTTTTTCTTAGAAAAGAATGTATGCTTGGTGTAACAAATTCAGATAATAGTGAACTGTTTTAGTAAGGAGTCAAATCTCACCCCAACCCCTCTCCATTCTACCCCTCTAAGTTAACCTGTATTAATAGTTTACAGTGTAACTTTCAAAATACTTCCTTATGCATAAAAATTAGTTTTGTGGACATTTTTTTTCTGGAAATATAACATTATGTATTTTATACTTGACTTTTAAAAAAACTTAACAAGATTTAATGTACTTAACAATATTTATTTCCATGACAGTTACATACCTGTACTATGTTCAATAGCCACTCAGCATTCCATTTTGTGGATTTGCCCTAACATATTTAATTTGTTTGTAATTGATAGCCTTTTGAAATACATTCAATTTTCCCATGTTAAAACAATACTGGAAAGAATAACCATGTGAATTTACGCCAGTACTCACATAGAATTCCTAGAGTGAGATTTCTGAATCATAGAGGCATCAAGTATATACTTCTAAAATTTGTATAGCATTGCCAATTTGTTCTCCAGGAAGTTGTCAAGTTTTGCTTCTACCCGGTATGTATAAGTATCAAGTGTTCAGTGTTGAAAAACTTGAACTATATATTTTAAATACCAATAGCTATGATATTGAATTTCTGAGAAATTGGTACCTCATGTGCATTTTCTTCCTAGCTCAGGATTTCTAGGATGTTCTACAGCCTGGGGACCTGAGTGATAAATGAGGTTACTTGGATATTACTTGGGGACAAAAATAAATAAATCTAGATACTACTGAATACACTATTGAAATGTTATACTTTGTCTAGGTTGGTTGGAAGGGAAAGCAAGACCATAAGGGGAATAATATAGTGGGAAAATAAAGCATGCTCAAGGCCCTGGATATAAATAGGAAAGTGACGTGGGAGTAGGGATGGTTAAAGGAAAAGGATAAGAAGTAGTGGATAGATTATGAAAATCAGAAGTTGGATATTTTAGATGTGTGATGTGACTGCATCAAAGTTACTTACAGGAGACATGAGGGTAGTTTAATGTAAGACTTTTACTTGGGATTCTTGTGATACAAAATTATGTTATTTTCACTAGGAAATTAAGCTGCGAGGTTTTGAGGGGATTTGTTTTTATCTTTAGAGTGACAAGTTCTGGACAAGATCATAAAGGTAAAATTGTGGAAGAGCTTGTTTTTAATGGATTTTCTAGACTGCCTCTCATCTTGAGAGGCCTCCACTCCTTTAAACCCAGGGCCCTTAGCTAGTAGAACTGTCTTCATAGGGACTCCCATCTGTTTACCTAACTCCTCAAGCTAGGATGAGACTTTTATCTCATTCTAACTCTTCAAAGAAACAACTAGTTTAATGTTCTAATCTCATTAGACAACTGTTTAACGTGATAACCACATCTGCCATAATTTGTTTCTCTCCAACACTCACCTATACTTCAGCCCTAATAAGACATGCATTTCAAACACCTGGTCTGTCCAGTATTTTTTCTTCAAGAAATGATCCTTCCTTTTTCTTCTGTCATTCAATCACACCATTTAGACAGTCATTGATTCTGAATAAGGATATCTGAAAATCATTATTTAAGGCTTCCAGATACTATAAAAAGTAGAAAAACTGTTTATCTAACCACAAGGAACCATATGCTTTCAGCAAATTTCAATAGTCAGTAATTGTAAATTTTCTTCTCTAAGTCTTTTTGTTCTGATGCTCCATTCTCCAAAATTTCTGTAAAATTCAAGTTGTTAGAGCTTTAATGAAGTAAGGATGGTTGGCAGGGAAATACAATATTTTAATTTCAAGATCAGATGTAAACATGAAAACAGCACATACCTCACTTATAGCTATTAACTTGGCAGTATTGTGTCATTCTCTGTTCAAACAGCCTATAGAGTTTTTTCCCCCCTGGATATTCTTTGGTTAAGGCCTTAGTCTTTAGTGTATTTCCAGGCCAGAAGACACATATTAATAATTAATTTCTAGATTTTTCCAGGAATATTTCACAGAGGAAATACACCATAAAAAGAAAACTCGTCCAAATTTCATTATTGAATATGTGCTTACAATACCAATTTGTACTTCCTTGGCAGTGTCAGAACTAAAAGGTCTATCACAATTTATCTAGACAAGATTTTGGCTTTACATTTAACATAGAAAACAAAAGATGATGCAAACCAGAATATATAAAAAAATTTTGCACTGCAAATATTATAAGGAGGAGGTCTGGATAAGCATAAACCTTCAAGCAAAAATAGTAGACCCTATAACTTGAGATGAGTAACAATAACAGTGAGGATTTATTGATTTCTACTTGCCAGATATCAAAGTGCTTTAAATTACCTGATTTAAACCACATGACATACCTATAATTTAGGTACTGTTATTATCTCTATTTTTTTTCTTATGTGGAAATTCAGTCTCAGAGAAGTCAAGTAAATAACCTAGGATAACACAGCTAAGGGGACTAAGGTGGAATTTCAACTCATTTGTCTTTGACACCAATGCCATTGTGTGCAAACACTGTCTCATATGACTTCCCTCATGTGAGCCTTTGACGAAATATATAAAGAAAGAGAATAGTTTAACAGAACATGTACAATTCCCTGAAGGCCTAAAGTAATTTGTGAGTGTGTGTGTGTGTGTGTGTGTGTGTGTGTATACATGTAATAAGGAGTAAAGGGACCCAGCCCGCCTGAGTGGCAATAGTTTTAGGCAATGGTCCCTTTTCGTAAGACAGTTATCCTGTATTCCATAGGAGGCTCTACAAAGGCTGCTTTTTCCCTGTTTTCTTTCCACAAGTGAGTGAAACTACCTTTTAAGTTTATACCACCAAAGAAGTAAAACTAATAAAGTAGTAAAGCTTGTTTTGGGGGCTGAGGTTTTGTGATAAAAGAAACATTTGATCTCACTATATTAGGACTGTTGAATTTAAAGCAAAATTAAAATGTACAATCTCAAAACCTAAATTAGCCCATTTCCTTTCAACTGATTTGAAGAATGGTATTATAGAGTAAGGGAAAAAATGTTAAGTAGTATAGTTTAAATTTTTTCTAATTAACGTATAACCAATACATTTTCTTTTTTTTTAAGATTTTATTTATTTATTCGTGAGAGACACAGAGAGAGAGAGAGAAGAGAGAGAGAGAGAGAGGCAGGGACACAGGCAGAGGGAGAAGCAGGCTCCATGGAAGAAGCCCAATGCAGCACTCAGTTCTGGGACTCCAGGATCATGCCCTGGGCCAAAGGCAGGCACTAAACTGCTGAGCCACCCAGGGATCTCCCCTCAATACATTTTCATAGCTAGATTTTTATTTTAAAGGAGTCAGGTTATGATTCCAGAAATCTGTGTAAGTCAACTTAGTCCCTTCTGTCTTCCTTATACTGAATTAATTCATTGGTGGGACTTAAATAAAAGTCATTTAGGAATACAATCTAATAAATATTGTTTTTCTCACTAACCTACACAATAAACACAAAGTTAGGAATGTCAGTTTTAATCCGATCGGTAGTGAAATAAAATAGAGAGGCCAGACAAAAGTTGGTCGAAACAGGCTTTTAATGGAACGTGCTCTCAGGTGAGGTTCTGTGACCTGCAGGGAGGGAGAGAGCAGGGAAATCGCGGGCTGGGGAAGTCGAGTCTAGGCAAATGGCAGAAGGGTCTATAAAGAGTTTTCGGCGGGAAGATGGGGGCAGGATGGCATTCCTGTTAGGGCAAGGGTTACAGGTCTTTGTAAGCTAAGTTAGGTAGGGTGGCAAGGTGGCATTATTGGGAGGTTGCTGGACTGGGGTTGGCCGTTTTGAGGTCCCCAGTCTCGCCAGCCCAACAAGGAAGTCCTATAACCTTTTGGTTTTCTAAAGAGCCAGTCTCCTTTACTGGAATGATCTGAAGGAATCCTGAAAAAGCCTAACCTACCTATTATAAGTGTTGGTCTTGAGCAGAATCTAGGATTAGCTCTATGTCTCTCAGCCTTTTTTCTTCCAGCTTAATATGATTGATTGATGTAAACCACATCTTTTTTCATTTTCAGAATAAAGGATGTAACAATGCCATTGCCTCACTCAGTTTCAGTTAGGTGGGTAATTGTGGTCCATTCCATCTTGTATGGGTGGTCTGTTGTCTGTTTCATCTTGAAAGCTCTGAGATGCCCTTCCAAGACTATAATTTGACTGTTAAAGTGCCACACTAATTATGATAGCAGCTTTCACCATTTAAAATGGTGGTTAAATGTTGATTAAATGTATGGAACTTGCCTACTCAAGTTCAATTCCTATTTCTACCATTTACTATCTATGTGGCATTAGGCAAATCACTTAATATCTCTATGTTTTGAGTTATTTGTAAAAGAGACTTTCATAAAAGGACTGCTGTAAAGTTTAAATGAAATAATGTATGTAAAATACAGTGACTGAGCATAAAATAAATTCAATAAATATTAGCAATTGTTTGGGAAATTAAACATATCAAAGAGATTTTTTTCCCAATGATTGTCTTTAGCCATGTGTCTTAAAGATTCTCATTTAGGGAGGAGGAGTTAAGATGGAGTAGTAGGAGGACCCTTTGCTTGCTTGTTTCATCCCTCAAACATAGCTAGATGAATGTCAAATCATTGTGAACACACAGGAAATCAATTTGAGGACTGAGATAACAAATTGCACAACTAGAAGGAGAAAAGAGGCCACATTATGAAAGGTAGGAAGTACACAGATATGATTTGGAGGAGAAAAAAAATCACCAGTACTGTAAAGGGAAGAGAGCCCTGATCAGGGAGAAAGGAGAGAAAGAGAGAGACAGAGAAAGAGAGAACAGAGCACAGGGAATTGCACAAGAAAAACACTTTGTCAAAACCATTGACAGGGAAAACAAGAGGGATTGATTATTGCAAGTTTTCACAAGCAGTGGAGCTCAAATCCTGAAATTTTAGAAGCCCGTGCCAACTGCTATTTGGAGCCTGGTGGGCATAGAGTTCCTCCTGTGGAGAATGAGGGCAAAGATCCAGGAGCAAACAGCTTGGTCTGAGCGTCCCCTGAGTCAAACTGGGAAAGATAGTTCCCCATTTTGGAGAGCATTTGGGGAAGTGGTGCTGCGGATCCAGGAGAGTTGGAGGCAATGATATGAAGAAAGACTTCGAATATCACTGAATTTTAATCTGGGGTACAAGGGGACTAACACTCAGACTCAGACACCGAGGCTTTGTCTCCTCCAGTCTTTATTAAGAGAGCTAACAGGTTGGCTATAGGAATGATTAACTTTGGGAAGCAGAGAAATATTTGTTTACTTCAAAAGGTAAAAGAATAGGCTATTGACTCAAGGAGGGTGGAACAAAGGAGCTGAATCTGGAGAATAATGTGGCCAAGAGTCAGTGTGCTGACTCAGGACTTCCCATATCCCCAGTGTGCTGAGGACTTAGAGATTCAGTTCTCAGATGGCCTCCACAACTGGTTCCCCACAAGGTGGCACTGCATTTTCAGGGACAAAAGAGCTGGAGGATGCCTTTGAGCTGTTCCATTCATTAGCATATGAGCAGAGATGCATGCCAAGTGCAGCTAACCTGAACACTGGCTTTTTGCCTTGCTTTACCATAAACTCCAAGTTCCTGTGCATTTGTGCAACTGCCCTTCAGGGACAAACTGTTAGCAGTCACAGCTTAGACAGACCCTCTCCCAGAGGATCAGCATGATCCATGCTGAGCCAGGTCCCTAAAATTTGGAGTTTTGAAAAACAACTGGCCCACCTGAGATAAACACAAAACAACACTACACAACACAACAAAACAAAAACACACACCAGGAGCATTTTGTTCCAAGGTGGACAGATGGCTCAGACACAGAGAGGGTAAAGGAAAGAATCTGAGGGATTCCTGAAACAAATGAGAAGAAATTGTTAGCTCCTCTGAGGGCTTCCAGAAGAGTTGCAGGCACGAAATCCCCTCTCTGGGGATGAGACAGCCAGTTGACATCATTTCCCCCCTCAACTATCAGCACAGATGAACTTCAGTAAGCAACACACTGCCCACAGTGGAAGCTTGAGCTGCTTGCAGTAAGCCCTGCCCCCCTTGGGCTATACAAGTGCATTTAAATTGGGGCAAACCGGGATCCCTGGGTGGCGCAGCGGTTTGGCGCCTGCCTTTGGCCCAGGGCGCGATCCTGGAGACCCGGGATCGAATCCCACGTCAGGCTCCCGGTGCATGGAGCCTGCTTCTCCCTCTGCCTGTGTCTCTGCCTCTCTCTCTATCTCTCTGTGACTATCATAAATAAATAAAAATTAAAAAAAAAATTTTAAATTGGGGCAAACCTGCCTGGGAGCCAGGGTAGCAGTGAACTTCTCTCCCAGAAGACCAAAACCCCCACACATGTGCTGTATCTGTGAACCTTAGAGTGCTGCAAAGTTTCAGCTCTAGGGGAAATAGGATCTAGCCTCTTTTAAGAAGTAGACCAAAACACACGTAGTTAAAACGTGCTACACGGTGGACAAGGTCTAACTCTCCCCACTGCAGGTAAGGATAAACTGTAGAGGACTGATTTGAGGGATAGAGCAGCCAAAACACAACAGTAGAGTGCAAACAGCATATGCCAGAAACGCTTCCTGAAGTGTGAGGCCCTGGATACTATATGACTTTTTCTTAATATAGCCATTACCCTCAGGAGCAGAAATCATAACAGTATTCCTAACACAGGGAAGACAGAGACCTAGACAAAATGCCAAGATGAGGAGTTCCATCCCATAGAAAAAACAAGAAGAGGTCATAGCCAGGGAACTAATCAAAACATATAAGTAATATTCCTCATCCAGTATTTATTTTATTTTATTTTTTTAAATTAATTTTTATTGGTGTTCAATTTACCAACATACAGAAAAACACCCAGTGCTCATCCCGTCAAGTGTCCACCTCAGTGCCCGTCACCCATTCCCCTCCAACACCCGCCCTCCTCCCCTTCCACCACCCCTTGTTCGTTTCCCCGAGTTAGGAGTCTTTATGTTCTGTCTCCCTTCCTGATATTTCCCAACATTTCTTTTCCCTTCCTTTATATTCCCTTTCACTATTATTCATATTCCCCAAATGAATGAGAACATACACTGTTTGTCCTTCTCCGATTGACTTATTTCACTCAGCATAATACCCTCCAGTTCCATGCACGTTGAAGCAAATGGTGGGTATTTGTCGTTTCTAATTGCTGAGTAATATTCCATTGTATACATAAACCACATCTTCTTTATCCATTCATCTTTCGATGGACACCGAGTATTTAAAACAACAATCAGAAGGATACTAGCTGAGCTTGGGGAAAACATAGAAGACACCAAAGAGCCCATAATGACAGAGATAGACCTAAAGTCTAGTCAGGCTGAAATAAAAAATGCTATCACCAAAACATAAAACCAACTGGATATAATGACCACAAGGATAGAAGATGCTGAGAAATGAATAAGTGATATAGAAGATAAAATTATAAGAAATAAAGAATCTGAAGAGTGGAAGAAAAATATTGGATCACAAATGTGGACTTAAAGAACTAAGTGACTCCCTAAAGCATAATAACATTTGTATCACAGGAGTCCCAGAAAGAGAAGAGAGACAGAAAGGAGAAGATTTATTTGAGGAAATTGTAGCTGAAAACTTCCCTAATCTGGGAAATGAAACAAACATCAAAATCCAAAAGGCACTGTCATCAAAATAATCAAAAGCAGGCCAACACCAAGGTATATCATAGTAAAATTTGCAAAATACTGAGATAAGGAAAGAATTCTGAAAGCACAAAGGAAAAAGAAATCCCTAACTTACAAGGAGAGATAAATAATGTTAGCATCGGATCTTTCTACAGAAACTTAGCAGGCCTGAAGAGAGTGGCATGACATGTTCAACACGTTGAAAGGGAAAAATATGCAGCCAAGAATACTTGATCAGTGCAGTTGTTATTCAGAATAGGAGGAGATGTAAAACAAAAATTTTCCCAGACAAAAGCGAAAGGAGTTCATGACTACTAAACCAGCCTTGCAAGCAATGTTAAAGGGGACTCATTAAGTGGGAAAGAAAGACCCAAAGCAACAAAGACAAGAAAGGAGCAGAGAAAGTCCCCAGAAACAATGACTTAAAAAATAATGCAATGGCACTAAATTCATACCCATCAATAATCTGAAAGTAAATAGACTAGATTCTCCAATAAAAAGACATAGGGTACCAAATGTATTTTAAAAAGACCAATCTATATGTTGCCTACAAAAGACATATTTTAGATCTAAAGACACCTGCAGGTTGAAATAAGAAGAAGGAAAAATATTTATCCATGCTAATGGATATCCAAAGGGCATAGCCACCCTTATATCAGACAGGTCAGATTTTAAACCAAAGACTGAAACAAGAGATGAAGAATGGCACTGTATCACAATAAAGGAGTCTATCCAGGAAGAAAATCTAACAATTGTTAATATTTATGGACCTAACATGGGAGCACCCAAACACATAAATAAATTCATAACAAACATAAAGAAACTCATTGAAAACGATTCCATAATATGAGGTGATGTTAACACCCTCACTTACAGCAATGGGCAGATCATTTAAGCAGAAAATCAAAAAGAAAACAATGGCTTTGAATGACATACTGGACCAGATGGACTTAACAGATATATTCAGAACATTTCGTACTATAGCAGCAAAATAAACATTCTTTCCAAGTGCATATAGGTCATTCTCAAGAATAGATGACCTACTGGGTAATAGAATAGGCCCAGTGCAAAAAGTGTAAAAATAATGACAACCATAAGAGACGCTGAAGTCTCTGCCTATATCTCTGCCTCTCTGTGTGTGTCTCTCGTGAATAAATAAAATCTTAAAAAAAGGAAAACCAAGCTGGAGGTACCATAATTCTGGACTTCAAGCTATATTATCAAGCTGTAGTGATCAAGACATTATGGTACTGGCACAAAAACAGACACATAGATCCATGGAACAGAATAGAAAAACCAGAAGTGGACCCACAACTATATGGTAAATTAATCTCCTACAAAGCAGGAAAGAATATCCAATGGAAGAAAGAAAGATTCATCAATAAATGGTGTTGGAAAAACTAGAGAGCAACATGGAGAAGAATCAGACTAGACCATGTTCCTATGCCATACACAAAAATAATTCAAAATGGATGAAAGAACTAAATGTGGGCCAGGGAACCACCAGAATCCTAGAGAACGCAGGCAGCAGCCTCTTTGACATGGATAGTAGCAACTTCTTACTAGACATATCTCTGGAGGCAAAGGAAATAAAAGCAAAAATAAACTATTGGGATTTAATCAAGATGAAAAGCTTCTGCACAGTGAAAGAAACTATCAATAATACTAAAAAGCAAGCTATGGAATGGGAGAAGATATTTGAAAATGATAAATCTGATATGCTGTTTAGTATCCAAAATATGTAAAGAACTTATCAAACTCAACATCCAAAAACCAAATAATGCAATGAAGAAATGACAGATGACATGAAGAGACATTTCTCCAAAAACATAAAAATGGCCAATAGACACATGAAAAGATGCTTAAAATCACTCTTCATCAGGGAAATACAAACCAAAATACAATGAGATACCATCTCACACCTATCAGAATGGCTAAAATAAACAACACAGGAGTAGCAGATGTTGGTATGAATGAGGAAACCTTTTATACCATTGGTTGGAATGCAAACTGGTACAGTAATCTGGAAAACAGTAGGAAGGTTCCTCAAGAAGTTAAGAATAAAATGAACCCATGACCCAGCAATTATACTAATTATACTAGTAGGTATTTACTCAAAGGATACACAAATAGTGATGTGAAGGGGGCACATGGACACAATGATGTCTATAGTAACATTATCAACAATAGCCGAATTATGAAAGGAGCCCAGATGTCCATCAACTGATGAATGGATAAAGAGGAAGTTGTGTATATGTACAATGGAATATTGCTCGGTCACCAGAAAAGAATGAAATCTTGCCACTTGCAACAACCTGGAAAGAGCTAGAGTATATTATGTTAAGTGAAATACGTCAGTCAGAGAAAGACAAATACCATATGATTTCATTTATATGTGGAATTTAAGAAACAAAACAGATGAACATAAGGGAAAGGGAAAGGGAAAAAAGAGAGGGAGGGAAACCTTTATAACTTCTTAGGGAAAAAAAAACTGAGTGTTTCACTGGAAGGGAGGTGGGCTGGGGATGGGCTAAGTGGGTGACAGGTATTAAGGAAGGCACTTGTGATGAGTGCAATGTGTTATATGTAAGTGATGAGTCACCTAAATTCTACTCTCCAAAACATTTCTATGTTAAATAACTAGAATTTAAATAAAAATTAAGTTTGTAAGTAAAATATGTTAAATAACTAGAATTTAAATAAAAATTAAGTTTGTAAGTAAAAAAAAAGATTCTGATTTACAATGAAAAGGCTTTTATCCTAGTGTCAAATCAAATCATACTGCCAAATCTAAGGAAATTAAACAGATCATTGATGCCAGTTAAGGGCAGATTCATCTGTTTAATCAAAAACCTAGGCTGAAGTCAAGGTTGATGCTCACTTATTAAGATTTAAAACACTTGTGCAAATAAAGAGAGTAATTTACACCAATATTGCTTGCTGCCAGTAATATAGGGAGACAATGTGAACAATTCTGTACATTTCAATAAACAACATTTAATGTAAAATTTATTTAAAAATCTCAGCTTGGGAAGAAAAACCTACGTTTAATTGGGGTTCCCGAGGGCGACAAAAGGGACAGAGGGCCAGATTATGTATTTGAACAAATCATAGCTGAAAACATTGCTAATCTTGGAAGGGAAACAGGCATTCAGATCCAGGAAATAGAGACATCCCCCCCTAAAATCAATAAAAACCGTTCAACACCTCGACATTTAATAGTGAAGCTTGCAAATTCCAAAGATAAAGAGAAGATCCTTAAAGCAGCAAGAGACAAGAAATCCCTGACTTTTATGGGGAGGAATATTAGGGTAACAGCAGACCTCTCCACAGAGACCTGGCAGGCCAGAAAGGGATGGCAGGATATATTCAGGGTCCTAAACGAGAAGAACCTACAGCCAAGAATACTTTATCCAGCAAGGCTCTCATTCAGAATGGAAGGAGAGATAAAGAGATTCCGAGACAGGCAGGAACTGAAAGAATGTGTGACCTCCAAACCAGCTCTGCAAGAAATTTTAAGGGGGACTCTTAAAATTCCCCTTTAAGAAGAAATTCAGTGGAACAATCCACAAAAACAAGGACTGAATAGATATCATGATGACACTAAACTAATATCTGTCAATAGTAACTCCGAACGTGAACGGGCTTAAAGACCCCATCAAAAGGCGCAGGGTTTCAGACTGGATAAAAAAGCAGGATCCATCTATTTGCTGTCTACAAGAGACTCATTTTAGACAAAAGGACACCTACAACCTAAAAATAAAAGGTTGGAGAACCATTTACCATTCAAATGGTCCTCAAAAGAAAGCAGGGGTAGCCATCCTTATATCAGACAAACTAAAATTTACCCCAAAGACGGTAGTGAGAGATGAAGAGGGATACTATCTCCTACTTAAAGGATCGATCCAACAAGAGGACTTAAAATGCTCAACATATATGCTGTGAATGTGGGAGCTGCCAAATATTTAAACCAATTAATAACCAAAGAGAGGAAATACTTAGATAATAATACACTTATACTTGGTGACTTCAATCTAGCTCTTTCTACCCTCGATAGGTCTTCTAAGCACAACATCTCCAAAGAAACGAGAGCTTTATTTTTATTTTTTTTTATTTTTTATTTTTTAGAAACGAGAGCTTTAAATGATACACTGGACCAGATGGATTTCATAGATATCTACAGAACTTACATCCAAACTCAACTGAATACACATTCTTCTCTAGTGCACATGGAACTTTCTCCAGAATAGACAACATACTGGGGCACAAATCGGGTCTGAACTGATACCAAAAGATTGGGATCGTCCCCTGTATATTCTCAGACCATAATGCCTTGAAATCAGAACTAAATCACAACAAGAAGTTTGGAAGGACCTCAAACACGTGGAGATTAAGGACCATCCTGCTAAAAGATGAAAGGGTGAACCAGGAAATTAAGGAAGAATTAAAAAGATTCATGGAAACTAATGAGAATGAAGATACAACCATTCAAAATCTTTGGGATGCAGCAAAAGCAGTCCGAAGGAGGAAATACATTCTTTCAAGCATCCATTCAAAAACGGGAAAGAAATCACATACAAAAGCTAGCCTTACACATAAAGGAGCTAGAGAAAAAAAGCAGATAGATCCTACACCCAGCAGAAGGAGAGAGTTAATTAAAATTCGAGCAGAACTCAACGAAATCGAGACCAGAAGAACTGTGGAACAGATCAACAGAACCAGGAGTTGGTTCTTTGAAAGAATTAATAAGATAGATAAACCATTAGCCAACCTTATTAAAAGAAGAGAGAGAAGACTCAAATTAATAAAATCATGAATGAGAAAGGAGAGATCACTACCAACACCAAGGAAATACAAACGATTTTAAAAACATATTATGAACAGCTATACGCCAATAAATTAGGCAATCTAGAAGAAATGGACGCATTCCTGGAAAGCCACAAACTACCAAAACTGGAACAGGAAGAAATAGAAAAGCTTAACAGGCCAATAACCAGGGAGGAAATTGAAGCAGTCATCAAAAAACTCCCAAGACACAAGAGTCCAGGGCCAGATGGCTTCCCAGGGGAATTCTATCAAACGTTTAAAGAAGAAACCATACCTATTCTACTAAAGCTTTTTGGAAAGATAGAAATAGATGGAGTACTTCCAAATTCGTTCTATGAGGCCAGCATCACCTTCATTCCAAAATCAGACAAAGACCCCACCAAAAAGGAGAATTACAGACCAATATCCCTGATGAACATGGATGCAAAAATTCTCAGCAAGATACTAGCCAATGGGATCCAAAAGTACATTAAGAAAATTATTCACCATGACCAAGTAGGATTTATCCCCGGGACACAAGGCTGGTTCAAAACCCATAAAACGATCAATGCGATTCATCATATCAGCAAGAGAAAAACCAAGAACCATATGATCCTCT
Organism: Vulpes lagopus; assembly: GCF_018345385.1. Taxonomy (NCBI): domain Eukaryota; kingdom Metazoa; phylum Chordata; class Mammalia; order Carnivora; family Canidae; genus Vulpes; species Vulpes lagopus. The sequence goes on along the minus strand of NC_054848.1, from coordinate 64,589,823 downwards.
CATTAGATGCAGAGAAAGCATTTGACAAAACACAGCGTACATTCTTGATCAAAACTGTTCAGAGTGTAGTGATAGAGGGAACATCCCTCAACATCTTAAAAGCCATCTACGAAAAGCCCACAACAAATATCATTCTCAATGAGGAAGCACTGGGAGCCTTTCCCCTAAGATCAGGAACAAGACAGGGATGTCCACTCTCACCACTGCTATTCAACATAGTACTGGAAGTCCTAGGCTCAGCAGTCAGACAAAAAAAAAGAGATAAAAGGCATTCAAATGGGCAAAGAAGAAGTCAAACTCTCCCTCTTTGCCGATGACATGATACTCTACCTAGAAAACCCAAAAGCCTCCACCCCAAGATTGCTAGAACTCATACAGTAATTTGGTAGCATGGCAGGATACAAAATCAATGCCCAGAAATGAATGGCATTTCTATACACTAACAATGAGACTGAAGAAAGAGAAATTAAGGAGTCAATCCCATTGACTATTGTACCCAAAAGCATAAGATACCTAGGAATAAATGTAACCAAAGAGGTAAAGGATCTCTAACCTAAAAACTATAGAACACTTCTGAAAGAAATTGAGGAAGACACAAAGAGATGCAAAAATATTCCATGCTCATGGTTTGGCAGAATTAATATTGTGGAAATGTCAATGTTACCCAGGGCGATTTACACATTTCATGCAATCCCTATCCAAATACCATGGACTTTCTTCAGAGAGTTAGAACAAATTATTTTAAGATTTGTGTGGAATCAGAAAAGAGTCCGAATAGCCAGGGGAATTTTAAAAAGAAAACCATAGCTGGGGGCATCACAATGCCAGATTCCAGGTTGTACCACAAAGCTGTGGTCATCAAGACTCTGTGGTCCTGGCACAAAAACAGACACATAGATCAATGGAACAGAGTAGATAACCGAGAAGTGGACCCTGAACTTTATGGTCAACTAATATTCGATAAAGGAGGAAAGACTATCCACTGGAGGAAAGACAGTCTCTTCAATAAATGGTGCTGGGAAAATTGGACAGCCACATGCAGAAGAATGAAACTAGACCACTCTCTTTCACCATACACAAAGATAAACTCAAAATGGATGAAATAAGATTCCCTTAAAATCCTAGAGGAGAACACAGGCAACACCCTTTTTGAACTCGGCCACAGTAACTTATTGCAAGATAGATCCACGAAGGCAAAAGAAACAAAAGCAAAAATGAACTATTGGGACTTCATCAAGATAAGAAACTTTTGCACAGCAAAGGATAAACGTCAACAAAATTAAAATACAACCTGCAGAATGGGAGAAGATATTTGCAAATGACGTATCAGATAAAGGGCTAGTTTCCAAGATCTATAAAGAACTTCTTAAACTCAACACCAAAGAAACAAACAATCCAATCATGAAATGGGCAAAAGACATGAAGAGAAATCTCACAGAGGAATTCATAGACATGGCCAACATGCACATGAGAAAATGCTCTGCATCACTTGCCATCAGGGAAATACAAATCAAAACCACAATGAGACACCACTTCACACCAGTGAGAATGGGGAAAATTAACAAGGCAGGAAACCACAAATGTTGGAGAGGATGCGCAGAAAAGGGAACCCTCCTACACTGTTGGTGGGAATGTGAACTGGTGCAGCCACTCTGGAAAACTGTGTGGAGGTTCCTCAAATAGTTAAAAATAGACCTGCCCTACAACCCAGCAATTGCACTTTTGGGGATTTACCCCAAAGATACAGATGCAATGAAACGCTGGGACACCTGCACCCCAATATTTATAGCAGCAATATCCACAATAGCCAAACTGTGGAAGGAGCCTCGGTGTCCATCGAAAGATAAATGGATAAAAATAATGTCGTTTATGTATACAATGGAATATTACTCAGCCATTAGAAATGACAAATCCCTACCATTTGCTTCACCGTTCATGGAACTGGAGGGTATTATGCTGAGTGAAATGAGTCAATCGGAGAAGGACAAACATTATATATTCTCATTCATTTGGGGAATATAAATAATAGTGAAAGGGAATAGAAGTGAAGGGAGAAGAAATAGGTAGGAAATATCAGAAAAGGATACGGAACATGAAGACTCCTAACTCTTGGAAACGAACTAGGGGTGGCGGAAGGGGAGGAGGGTGAGGGGTGGAAGTGAATGGGTGACGGGCACTGTGGGGGGCACTTGACGGGATGAGCACTGGGTGTTTTTCTGTATGTTGGCAAATTGAACACCAATAGAAAATAAATTTATTATGAAAAAAGAAAGAAGTAAGATGTCAGAACTAGAATTCAATAAATGATTATTAAGAATCTAATCGGGCTGGAAAGAAAGTGTAGAAGACACTAGATAATCCCTTAATAGTGAGATAAAGGAAATTAAATCTAATTAGGTGAAATCAAAAAGGATATTACTAAGATGCAGTCCACAATGGAGACTCTAATTGCAAGAAAATGAGGCAGAAGAGAGAGTCAAAAGAAGAAAAAAAGACAAAATGGGGGATCCTTGGGTGGCTCAGTGGTTTAGTACCTACCTTCAGCCTAGGGTGTGATCCTGGAGTCCCGGGATTCAGTCCCATGTCAGTCTCCCTGCATGGAGCCTGCCTCTCCCTCTGCCTGTGTCTCTGCCTCTCTCTTTCTCTGCGTCTTTCATGAATAAATAAATTTTAAAACAGTATAAAATAGAAGACAAAATGATGGAAAATAAGGAAGTTGAGAAAAAGAGAAAATCTATAGAATCATGAAGGAATGTTTCAAGAGAGAAGAGATACCATAAAGTGAAACAATATTAGAATAATAGAGGCCCCAGAGAAAGTGGAGAGTGAGGAAGGGTTATTTGAAGAATTTGTAGCTGAGATTTCCCGTAATATGGTGAATGAAACAGGTGTTCAAGTCCATAAGGCACCAAAGACCCCCCTCAATATCAGTAAAAATAGGTTAACTACTCAGCATATAATAGTGAAACTTGCAAGTTTCAGAGATAAAGAAATCCTGATTCAGTTTGAGACAAGAGTTCCTTAAACTTCCAGGGTACAAACATAAGGCTGGCAACAGACCTGTCTACAGAGACGGGGGAGGCCAGAAAGGACTGGCATTATATATTCAAGGTGCTAAATGGGAATAATATGCAGACAAGAATACTTTATCCAGCAAGGCTGTCATTCAGAGTGGAAGGAAAGATAAAGAGCTTACAAGAAAAACAGAAACTAAAATAATTTGTCACCACTAAACCAGCCCTACAAGAAATACTAAAGGGGATCCTTTGAGGGAAGACAGCTTAAAAGTAACAGACCAAAGAAGAACAGCAATCTACAGAAACAGTGACTTTACAAGTAATACAATGGCACTGAATTCATATCTTTCAATAGTTACTCTGAATGTAAATGAGCCAACTGTTCCAATCAAAAGACACAAGGTATCAGAATAGGATGCAGCAGAGGTGGTTCTAAGAGGGAAGTATATAACAGTAATAGGACACTCTCAAGAAACAAAAAATGTCTCAAATGCACAACCTAAAATTACAAGTAAAGGAGCTGGAGAAAGAACAGCAAATAAAACCTAAATCCAGCAGGAGAAGAGAAATAATGAAGCTCAGAGTAGACATCAAAGAAATATAAATAATAAGAACAATAGAACTGCTCAATGTAACTAGGATAAATAAGAATAAATAAGATCAATAAACCCCTAGCCAGACTTATCAAAAAAAAAAAAAAAAGAGAGAGAGAGAGAGAGAAAGGGGCCAAGTAAAACATGAATGAAAGGGCCAAGTAAAACATGAATGAAAGATCACAACCAACACCAAAGAAATACAAACAATTATAAAATAATATTATGAGTAACTATATACCATCAAATTGGGGAACCTGGAAGAAATGGATACATTCCTAGAAATATAACCCACCAAAATTGAAAGAGGAAGAAACAGAAAACCTGGACAGACCCATAACCAGCAAGGAAATTGAAGCAGTAATCAAAAATCTCTCAACAAACAAGAGCCCAGGATCAGATGGCCTCCCAGTGGAGTTCTATCAAACATTTATGGAATAAATAATGCCTATTCCTCTGAAGCTGTTTTAAAAAAAATAGAAATGGCAGGAAAACTTCCAAACTCATTTCATGAAGCCAGCATTACCTTGATTGCAAACCAGGTAAAGACTTCATGAAAGAGAATTACATACAAATATCCCTGAATGCAACAACTCTCACCAAGATATGAGCTAATAGGATCTAACAATATATTACAAAGTTTATTCACCACAAAGAAGTGGGATTTATTCCTGGGCTGCAAGATTGATTGAACATCCACAAATCAATCAATGTGAAACATCACCTTACATAAAGACAGGACAAAAACTATATGATCCTCTCAATTGATGCAGAAAAAGCATTTGACAAAACAAAGCTTCCATTCCTGATTAAAACTTTCCATAGTGTAGGGATAGAGGGAAAATACCTCAATATCATTTAAAAAATATATGAAAAACCAAAAGTGAATATCATCCTCAATGGGAAAAAACTGAGAACTTTCCTCCTATGGTCAGGAACACAACAGGAATGTCCACTCTCACCCCTGTTGTTAAAAAATTACTGTAAGTTCTAGCCTTAGCAAACAGACAACAAAAAGCAGTAAAAGACATTCAAACTTGCAAAGACATCAAGCTTTCACTCTTTGAAGATGATATGATACTCAATCTAGAAACCCCAAAGTCACCAAACAAAAGTTGCTAGAACTTATATAGGAATTCAGGAAAGTCCAGGATATAATATCAATGTACAGGAATCAGTTGGATTTCTATAAACTAAAAATGAGACACAAAAAAGTTAAATCAAGTAATTGATCCCATTTAAAATTGCATCAAAAACCATAAAATACCTAGTAATAAACTTAACCAAAGAGGTAAAAGATCTATACTCTGAAAACTATACAACACTTATGAAAGAAAAAGAGGAAGACACAAAGAAATGGAAAAACATTCCATGCTCATGGATTGGAAGAACAAGCACTGTTAAAATGTCTATTGTACCCCCAAGTAATATACACATTCAGTGCAATTCCTATCAAAATAGTATCAGTATTTTTCACAAAGCTGGAACAAATCCAATTTGTATGGAACCAGAGAAGACCCTGAAGAACCAAAGGAATGTTGGAAAAGGAAACCAAAACCTGTGGCATCACAATCCTGGACTTCAAGCTATATTACAAAGCTGTAATCATCATGACAGTATGGTCTTGGCACAAAAACAGAAACATCAATCAGTGGAACTGAATAGCAAACTCAGAAATTAACCCTCAATTCTGTGGTCAACTCATCTTCTATGAAGCAGGAACAAATACTCAGTGGAAGAAAGAGAGTCTCTTCAACAAATGGTGTTGGGAAAATTGGACAGCCAAATGCATTAGAATGAAACTGGACCATTCTCTTACACCATACACAAAAATAAACTCAAAATGGATGACAGACCTAATATGAGACAGAAATCCATCAAAATCATAAAGGAGAACACAACAACCTCTGTAACCTGGGCTGCAGAAATGTTTTACTAAATATGTCTTCAGAGGCAAAAGAAAGAAAACAAAAAATGTACTATTAGTACTTCATCAAAGTAAAAAGCTTTTACACAGAAAACAGTGCACAAAACTATGAGACAACCTACAGAATGAAAAAAGATATTTGCAAATGTCTTATCAGACAAAGGGCTAGTATCTAATATCTATAAAAAACTTATCAAGCTCAACACCCAAGAAATAAAAAAATCCAGTCATGAAATGGACAGAAGACATGAACAGACATTTTCAAATAAGACATACAGATGGACAACAGACACATGAAAAAAATGCTTCACACCACCTGTCATCAGGGAAATACAGATCAACACCACAACAAGATACCACTTTAGTCAGATTGGCTAATATTAACAAATCAGGAAACAACAAATTTTGGCAAGCATGTGGAGAAAGGATAACACTGTTGGCGGGAATGCAAGGTGGTATAGTCACTCTGGAGAACAGTATAAAGTTTCCTCAAGAAGTTCAAAATAGAGCTACCCTATGTCCCAGCATTGGACTACCAGGTATTTATCCAAAGGATACAAACGTAGTGATTGCAAGGAGCACCTGCACACCAGTGGGGTTTTTTTGCACCCCGATGTTTATAGCAGCAATGTCCACAATAGTCAAACTATGGAAAGAGATGTCCACTGATAGATGAATGGATGAAGATTTGTATATATATATTCAATGGAATATTACTCAGCCATCAAATAAAAGAAATCTTAACACTTGCAACAACATGGATGGAACTAGAGGGTACTATGCTAAATGAAATAATTTAGTCAGCAAAAGACAAACAGCATATGATTTTATGCATATGTGGAAATTAAGACACAAAGGAGATGGAAATATGGGAAGAGAAGGAAAAAAAACTAAACAGTTAAAAACAAAGAAGGAGGCAAACCATGTCAGACTCTTAACTGTAGGGAACAAACAGAGTTGCTGGAGGTGAGGTGGATGGAGTGATGGGATAACTGGGTGATAGGCATTAAGGAAGACACTTGATGTAAGGTGTATTGGGTGTTATATGCAACTGATGAATCACTGAGCTCTACCTCTGGATTGAATAATACACTATATGTTAATCAATTTATTTAAAATAAAAAATAAATTTCCACCTACAAGGTGCTGACAAGGACTACCATCATTATTACCTCAGACAATGGCCATTATGCCATATCATACCCTAAGGCATACTTAGCAGATTACACACATTGTTTCTTTCTAGTAAGAAAATTCCACAGACCCTTTACCAGTTTTCAAAATGCACAGATGTGCACTGACCTGCAGAGACACTTCCAAAGGATTTGTGCATGCCTTTGCCTGTGGCAGAGCCAGTTGGACTACAACTATAAAGAGATTAACAAAAGCTAGAGATCTTGTGAGGGATGCCAACTGATAGTAATCAAGAGACACATTTTACTGGGTATGAGGTTGAAGAGTGGGCAGAATCCTGGGATGTACCACGGACTTTCCACCTGACATACAATCCCACTCCTGTAGGCGTAATTAAAAGGATGAATGGAGTCATAAAAAACACACTAAAGAATTTTTTGAAGTTTTTATTTAAATTCCAATTAGTTAACATACAGTTTAATATTAGTTTCAGGTGTACAACTTGGTGATTCTTCACTTTTACACAACACCCAGTGTTCATCACAGCAAGTGAACTTCTTAATCCCCATCACCTATTTAATCCATTCCCCCACAGACATCTTCTCTCTCGTAACCATCAGTTAGTTCTCTATAGTTGAAAGACTGTCTCTTTTTTGCAGTAAGGAATTTTCTAGTGTCTTCTATGCTTTTGCTAAGCCCAGCTTGTATACTTATAATTCTTGTTTTAAATTCTGTTTCAGACATCTTACTTATATCTGTATTGATAAAATTCCTGGCCATTACTTCTTGTTCATTCTTTTGGGATGAATTCCTCCATCTCTTCATTTTGTCTAGGTCACTGTGGGTTTTTTGTGATTGTTAGGAAAGTCTTATATTCCATTCCACTCTTGAGAGTGATGGCTGTAAAGAAGAGGTCCAAGAAAAAAAAAGAGGGGTCCTATAGGCACTCTGCTGGTATATTTTGGCTACTCCTACCCTCAGGTCAGTGCTCTGCAAAGTTTCTCCTTTCCTGTAGGGGTGGGTGAGTGGGTGATTGGATCTTGTCCCTGTGTGGCAAGCTTTAACTAGATGTGTTTTGCTCTGTTTGTTAAAAGAAGATAAATTAAAAAAAAGAAGAAAGCTAGATCCTATTTCCCCTAGAGCTGAAGCTTTGCAGCATTCTATGATCAGGAGACTTGGTACATGGGAGAGATTTGTGCTAGTCTTCTGGGGCAGGGACCTTCAGTGCTGATTGTCAGGAAGCATTGCCTTTAGTAGAGATGCACCTGCATGGCACAGGGGGCAGGAACTGGTGTAAAGAGCTATCTTATCCACTGGGGGCGGGGGCGCACTGTGTTGCTCACTGAAGTTGGTCAGTGCTGATGGGGGTGGGGAATAACTGATCACCTTGTTCTCTTGTCCGGAGCAGGCTTGCTCCGACTGCTCTTCAGAAAACCCTTACAGAAGAGCAAATAATCACCTCTCATGTGTCCCCAGCTTCCATCAGATCACTGCCTTCATCCTGTCTGTGTCCAAGCTGTCTACCAGGTGACACAGTACTCCTGTGTTCTATCTCAGGTGTGCAGCTAGGTTTCAAAACTCCAAATTTTAGGGACTGTATGGTGCAGACCTACACTGTTCCTCTGGGGGAGGGTCTTGCCGTACTTTTTTCATTTGCCAGTTTATCCCAGAAAAGCTGTCACATGACTATGTAGTAGTTTGGAGTTTATATGAAGCACAGCAAAAGCCAGCACCAACTTTTCTGCTATCAGTTGGTATATTGTTCCAATGCTAGGGAATGGGGCACCACATTGGCACTGTCATTTCTTTTATCCCTGGAGAAGTCTTGCCACCACCCCTGATTGCATTCCAAAAAGGGGAATTGTTTCTCCACATGTGACCTAGGGGATCCTCAGATGTAGCTGCCTGATCCCAGGTCTCTGCCCTCCTACACAGAAGTAGTACCTCAAATCCCACCAGGCATGATCTCAGCGATGGCACAACCACCTAAAACTTAAGATTTTCTGCTCTGCTGCTTATAATAACTTACTGTAGGAAGCCCCTCTCCTCACGGTCAGTGGTTTTAGAGAAAAGCTTTTCTTGTGTAATCCCCTGCCTGCTGCTTCTCTCTCTCCCACTCCCTCTTACTCCTATCTCCTTAATCAGGGCTCTCTCTCCTCCACAGCACCTGTGGTACCTTTCTCCCCCCAAATCAACTCTCCACAGCTCCTACTTTCCACTATATGCTTGTTTTTCTACTTGGATATGTGCAGGTTGTTTTCTCTCAATCCTAAGATTGATTGATTTGATGTTCAGAGTGATTTGATATTTATCTAGATGTGTGCGAAGGAAGACACAAGCTTAAGGTCCCCTTACACCTTCAACATCTTAACTCTTCCTCCTAAAGTCCAAACTTAGTAGAAGAAAAATAAATAAAGATCAGTATGGAAATAAATGACAGACTAAAAACACAATAGAAAAGATCAGTGAAACTAAGAGTTGGCCTTTTGACAGATAAACAAAATTATAAACATTTAGGAAGATTCATTAGGAAAAAGAAAGGAGACTCAAGTAAATAAAATTAGAAATAAAAGAGAAGTTACAACTGACACCACAGAGATAAAAATGATTATAAAAGACTACTCGAAAAATGATATGCCAACAAATTGGAAAACATGGAAGAATTGGATACATTTCTGGAAACATGCAATCATCCTAGACTGGAACAAGAATAAATAGACAATATGAATACAGATTACTTGTAATGGAATTCAATCAGTAATTTAAAATCTCTCAACAAACACAATTCTAGGACTAGTTGGCTTCATGTGTAAATTCTATCAAACATTTAATGAAGAGTTAATATTTATCCTTATTGAACAATTCCAGAAAACTGAGGAGTAGAGAATATTGCCAAATGTATTCTGAGTCCAGAGTTAGCCTAATATGAAAACCAGACAGGGAAAATTATTTAAAAGTTAGCAAACTGAATTCAACAATACATTAAAAGGATTATTTGCCATGAGTAAGTGGGATTTATTATAGTCATGCAAGGATATTTCAATGTCAACCAATGAAACAATGTGATACCCTGAATTATTAAAATTAAAAATAGGGGGAGGGGCAAGATGGCGGAAGAGTAGGGTCCCCAAATCACCTGTCCCCAACAAATTACCTAGATAACCTTCAAATCATCCTGAAAATCTACGAATTCGGCCTGAGATTAAAGAGAGAACAGCTGAAACGCTACGGAGAGAAGAGTTCGCGCTTCTATCAAGGTAGGAAGACGGGGAAAAAGAAATAAAGAAACAAAAGGCCTCCAAGGGGACACGCACGGCGGGACCCGGAAGCAGCTCAGAGCAGAGGGGGCTGCGTGCCCGGGGAGCACGAATCCAACAGCGCAGGCCCCGGACCAAGGGCGCCCAGACACAGCCCAGGATCCGGCCTCCCCCGCCTCTCCGCCCCGGGACAGGCAGAGGCCGGGAGGGCCCAGGACAACAAGGACGCTCCTGCGTCTCAGCCAGCTGAGATCAGTGGCCCCGCCCCCAGAGCCTCCAGGCCCTGCAGATGGAGAGCTCCAAAGTTCCTGTGGGGGCTGAATCCAGGGCTCCAGGGATGGCCACCACCACTGTGGTTGTTCCTCCTGGGGCCTCACGGGGTAAACAACCCCCCACTGAGCCCTGCACCAGGCAGGGGGCAGAGCAGATAACACCTGAAAATCAGCACAACAGGCCCCTCCCCCAGAAGACGGACAAGTGCCAGGTGAAGTCAAGGGACTTAAAGTATACAGAATCAGAAGATACTCGCCGTGTTTTCTTTTCTTTTCTTTTCTTTCTTTTCTTTTCTTTTCTTTTCTTTTCTTTTCTTTTCTTTTCTTTTTTTCTTTTCTTTTCTTTTCTTTTCTTTCTTTTTCTTTTTCTTTCTTTTTTTTTTTTGCTTTTTGATTTGTTTGCTTCCCCCACCCCTTTTTCCTTTCTTTCTTTTTCTTTCTCTTTTTCTTCCTTTTTTCTTTTTCTCTTTTCTTTCCTTCTTTCTCTCCTCTCTTTTTCTCCTTTTCCCAATACAACTTGTTTTTGGCCACTCTGCACTGAGCAAAATGACTAGAAGGAAAACCTCACCTCAAAAGAAAGAATCAGGAACAGTCCTCTCTCCCACAGAGTTACAAAATCTGGATTACAATTCAGTGTCAGAAAGCCAATTCAGAAGCATTATTATAGAGCTACTGGTGGCTCTAGAAAAAAGGATAAAGGACTCAAGAGACGTCATGACTACAGAATGTAGATCTCATCAGGCAGAAATTAAAAATCAATTGAATGAGATGCAATCCAAACTAGAAGTCCTAACCACAAGGGTTAACGAGGGGGAAGAACGAGTGAGTGACATAGAACACAAGTTGATGGCAAAGAGGGAAACTGAGGAAAAAAGAGACAAACAATTAAAAGACCGTGAAGATAGACTAAGGGAAATAAAGGACAGCCTGAGGAAGAAAAACCTACATTTAATTGGGGTTCCCAAGGGCACCGAAAGGGCCAGAGCGCCAGAATATGTATTTGAACAAATCAAAGCTGAAAACTTTCCTAATCTGGGAAGGGAAACAGGCATTCAGATCCAGGACATAAGAGAGATCCCCCCCTAAAATCAATAAAAACTGTTCAACACCTCGACATTTAATAGTTAAGCTTGCAAATTCCAAAGATAAAGAGAAGATTCTTAAAGCAGCAAGAGACAGGAAATCCCTGACTTTTACAGGGAGGAGTATTAGGGTAACATCAGACCTCTCCACAGAGACCTGGCAGGCCAGAAAGGGTTGGCAAGATATATTCAGGGTCCTAAATGAGAAGAGCATGCAACCAAGAATACTTTATCCAGCAAGGCTCTCATTCAAAATGGAAGGAGAGATAAGGAGCTTCCAAGACAGGCAAGAACTGAAAGAATGTGTGACCTCCAAACCAGCTCTGTAAGAAATTTTAAGGGGGACTCTTAAAATTCCCGTTTAAGAAGAATTTCAGTGGAACAATCCACAAAAACAAGGACTGAATAGATATCATGGTGACACTAAACTCATATCTTTTCAATAGTAACTCTGAATGTGAACAGGCTTAATGAACCGATCAAAAGGTGCAGGGTTTCAGACTGGATAAAAAAGCAGGGCCCATCCATTTGCTGTCTATAAAAGAGTCATTTTAGACATAAGGACAGCTACAGCCTGAAAATAAAAGGTTGGAGTATCATTTACCATTCAAATGGTCCTCAAAAGAAAGGGGGGGTAGCCATCCTTATATCAGATAAACGAAAATTTACTCCGAAGACTGTAGTGAGAGATGAAGAGGGACACAATATCATACTTCAAGGATCTATCCAACAAGAGGACTTAAAAATCCTCAATATATATGCCCCGAATGTGGGAGCTGCCAAATATATCAATCAATTAATAACCAAAGTGAGGAAATACTTAGATAAAAATACACTTATACTTGGTGACTTCAATCTAGCACTTTCTGTGCTCGATAAGTCTTCTAAGCACAACATCTCTAAAGAAACGAGAGCTTTAAATGATATACTGGACCAGATGGATTTCACAGATTTCTACAGAACTTTACATCCAAACTCAACTGAATACACGTTCTTCTCAAGTGCACATGGAACTTTCTCCAGAATAGACCACATACTGGGTCACAAATCGGGTCCGAAATTATACCAAAAGATTGGGATAATCCCCTGCATATTCTCAGACCATAATGCCTTGAAATTAGAACTGAATCACAACAAGAAGTTTGGAAGGACCTTAAACATGTGGAGGTTAAGGACCATCCTGCTAAAAGATGAAAGGGTGAACCAGGAAATTGAGGAAGAATTAAAAAGATTCATGGAAACTAATGAGAATGAAGATACAACCATTCAGAATCTTTGGGAAGCAGCAAAAGCAGTCCTGAGGGGGAAATACATCGCAATACAAGCATCCATCCAAAAACTGGAAAGAACACAAATACAAAAGCTAACCTTACACCTAAAGGAGCTGGAGAAAAAACAGCAAATAGATCCTACCTACACCCAGCAGAAGAAAAGAGTTAATAAAGATTCGTGCAGAACTCAGTGAAATCGAGACCAGAAGAACTGTGGAACAGATCAACAGAACCAGGAGTTGGTTCTTTGAAAGAATTAATAAGATAGATAAACCATTATCCAGCCTTATTAAAAAGAAGAGAGAGAAGACTCAAATTAATAAAATCATGAATGAGAAGGGAGAGATCACTACCAGCACCAAGGAAATACAAACGATTTTATATATATTATGAACTGCTATACGCCAATAAATTAGGCAATCTAGAAGAAATGGATGCATTCCTGGAAAGCCACAAACCACCAAAACTGGAATAGGAGGAAATGGAAAACCTGAACAGGCCAATAACCAGGGAGGAAATTGAAGCAGTCATCAAAAAACCTCCCAAGACACAAAAGTCCAGGGCTTGATGGCTTCCCAGGGGAATTCCATCAAATGTTTAAAGAAGAAACCATACCTATTCTATTAAAGCTGTTTGGAAAGAAAGAAAGAGATGGAGTACTTCCAAATTCGTTCTATGAGGCCAGCATCACCTTCATTCCAAAATCAGACAAAGACCCCACCAAAAAGGAGAATTACAGACCAATATCCCTGATGAACATGGATGCAAAATTTCTCAGCAAGATACTAGCCAATAGGATCCAAGAGTACATTAAGAAAATTATTCATCATGACCAAGTAGGATTTATTCCCGGGACACAAGGCTGGTTCAACACTCATAAAACAGTCAATGTGATTCATCATATCAACAAGAGAAAAACCAAGAACCATATGATCCTCCCCTTAGATGCAGAGAAAGCATTTTACAAAATACAGCATCCATTCCTGATCAAAACTCTTCAGAGTGTAGGGAAAGAGGGAACATTCCTCAACATCTTAAAAACCATGTATGAAAAGCCCACAGCAAATATAATTCTCAATGGGGAAGCACTGGGACCCTTTCCCCTAAGATCAGGAACAAGACAGGGATGTCCACTCTCACCACTGCTATTCAACATAGTACTGGAAGTCCTAGACTCAGCAATCAGACAACAAAAAGACATTAAAGGCATTAAAATTGGCAAAGAAGAAGTCAAACTCTCCCTCTTCGCTGATGACATGATACTCTACATAGAAAACCCAAAAGCCTCCACCCCAAGATTGCTAGAACTCATACAGCAATTTGGTAGCGTGGCAGGATACAAAATCAATGCCCAGAAATCAATGGCATTTCTATACACTAACAATGTGACTGAAGAAAGAGAAATTAAGGAGTCAATCCCATTTACAATTGCACCTAAAAGCATAAGATTCCTAGGAATAAACCTAACCAAATAGGTAAAGGATCTTTACCCTAAAAACTATAGAACACTTCTGAAAGAAATTGAGGAAGACACAAAGAGATGCAAAAATATTCCATGCTCATGGTTTGGCAGAATTAATATTGTGGAAATGTCAATGTTACCCAGGGCGATTTACACATTTCATGCAATCCCTATCCAAATACCATGGACTTTCTTCAGAGAGTTAGAACAAATTATTTTAAGATTTGTGTGGAATCAGAAAAGACCCCGAATAGCCAGGGGAATTTTAAAAAGAAAACCATAGCTGGGGGCATCACAAGGCCAGATTTCAGGTTCTACTACAAAGCTGTGGTCATCAAGACTCTGTGGTCCTGGCACAAAAACAGACACATAGATCAATGGAACAGAATAGGGAACCCAGAAGTGGACCCTCAACTTTATGATCAACTAATATTCGATAAAGGAGGGTAGACTATCCATTGGAAGAAAGACAGTCTCTTCAATAAATGGTGCTGGGCAAATTGGACATCCACATGCAGAAGAATGAAACTAGACCACTCTCTTTCACCATACACAAAGATAAACTCAAAATGGATGAGAGATCTAACTGTGAGACAAGATTCCCTTAAAATCCTAGAGGTGAACACAGGCAACACCCTTTTTGAACTCTGTCACAGTAACTTCTTGCAAGATAGATCCATGAAGGCAAAAGAAACAAAAGCAAAAATGAACTATTGGGACTTCATCAAGATAAGAAGCTTTTGCACAGCAAAAGAAACAGTAAGCAAAACTAAAAGACAACCTACAGAATGGGAGAAGATATTTGCAAATGATGTATCAGATAAAGGGCTAGTTTCCAAGATCTATAATGAACTTCTCAAACTCAACACCAAAGAAACAAATAATCCAATCATGAAATGGGCAAAAGACATGAACAGAAATCTCACAGAGGAAGACATAGACATGGCCAACATGCACATGAGAAAATGCTCTGCATCACTTGCCATCAGGGAAATACAAATCAAAACCACAATGAGATACCACCTCACACCAGTGAGAATGGGGAAAATTAACAAGGCAGGAAACCACAAATGTTGGAGAGGATGCGGAGTAAAGGAACCCTCTTACACTCTTGGTGTGAATGTGAACTGGTGGAAAGTCTGGAAAAGTGGACTTTTCTAGAAAAATCTCGCCTGAACAACCCAAAGAACCCCGGCCTGTGGTTGGAGTCTGTGCGACTGGAGTACCGTGCAGGGCTGAAGATCATCGCCAACAGGCTCATGGCCAAGCCGCTGCAGGAGTGCCCCAACTCCGGTGTCCTGTGGTCTGAAGCCATGTTTCTTGAGGCGAGGCCCCATAGGAAGACCAAGATCGTCGATGCCCTGAAGAAGTGTGAGCATGACCCCAACGTTCTTCTAGTTGTGTCCAAGCTGTTCTGGAGCGAGCGGAAGATCACCAAGGCCAGAGAGTGGTTCCACCGCATGGTGAAGATCGACTCGGACCTGGAGGACGCCTGCGCGTTCTTCTACAAGTTTGAGCTGCAGCATGGAACGGAGGAGCAGCGCGACGAGGTGAGGAGGTGCTGCGAGAATGCCGAGCCCCGGCACGGGGAGCTGTGGTGCGCTGTGTCCAAGGACATCGCCAACAGGCAGAGGAAGTTCGGGAGATCCTCATGCTGGTGGCAGCCCACATCAAGAACACCTTCTGATCATCGGTCCCCGTTGGGCGTGGGCCTCGGGGCAGCACGTGGAGGAGTGTGGGGTAGCAAGGAGAGGCTGGGAGGGGCTCTGAGCTGTCCATCCTTCTCTTTGATTAAACTTTTTCTAGATAGTGAAAAAAAATACTCTTTTTCCACTCTGGAAAACTGTGTGGAGGTTCCTCAAATAGTTAAAAATAGACCTGCCCTACGACCCAGCATTGCATTGTTGGGGATTTACCCCAAAGATACAGATGCAATGAAACGCCGGGACACCTGCACCCCAATGTTTATAGCAGCAATGTCCACAATAGCCAAACTGTGGAAGGAGCCTCGGTGTCCATAGAAAGATGAATGGATAAAGAAGATGTGGTTTATGTATACAATGGAATATTACTCAGCCATTAGAAATGACAAATACCCACCATTTGCTTCATCGTGGATGGAACTGGAGGGTATTATGCTGAGTGAAGTAAGTCAATCGGGGAAGGACAAACATTGCATGTTCTCATTCATTTGGGGAATATAAATAATAGTGAAAGGGAATATAAGGGAAGGGAGAAGAAATGGGTAGGAAATATCAGAAAGGGAGACAGAACATAAAGACTCCTAACTCTGGGAAAGGAACTAGGGATGGTGGAAGGGGAGGAGGGTGGGGGGTGGGGGGAATAGGTGAGGGGCACTGGTGGGGGCACTTGACGGGATGAGCACTGGGTGTTATTCTGTATGTTGGTAAATTGAGCACCAATAAAAAATTAATTTATTAAAATATAAATAAAATTAAAATTAAAAATCATATAAATGTGGAAAAAGCATTTGACCAAATTAAACATCTGTTCATGATAAAAGCTCTAAAATAGTGGACATAAAAGGAACATACCTCAACATAGTAAAGGCCATATATATCTGACAAATCCATAGTTAATGGTGAAAAGAAAAAAAAAGCTTTCCCTCTAATACAAGGACATATACTCCTGCAATTTTTATTCAACATAGTAATGGAGTGTAAGTCACAGTTATCAGAAAATAAAGAGAAATAAAATCATCCAAATTGATATGGAAGAATTATAAATATCAGTATCTCCAGAAAAAATAATATGATACAGAGAATACCCTAAAGATTACACCAAAAAAACATTTAATCTAATAAGTGTAATAAATTTTAAGTGTATTAAATTTTTAATAATTTTGCAGGATACAAAATTAAATTACAGAAATTTGTTATATCTGTATGTACTGTTAATGAACTATCAGAACAAAAAAATAGGAAACAATCTATTTACAATTACATAAAAAATATCTTGGAATAAGTTTAACCAAATAAAAATCCTGTACTCTAAAAAGTATAAGACTCTCATGAAAGAAACATAAGATGACACACATACATAAAAGGATACTCATGAATTACAAGAATTAATATTAACATGTACATACTATCCAAAGCAAACTACAGACTCTATACAAATAAAATAGTGTTTTTCACAGAATAAGAACAAATAATATTATACTTTATATTGAACCAGAAGGGACCCAAAATAACAAATAATCTTGAAAAATAGCATTCAAACTATATTATAAAGCTATAATAATCGAAACAGTAAGGGCCTTTCACAAAAAAAAAAAAAAAAGACACATAGATTGATGGAACAGAATAGAGTTCCCAGAAAAATATCTTCTCCCATTCTGTACGTTGCCTTCTACTTTTGTTGATTATTTCCTTTGCTGTGCAAAAGCTTTCTATCTTTATGACATGCCAATAGTTAATTTTTTTTTGCCTCTGCTTCCCTTGCATTTGGAGATGTATCTAGCCAGAAGTTGCTGCAGCTGAGATTGAACAGTTGGCTTCCTGTATTCTCCTCTAGGAATTTGATGTATTCCTGCCTCACTTTTATGTTTTATTTTTTTATAAAGGTTCTTTTTACGATTTTATATATTTATTCATGAGAGACACAGAGAGAAAGAGAGTCAGAGACACAGGCATAAGGAGAAGCATGCTCCATGCAGGGAGCCGGATGTGGGACTCGATCCCGGGACTCCAGCATCACGCCTTTGGCCGAAGGCAGGCGCTAAACCGCTAAGCCACCCAGGGATCCCCTGTCTCACTTTTAGGTCTTTCATCCATTTTGGATTTATTTTTGTGTGTGATGTAAGAAAATGGTCCAGTTTCATCCTTCTACCTGTAGCTGCCCAATTTTCTTGACACTATTTGTTTATGAGACTGTCCTTTTTCCACTGGATATTCTTGCTTTGTGGAAGATTAGTTGGCCATAGAGTTAAGGGTCCATTTCTGGGTTCTCTGTTCTGTGCCATTGATCAATGTGTCTGTTTTTGTGCCAGTACCATATTGTCTTCATGACTTCAGCTTTGTAATGCAGCCAGACATATTAGGATTGTGGTGCCTCCAGCTTTGAGTTTCTTTTTCGGTATTCTTCTGGATATTCAGAGTCTTTTCTGGTTCCATATAAATCTTAGGATTATTTGTTCCACCTCTACAAAAAATATCAATTGTATTCTGACAGGGGTTGCTTTGAAAGTGTAGATTGCTCTGAGTAGCATAGACATTTTCACAATATTTATTCTTTCAATACATGAGAATGGAATGTTTTTCCATTACTTTACATCTTTCTCAATTTATTTCATAGATGTTCTGTAGTTTTTTAGAGTATAGATCCTTTACTTCTTTGATTAGGTTTATTTCTAGGTATCTTATGGCTTTTGGTGGAATTGTAAGCAGGATAAATTTCTTAATTTCTCTTTTTTTGTTTCATTGTTAATATATAGAAATGCAACTAACTTCTGTGCATTGATTTTATATCCTGCCACTTTGCTGAATTCCCATATGAGTTCTAGAAAATCTGGGGTGGAGTCCTTTGGGTTTCCCTCATAAAGTATCATTTTGCCTGGGAAGAGTGAGAGTTTTACGTTTTGACAATTTGAATGCCTTTTATTTCTTTTTATTTTATGAATGCTGAGGCTCAGATTCTAGTACAATGTCGAACAACAGTGATGAGAGTAGGCATACCTGTCATGTTCCTGGGAAAATGTTCCTAGGGGAAAAGATATCATTTTTCCCCAATGTGAATGATATTCCCTTTAGCCTTTTTGTAGATGGCTTTTAAGATGCTGAGGAATGTTCCTTCTATCCCTACACTACGGAGAGTTTCAATCAAGAAAGAATGCTGTATTTTGTCAAATGATTTGTCTGCATCAATTGAGAAGATCATATGGTTCTTTTTTCCCTTTTTGTTAGTGTGATGTATCACATTGATAGATTTGTGGAGTTTGAACCACCCTTGTTGCCCAGGAACAATCCCACTTGGTCAAGGTGAACAATCCTTTAAGTGTATTGTTGCATCATATCAGTTAGCACCTTTTTGAGAATTTTGGCATCATTTTTCATCAGGGATATTCGTTTGTAATTTTCCTTTTTGATGGGCTCTTCGCCTGGTTATGCAATAAGTGTAATTCTGGCCTCATTTAATGAGTTTGGAATTTACCTGCCACTTCTATTTTTTGAAGCAGCTTCAGAATATGTATAAGCTCTTTAAATGTTTGGTAGAATTCCCCTGGGGAGCCATCGGGACCTAGAATTTGATTTGTTGGGAGATTTTTGATTACTGCTTCAATTTTCTTGCTGATTATGGGTATGTTCAGATTATCTATCTCTTTTCATTTCAGTTTTGGTAGTTGATACGTTTCCAGGAATGCATCCATTTCTTCTAGATTGCCTAATTTATGGCATATAGTAGCTCATAATATATTTTTAAAATTATTTGTATTTCCTTGGCATGGTTTGTGATCTCTCCTCTTTCATTCATGATTTTATTAATTTGGCTCCTTTCTCTTTTCATTCTGATGAGTCTGGCTAGGGCTTTATCAGTCTTCTTAATTCTTTCAAAGAATCAGCTTCTAGTTTCTTTGATTTGTTCTACTGTTCTTCTGGTTTCCATTTCATTGATTTCTGCTCTAATCTTTATTATTTATCCTCTTTTAGTTTTGGCTTTATTTCTTACTCTTTCTCCAGCTCCTTTATTTTTTTTTTTCCAGCTCCTTTAGATATAAGTTTATCTTGTGTATTTGAAACTTTTCTAATTTTTTGAGAAAGGTTTTTATTGCTATGTACTTCCCTCTTATAACTGATTTTATGTATCACAAAAGATGTGTTGTCATTTTCATTCATTTCCATGAGTTTTGCAATTCTTTAATTTTCTAGTTGATTCATTCTTTTTTTTGTTGTTCTTTTCTTTTTGCTTGTTTACCATTTCAAATTTTCTTGGCCACAGGATGCTTGTATGTATGTATGTATGTATGCATCTTTGTATTTACTTATTTACATTTAAATTCAATTTGCCACCATGAAGTACGTACATGGTTTCAGATGTAATGTTCAGTGATTTATCAGTTGTATATAATGCCCAATGCTCCACACATTATCTTCCCTTCTTAATGCCCAACACCAAATTACCCCATCCCTCACTCCCCTCCCCTCCAGAAGCTCTCAATTTGTTTCCTATAGTTAAGAATCACTCATGATTTTTCTCCCTCTCATGACTTCCTATGTAATTTTTCCTTCTTTACTTGATCCTCTACACTGTTTCTTATATTGTACTTGTGAGTGAAACCATATGATAATTGTTAGTAGGATGCTCTTTATCCTCCAAGTGTTTACATTCTTTCCAAGTTTCCTCTTGTAATTGAGTTCAAGTTTCAAAGCATTGGGCTCTGAAAATATCCAGGAAATTATCCCAAACTTTTGGTATTAGTTGAGATTTGTTACCCCATATGTGATCCTTCCTAAAGACTGTTCCATATGCACTTGAGAAAATGTATATTCTATTGCTTTTGGATAGAATGCTTTGTATATATCTATGAAATCCATCTGGTCCAGTGTGTCATTCAAAGTCCTTGTTTCCTTATTGATCTTCTGCTTAGATGATTTGTCCATTGTGCTGAGTGGGGTGTTAAAGTCTCCTACTATTTTTGTATTATTATCAACATATTTCTTTTATTATTAATTGGCTACTACAATTGGCTGCTCTCAAGTAGGAGTATAAATATTTATAATTGTTAGACCCTCTTGTTCGATAGGCCCTATAAGTAAGATATAGTGTCCCCCTTCATCCTTTACTACAGTCTTTATTTTAAAATCTAGTTTCTCTTATATAAAGATTGCTACCCCAGCTTTCTTTTCATGTCCATTAGCATGATAAATCATTCTCAGCCTCTTACTTTCAGTCTGGAGGTGTCTTTAGGTCTACAGTTAGTCATGTGTAGATAGCATGTGGATTAATCTTGCTTTCTTATCCCATCTGATACCCTGTGTCTACTGGTTGGAGCATTTAGCCCATTTACATTCAGAGTTAACTATTGAAAATTATGAATTTGATGCCACTGTATAACCTGTAAAGTTACTATTTCTGTAGATTATCTCTGTTACTTTATGGTCTTTTTTAAATTTTAGGCTATCTTCTGTCAAAGTATCTCCTTGAATATTTCTTGCAGTGCTGGTTTAGTGGTGACAAATTATTTTTTTAAAAGATTTTATTTGTTCATGAGAGACACACACACACACAGAGGCAGAGACATAGGCAGAGGGAGAAGCAGGCTCCCCATAGGGATCCTGATGTGGGACTTGATCCCAGGGCTCTGGGGCCATGCCCTGAGCCCAAGGCAGATGCTCAACCACTGAGCCATGCAGGCGTCCCAACTTCTTTAATTTTTTTCTTCGTTCTGGAAACTTCATCTCTCCACTCATTGTGAATGACAGCCTTGATGAATAATTATCCTTGGCTGTATGTTTTTCTCATTTAGTACCATGAATATATCATGTCAGCCCTTTCTGGCCTACCAGGTCTCTGTGGACAGGTCTGCTGCTTGCCTAACATTTCTACCTCTGTAGGTTAATGACCTTTGTCTCAAGCTTTTTTCAGGATTTTCTCTTTATTACTGAAATTTGCAAACCTCACCTATTCTTCCAGCCGGTCTTCTGAGGGAGGGGCTTGATGCACTGATTCTCAGGGGTCTTTGCCTGAGTGGAGTTTTCAGGGGCCAGGCTTAGTGTAAGCTGCTTGCTTACTCTATGTGGCTTTTGTTTCCTGAAGGCTTTCCCTGCCTCCTTAGAAGATGAAAATAAAAATGGCTGCTTCTCAATCTCCAGCCCCAGAGCTGAATGTTTGAGCTGTTCTCTCTTCAGTAAACCCTCAGGGATAAGTGGTCTTCACTTTTGTGTGTACCAAACTATGCAGAATTCCATGGTGCTCACCTACACTGATCCTCCTGCTGGGAAGGCAGAGGGATTACCATTTTCCCTGCATTTCTCTTTTGCAGTGCCACCCCCCCACACACAGAGAGTGGTTGTCCAGTTGTGCATGCTTCCATGCCACCCCTCTTGGAGAAAGGCAGACTTCCACCTCTTTTCTGTCCTTTATAGGGCCCTCAAAGGCAAATCTGTTACCCAATCATGCTACAGTTGGAGAATTATGGCCAACCGAGCTGTGAGCCTCCTCCCACCTTGCTGCCCCTACCCAGTTTCCCCCACTCCAATGCTTGGTAACTCTTCTGGATCAGGTAACCCCAATTTTTCTGTGACCCCTGGGAAACCTGAAACCACAATTTGCTACTTAAGATTCTGCCTCAGCTCACCACCTGAGTACCTTTGAGACAGGGACATCTCTCACTAGAACAGATTTCTAAAAGTTCTGATTTTGCACTCTGGGGCTATATCTCTTTCTGGGAACCAGCTTATAGAGGATCCCTCCTCCTGCCCTTTCTCTTCCAATATATCCCTCAGATTCATTTCTCCTACCTTGCAAAAAGTGGTCACTTTTCTATTTGCATAATTCCAGCAATTCATTTCTTACATCTCTGGTTGAATTCATAGATGTTCAGGATGATTTGATAGTTATCTATCTAAATTCAGGGGATTAGGTGAAATGAGGTCCCCTACACTTCCACCTTCTTGCCTCCTTCAAAATAAACCCAAAGTTGATTTAAAAAATTAAATGCAAACCCTGAAAACATAGAACACTTTAATGAAACATAAGCAGTGAACTCTTGCACATTGGTATTAGCAATATTTATTTTTGGATCTGTCTCATCTGGCAAGGGCAACAAAACCAAAAATATGTAATTATCAATATCAAACCAGAAAGGTTTTGCACAGTGAAGAAAACCAAGAAAATGAAAAGGCAAACTATTTAGTAGGAGAAGATATTTCTGATATATCTGATTAAGGAGTCAATATCAAAAATATATAGAGAGCTCATACAACTCAACACCAAAAAAAAAAAAATCTAAGAATCCAATTGAAAATTGGGTAGACTTTAATAGAAGTTCCCCAATAAAGACCCACGGATATCCAACAGAGAAATAAAAAGGTACTCAAACTCACTAATTATCAGGGAAATGCAAGTAAAAAACACAATGAGATATTATCTCATACCATTCATGATGCCTAATATCAAAAAGACAAGAAATAACAACTGTTGAAAAGAATGTGGAGAAAAGGGAAATTTTGTGCAGTGTTGGGGATCATGTAAACTGGTGCATCTACTATGGAAAACAGTATGGAATTTTCTCAAAACATTAAAAATTTTAATGAGATATTATCTAGTAATTCCAATTCTGGATATTTACCCCCCAAAACTTATAACACTAATTTAAAATGATATGTGTGCCCTATGTTTACTGAATCATTATAATAGCCAAGATATGGAATCTATGTAACTGTCAATTGATAAATAATTAGACCAAGAAGATATGATACACGTGCACACACACACATACACACACACATAGCCATACAAAGAATAATGTCTGGCCATCTGCGACAGCATTGATGGACCTAGAGTTAATACACAAAGGAAATAAGCCAGAGAAAGACAAGTACATATGATTTCACATCTATATGGAATCAAAAAATGATAAAAACCCTCAACAAGGTAGGTTTAAAAGGAATGTACCTCAACCTAATAAAGGTCACACATGAAAACCTCACAGTTAATACACAAAGGAAATAAGCCAGAGAAAGACAAGTACATATGATTTCACTTCTATATGGAATCCAAAAATGATAAAAACCCTCAACAAGGTAGGTTTAAAAGGAATGTACCTCAACCTAATAAAGGTCACACATGAAAACCCCACAGCTAAGGATTCATCCTTAATGGGGAAGTATCGAGAGATTTTACTCTAAGGTCAGGAACAAGACAAGGATGTCCACTCTTACTATATTTATACAACACAGTATTGGAACTCCCAGATACAGCAATCAGACAACAAAAATAAATAAAATGAATCCAAATTAGGAAGGAAGAAGTTAACTTTCTCTATTTGCAGATGACATGATACAATATATAGAAAATCTGAAAGACTCTACTAATAAGTGATTTCAATAGTTTCAGGATACAAAATCAATGTACAGAAATTTGTTGCATTTCTATAAACCAGTAATGAAGCAGCAAAAAGAGTAATTAAAAAATCTCAAAAAAAATCTCATTCACAATTTTACCCCAAATTATAAGATATCTAGGAATAAAACTAGCCAAAGAAATGAAAGACCTGTACTCTGAAAATGCCAAAACACTGATGAAAGAAATTGAAGATGAAACAAAGAAATTGAGTGACATCCATACTCATGGATTAGAAAAACAATTGTTAAAATGTGTACACTAATTATTTGTGTGGCTGAAATTTGATCAGGAATCTTAAAAGTACAAGCTGGTAAATTGTATAGCAATGTTAATTATTTTAATCAGGTATTTGAGTATTTCTCTTGATATACATGGTTTATTCCTGGAGAGTTTGCTTTAACATAAACCTTTTTATCATTAGTTCTTAAGTTCTGTATCCCGTATATGCACTTTTGGTTTGTAGCTGTAACTGTTCAGTAAAAATCGAGGAGTAGGTTACAAACCATATATGTCTTATGCTAGTATGCAAGAAGTGAGTAGGTGTTTTTAAAATCAGAATTCTTTGGTAATTGGTGTGTGGTGGTGTTTTTACTGACTTTCAGAGAGGTATAGCAGGTACAGTTCTAATTTAATTGTGCATATTTCAAAACTTTAGTGTTTTTCATCAAAGATGAATTTTTTTGTATCCATGCAAATTTCTGATTTCAATAATAGAAAGAAGAGTTGTCTGCAGGCTCATAAGTCAGCTTTTTGTTTTAGTGGGCATTAATCAGCCATATCTGGATTGCAGAAATTTTTAAAGTCATCGTGAAATGCCTTTGACATGCTTCTTAAATTTTGCCTGTATTTTTATTTTCATTTATAAACAGCGGTGACATTACATTATTGAAAATGTTGAGTATCTCTCAAGTTCTGTGTTTAATATTTTCACTGATGTCCAAACTGAAATGTCAGTATAAGAAAACCCCCTTTTATTGTTTTATTTCCCAGACACCTGAAGTTAATACAAAATAATTTAGCCCACCCTCACAATTTTTTTCAAAGCTAAAGGTTATATCGATTTCTGGTTCTTAACAAGGGTTTTTGCTGCAGAACAGTAATGGATGATTTTTTTAAATTTATTTTATTTTATTTTATTATTGTTTTTTTTTTTTTTTGGTCTTATTTCTTTGATCTGTCCCTCTGTCCTCACCCCTAGTTTCTCAGGTCATTAGTAAGTATAGTTCCCCCTTTGATTTAAATGCTGAGGACTTTAAGGCCCTTGATATTTAATTATGATTAGAAACTCTAGGACCTTTTGGATCATGGTCATGTTTCTATTCTGTGAAAGTGACTTATAGAAAGCCTGGCAGAACTCAACTGTTTTCTTTCTGTTATCAAAGCTGGTAGTTTTGAAATAGCACCAATAATAACCCAGGGAAGTGTCATGTAATTTTTTTATTTTCCGTTATGACAGGTGTCTAATGCATGTCAGCATGAAATCTTCATCACTGCTGTATCATCCTTTTTGGTTTTCACTATGCATTTATAAATTTTAAGTTGGGAGGTTTTTGTGGGGGTTTCGTTTTGTTTTGTTTTTAAACTGGAAAAACTAGCTATTTTGACAGAAGGAAGGTACTAGGCTATGAGCACAAAAGTCCGTCTGCCTGAAATCCTACAAGTAGGACTTGGTGCTTTTTGCTTTTAAAAAGCTGTGCTTGGCACGCTAATATGGAGGAGACTGTTCAGAAACTAATGTGAGTTTGCAGTCTGTGCATACTTGGGGTCAAAGTACAGTTTGGCTAGATACATTTTTCCAGTTTAAATAATCTCACTAACCATTAACTTTTGAATATCTTTTGATAAGAAGGCTGGACAAATGATTTTGCTCTTCTAGAGAGTGAAGTCCACAACATTTAATTTTGCTCTAATCCAAAGTGTGGTGTTTCCCTTTTTCTTTTTTCTTTTCTTTTTTTTCTTTCAAGTTGATGTGACAACTTACTGAAGAGTACTGTGGTTTTTGCTCCATGTTTGTTTATTTGAATCTATCTGACATGGCGGCTTTTGTTAGATCTGGGCAATTTGTGCTTCTGTGTTTTTGAAACAATGGCTTGATACCATTTATAAATGTATGTATTAGAAATAACTAATTATGTTGAGTTTGGTGCTTACCTACAGAGTGCCATCATTCAGATGAATCTCTCATTTGTGTTGCCCATTCTGTTGTGCAGGTTCATATTACTGTTTATCTTTTTAAGCCTTCAGGACGGAATGAAAGTAAGAGTCTAAAGCTCCCTGGTTCTAATTCTCATTAGCCAGAATTTCATAATCTCAATATTGGATGTTCTTTGTAACAACCACTTGTTTCTTTTACTTAAAAGCTTGTTTAGTTGATTTTTCTGGACCTCGGTTCAAATGAATGCAAAGAAAATTTCTTCCAAGTATATCATTTAATGACATATTAAGTATTACTGGTGAAAAACATCAAGCTAATTAAGACTTTTAGATCACAACTTCAAAGTTTATGGAAAACTAAGCAATCATTCAGCTCCTAGCCAATTTTTTAATACTATTTTGTTGGTTGTAACTGGGATTCCTATAAAGGGTTTTCCACACAGAAATTTAAATTCCTGGTTTAACATGTATACTTGCACTCTGTAGATAGAGTTTTCTCTTTAAGGATTACATCTTAAAATGTCCATCCTTTGGCTGATAGAAGCTTTTTGTCACATTTTGAAAGTAATATACTCTGGCCCTATCATTTGAGATACAATAGGAAAAGTAAGGGCTGTGTGTGTTGCTTTCAGAGTCAAACACTGTTTAGGTTTATTTAAAAGTTTTATGAGCCCGTTTTCACTGACAATATTTGTTTTGTTTTGTTTTGTTTTGTTTTTCTTTAAATTTGAAATCCACTTTCTTTAGACCATGAAATTGCTCATTATGCAGGTACAGCTTGAACTGCAGTTTTGGGTCCATATAGGAACCATTCACCAAAAACTGTGGTAACAGAATTCAGAAATCCTCTTGAGAAGAGGGCCTTAATGACCTTTGTATGTGAAAAGTTTTGGAGAGAATTTTGGGACTTTTTTTTTTTCTGTCTCTGCCACAGTGTGTGGTTTTGAGATGGCAGTTAGGTGTGAGAACAAGAAGAGAAGTGGAGCTGACCTTGTTAACATTCTGGTTATAATGATACCCCTAAAGGGAGAAAATGATTTCAGGTAACCACAGTGAACTGTCTAGCTAAATAAAAAAGTTTCTATGTTTGATTTAAACAGTTAAAAAGTCCTAAAGTGTTCTTGGCTGTTTAGCAATTGTTCGTATGAGTTTTCTTAGAAGAACAGCTGCTGTCTTTGGTAACACAGATGAAGGTGGATTTTTAAATGGCTTTGTATCTTGACCCCTTTCTGCAACTGAGTAGTTCTGGATTGTTCCATATAAATTACGGAATGAAAATAGGAAGGGGGGGGGTAAAAGTTTGACTAAACTCCAACTTTCTTAGTTTCATTTTAAGTTATTTTTAGAATATATTGATTGTAAATTGATTATAAACTTCCTTTTTTCTGAATTTTTGACATGTTTTACTCAGTTACATGAGTATAAAGGGTATTTTCAGTCCTATAATCTTTGCTTAATTGCAGTCCTTAAAAAAATCCACCCCTGTTGTTTTACTTGTTGTCTGTTCATACAGTAAATTCATTCAAGGTATGTGCCAGTGGGTATTATTGGTGCTTTTTGAAGTCAAGCTGGACTATCCAGGAAGGTCTTGTTAACCTGTCCATCTATAATGGCATAGGGGAAATATATATATTTTTAATATTGTAAACATTTGTACTGAATAATCTCCCCCCCCCCGCAAGCAAAACTGGTGAACTGCGGATTGAAGATATGGAATTCAAAGCTCTAATGGACCTTTTTGAAGAGAAGTTGTGACTTATGTGGAGTTTACATGGGCCTCTTGATGGAAGAAAGCTAATCTGTTTAGTATTTGTGCATTTTACTAAAATGGCAGCTTAAAGTTGTGTATCTGCTATTGTGATGCCAATGCCGGTGTTTTAAGTGGAAAAAAAATGACCTCTTGCTTTGTGCTGTGTACACAAGATTTCTGGAAAAGTAAAGAAAAACCCTTTTTATGGCTCACACAGCTTAAAAGTAGCTGTCACTCAAACATGCGCTCACAGTTGAGCTGCTTTTGTTTTATTCTAAATAAATTGTTTCTTTTGAGGAAAAAAAAAATGTGTACACTATCCAAAGCAATCAACACATTTAATGCAATCCCTGTCAAAATATCATCAGCAATTTTAACAGAACTAAAGGGACCACAAAAGTCCAAATAGCCAAAGCAACCTTGAAATATACAAGCAAAGCTGGCGAGGTATCACAATTCCAGACTTAAAGGTATAATCAAGGCAGGTACTAGCACAAAAACAGACACATGAATCAATAAGCAGAATAGAACCCAGACATAAACCCACAACTATATGGTCAATTAATCTTTGAAACAAGAGGGGATCCCTGGGTGGCTCAGTGATTTAGTGCCTTCCTTTGGCTCAAGGCATGATCCTGGAGTCCTGAGATCAAGTCCCGGGATCGAGTCCCACATCAGGCTCCCTGCATGGAGCCTGCTTCTCCCTCTGCCTGTGTCTCTGCCTCTCTCTCTCTCTCTCTCTCTCTCTCTCTCTCATAAATAAATAAAGTCTTTAAAAAATAAAAAAAAATTTGAAACAAGAATATCCAATGGGGAAAAGTCTCTTCAACAAATGATGTTAGAAGGGATCCCTGGGTGGCGCACCGTTTTTGCGCCTGCCTGTGGCCCAGGGAGTTATCCTGGAGGCCCGGGATCGAATCCCACGTCGGGCTCCCGGTGCATGGAGCCTGCTTCTCCCTCTGCCTATGTCTCTGCCTCTCTCTCTGTGACTATCATAAATAAATTAAAAAAAAAAAACAAATGATGTTAGGAACACTGGACAGCAATATGCAAAAGAATGAAACTGGATCACTTTCTTTCACCATACACAAAAATAAACTCAAATGGATTAAAGGCCTAAATGTGAGATATGAAAACATTAAAATCCTAGAAGAGAATAAGCCATAGCAACTTCTTTCTATATAGGTCTCCTGAGGCAAGGGAACTGAAAGCAAAAATAAACGATTGGGACTTATCAAAACTAGATGGATCAGTACAATGAAGAAAGCAATAAACAAAACTAAAAGGCAAACTTTAGGATAGGAGAGTATATTTGCAAATGTCATACCCAATAAACAGTTTGTATCTAAAATATGTAAAGAACTTATAAAGCACAACAACCAAAAAATAAATAATCTAATTAAATATTGGGTTGACTACACGAACAGACATTTTTTTTCCAAAGAAAAAATACAGATGACCAACAGTCACATGAAAAGATACTCATCATCATCAATTACCATCAGGGAAATGCGAATCAAATATAATGAGGTATTTCCTCTCACCTGTAAGAATGGCTTAAAACAACACAAGAAACAACAGCTGTTGGAGAGAATGTGGAGAAAAAGGAATACTAGTTCACTGTTGGTGGGACTACAAACTGGTGCATCCACTGTGTAAAACAGTATGGGGACTCTTCAAAAAGTTAAAAGTAGAACTGCCTTAAAAAATGAATTATTTTATGATCCAGCAATTGCACCATGGGAATATTTACCTAAAGAATACAAAACATTAATCCAAAAGAATACATGCACCCCCATGTTTATGGCACAATAGCCAAGATAATGGAAGCACAGTCAATTGTTGAATTGTTGCATGAATAAAGAAAATGTGAGTTTATATATATATATATACATAATATATATATAATATTTAAATATAAATGTGAGTTTATATATATAATATATAATACTTATGAAAATATGTATGAATATTTATAAATAAATATATGAATATTATATAAATATAATATATAGATATTATATAAATATAATATATAATTATATATAATTTAGCCATTAAAAATGAAATCTTGCAATTTGCAATGACATGGATAGAGCTAAAGAGTATAAAGCTAAGCGAAATAGGTCATTCAGAGAAAGATAAATACCATATGATTTCACTCATATATCCAATTTAAGAAACAAAACAAACAACCAAAGGGGAAAAATAAAATATATAGAGAGAAATCAAGAAATATATCCTTAATTATAGAGAACTATCTGATGGTTACCAGAGGGGAATTGAGTGGGGGAATGAGTTAAATAGTTGAGGAAGCTTCAGGACTGCACTTGTGATGGGCACAAGATGATTAATGGAATTGTTGAATTATTATATTGTACACCTGAAACTAATATAACATTGTATCCTAACTATTTAAATTTAAATAAAAACTTAAAAAAAGAATCAAGGAACAAGGGTTCTACAAAACAACCAAAAAACAACTAACAAAGTAAATCCTTACCTATCAATAAGTACTTTAATTGTAAATGGATTATATTCTCCAGTGAAAAGCCATAGAATTCCTGAATGGATTAGTAAAAAGAGGAATAAGATCCATGGTTTTGCTGCCAACAGGATGCTCACATTAGTCTTAAAGACACACATAGACTAGGAGTAAGGGATGAAAAAAAGTAAGGAAATGATAAGCCAAAAATAAAAACAGTGGTAGTTATTCTTATATCACACAGAATAAAGTTAAACTAAAAATTTAGGAGTTGGGGACTTCAATACTCTTTCTCAAAAATGGATAGATCATCCAGACAAAGAATCAGAAAGTAAATAGTGGGTTTGAATACAATTATAGACCAAAGGGACCTTAACAACATATGTAGAACATGCTACCCACAATAGAAGAATGCATATTTTTCTCAAGGACACATGGAATATTTTCTAGGATAGACCATTTGTTGGGCCACAAAATAAGTCTTAGCAAATTTGCTAAGACTAGCATTTTACCCAGTATCTTCTTTGACCACCATGATATGAGATCAGAAATAATAATAGGAGAATTATTAGCAATTTTTCGTATATTCTTCCAAAAAATAGTAGGGAACACTCACTATTCAACTTATTCTATGAAGCCAGTATTATCATGTCATCAAAACCAGACTAGAAAAAATAAGAAAGCACAGACTAATGTCTCTTATGAATATAGACACAAATTATCAATTAAATACCAACAAATCAAATTCAGCAACATATTAGAAGGATTATAAACCATGACAAAGTGGGATTTATCCCTGGATTGCATGACTGTTTCAGCCTATGAAAATCAGTTATGTATCATACCATATTATTATAATAAATTATAAAACCCATATGATAATCACAATAGACACAGAAAGAATATTTGTCAAAATCCAACCTACATTAATGGTTAAAACCCTCAACACAATAGGAATAAAAGAGAACTTCCTCAGTATGATAGAGTGCATCTACAAAAACCTACAGCTAACAAAATGGTCAATTGTAAAAGTCAGGACATTTTCCCAATAAGGTCAGAAACAAGATAAGAATGAGCACTTTTACCACTTCTATTCAATATTGTACTGAAGACTCTAGCTAGAACAATTAGGAAAGAAAATAACAAAAAAACAACCCAGGATTAGAAAAAAGAAGTTAAACTATCTCCATTTGTAAGTGACATGCTCTTATATATAGAAAAGAAACCATAAGGATCAACTAAAAAAGAATAATAGCTAATAACTGATGTTACTAAGGTTGTAACATAAATCAGTAACAAAACATAATTTAATTTATATGCAATAGGAATGAACAATCAAAAAGTTAAGTAACAAAATAATTATATTTACAAAAGCTTCAAAAATAATAAAATATATGGGAATAAATTTAACAAAATGAGTGCAAGACATGTACACTGAAAATTGGAAATATTGCTGAAGTAAATTAAAGACTTACATTAATGGAAAAAATAAAGCTCATCTCACTCACGTGGAAATGCAAGGGACCCAGAATAGCCAAAACAATCTTGAAAAATAAGAATAAAATTGGGAGACTCACAGTTGTTTCAAAATTTACTACAAAGCTATGGTAATAAAGACAGTGTGATACTGGCATAAGAATAGACAGGTTGATCAACAGAAAGAATTGAGATACCATAAATAAACCCATGTATTTTTAGTCAATTGATTTTCAACTAGATTGCAAAAATATTTCAATGTACGAAAGAACAGTCTTTCAATAGTGCCAGGACAAGTGGGTATAAAGTACTACTACATGATATAACTAGAATGAATCTTGAAAACATGTAAAGTGAACATAACCAGACAGAAAATACCACATATTGTATGATTTTATTTAAATCAAATGTCTAGAATAGACAATCTTATAGAGACAGAAAGTAGACGTGGTTGCCAGGGGCTGGAAGAAAGGACAAATAGGGAATGACTGCTAATGGGTATGGGGTTTCTTTTGGAGGTGATAAAAATGTTCTCAAGATACATAGTAGTGATGGTTGCTCAACATCGTGAATATACTAAAACCTATTGAATTTTACACTCCAAATGTGTAAATTATATAATTATATCTCAAATAGAAAACTATATTTTGGACACATACGCCATGTAGGCCTCTGCACTAGACTGTGCCTACAAAAATTATCTAACTAGAGTAGATATCACAGTTGCCTAGGGAGTTAATGACATGCAGATTTATCAAGCTCCAGCCCAATAATTTCTGATTTAATAGGGCCAATTAAGAACTAGTAAGAAGAATTTGCATTTTTAAGTGAGTATCTTAGGTAATTCTCATGCAGTTAGTTGCTTTAAGAAATTTAAGAAAATCCTTTTTCAATTCTCTGGAGCTATTTCAATAGTATGCAACAAAAACAAGGAAAGATAGCTCATTTTAAGAAATATCTATATCTATATTCATATATCTATTATAAATTAATATATGCTTATATATGCCTAAAATTACCTCTAAGAGAATACTCAAGAAATGGGTAACAGTGATTGTGTCTGAGTGGAAGAGAAGAGTAAAGCCAAGAATATATGGAAAATTCATTTTTTCATTGTATATTCTTTTGAATTATTTAAATTGTTAACCATGGGACGCCTGGGTGGCTCAGCAGTTGAGCGTCTGCCTTCGGCCCAGAGCGTGATCCTGGAGACCCAGGATCGAGTTCCACATCGGGTTCCCTGCATGGAGCCTGCTTCTCCCTCTGCCTATGTCTCTGCCTGCCTCTCTGTGTCTCTCATGCATAAATAAATAAAATATTTTTAAAAATAAATTGTTAACCATATTTATGTATTCTTCAAGTTTTTCTATTAAATTCCTTTGAGAGATT
Source organism: Vulpes lagopus (assembly GCF_018345385.1). NCBI lineage: Eukaryota > Metazoa > Chordata > Mammalia > Carnivora > Canidae > Vulpes > Vulpes lagopus. The sequence continues at coordinate 64,556,468 of NC_054848.1, read as the reverse complement.
CATTATTGTTACTATCGAAGGAATCAGCTCGGGAGCCTGTTAAAAATGCAGTTTTTACAGCACCAATGCTAGAGGTTTTAAATCAGTAGGTTTGGGGTGTGGCCAGTGGCATTCCATTTTAATATGCTCTTGGCTGATTTGGATGTAGGTGGTCTTAAGATCATACTTTTAAAGGAAATATATTTATTTTTAAAGATTTTATTTACTCATGAAAAACAGAGAGAGAGGCAGAGACATAGCGGGAGAAGCAGGCTCCCTCCAGGAAGCCTGATGTGGGGTTTGATCCCAGGACCCCAGGATCGCAACCTGAGCCAAAGGCAGACACTCAACCACTGAGCCACCCAGGTGCCCCTGAAAGAAATATATTTAAATTCAATTTGGTTAACATATAGTGTTTTATTTGTTTCAGAGATAGGATTTAGTGATTCATCAGTTGCATATAACATCCACTGCTCATTACATGAAGTGCCCTCCTTAATGCCCATAACCCAAATACCCCACCCAACCTCCAGCAACACTCAGTTTATTCCCTATAGTTAAGAGTCTCTTATGGTTTTTCTCCCTCTGTTTTTATCTTATTTTAATTTTCCTTCCCTTCCTCTATGTTCATATGTTTTGTTTCTTAAATTCCATATATGAGTGAAAGCACATGTATATTTCTTTCTCCTACTGATTTATTTCACTTAGCATAGTACCCACTAGTTTCAATGACATTGCTAATGGCAAGAGTTCATTCTTTTTTGTGGTAATATTCCATAGTGTGTGTATACACACACACACACACACACACACACACACACTATATATATATATATATATATATATATATATATATATATATATATATATATACCACATACTCTTTTTTAAATATTTTATTTATTTATTCATGAGAAACAGAGAGAGAGAGAGAGAGAGACAGAAAGGCAGAGACACAGGCAGAGGGAGAAGCAGGCTCCATTCAGGGAACCTGATGTGGGACTCGATCTCTGGTCTCCAGGATCACACCCTTGGCTGAAGGCAGCGCTAAACCACCAAGCCACTCAGGCTGCCCCCACATATTCTTTATCCATTCAATTGTTGATGGACATCTGGGCTCTTTCCATATTTTGGCTATTGTGGACATTGCTACTATAAACATTGGAGTGCCCTTCTAAATCAGTATGATTTTATGCTTTGGATAAATACCTGCAGTGCAATTGCTGGGCTACAGGGTAGTTCTATTTTTAACTTTTTGGGGAACTTCAATACTGTTTTCAAGAGTGGCTACACCAGTTTGCATTCACACCAACAGTGCAAGGGGTTTCCTCTTTCATCCTCCCCAACATTTGTTGTTTTACTGAGTTGTTCATTTTAGCCATTCTGTCTAACATGAGGTATTTATTTGTATTTCCCTGAAGTCAAGTGATGTTGACATTTTTTCAAGTGTCTGTTAGTCATTTATATGTCTTCTTTGGAGAAACATCTCTTCATGACTTCTACCCCCCCCTTTTTTTTACTTTTTAAACTTTTTTTTTAATGGAGTTCAATTTGCCAACATATAGCATAACACCCAGTGCTCATCCTGCCAAGTTCCCCTCTCATTGCCCATCACCCAGTCATCCCAACCCCCCACCTATTTCCCCTTCCACTACCCCTTGTTCATTTCCCAGAGTTAGGTGTCTCTCATGTTTTGTCACCCTCACTGATATTTTCACTCATTTTCTCTTCTGCCCATTTCTTGACTGGATTCTTTGTTTTTGGGGTGTTGAATCTGATGAGTTCTTTATACATCTCGGACACTAGCACTTTATCTGATGTCATTTGAAAATATTTTCTCCCATATCTAGTTTTCCTTTTAGTTTTTTTTAAGATTTTATTTATTTATTCATGAGACACACACACACACACACACACAGACACACAGACAGACAGACAGACAGACAGAGGGAGAAGCAGTCTCCATGCAGGGGACCCGAAGTAGAACTCGATCCTGGGTCCTCAGGATCAGGCCCTGGGCTTAAGGTGGTGCTAAACCGCTGAGCCACCCAAGATGCCCTCCTTTTAGTTTTATTGATTGTTCACTTTGTTGTACAGAAGCTTTTAAACCTGATGAAGTCCAAATAGTTCATTTTTGCTCTTTTCCCCTTGCCTTTAGAGATATATATTAAGAAGTTGCTGCACCTGAGGTCAGAGATGGCTGCCTGTGTTCTCCTCTATGATTTTGATGGATTACTGTCTCACATTTAGGTATTTCATCCATTTTGAGTTTATTTTCCTGTATGGTGTAAGAGAATGGTCCATGTTCATTCTTCTGCACATGGCTATCCAATTTTCCCAACACCATTTGTGACTGTATTTTTTCCACTGGATATCCTTTCCTACTTTGTCTAAAATTAGTTGACCATAGAGTTGAGGGTCCATTTCTGGGTTCTTTATTCTGTTCTATTGATCTATATGTCTGTGTTTGTGCCAGGACTATAATGTCTTCATGATTGCAACTTTGTAGTATAGTTTGCAGTCTGGAATTTTGATGCCTCCAACTTTGGTTTTCTTTTTCAACATGCCTTTGGCTATTCAGGGTCTTTTGTGTTTCTATACAAATTTTAGGATTGTTTATTCCAGCTCTATAAAAAAATGCTGATGGTATTTTGATAAGTATTGCATTGAATGTGTAGATTGCTCTGGGTAGCATAGACATTTAAACAATATATGTTCTGCCAATCCATGAGAATGTAACTCTTTTCCATTTCTTTGTGCCTTCCTCAAAGTATTATATAGTTTAAGTATTTAATAAGTATTATATAGTTTTCAGAGTACAGATCCTTTACCTCTTTGGTTAGATTTAGTCCTAGGTATCTTATGGTTTTTGGTGCAATTGTAAATGGAATCAACTCCTTAATTTATCTTTCTTCTACTTCATTGTTAGTGTATAGAAATGCATCTGACTTCTGTGCATTGATTTTATATCCTGCAACTTTGCTGAATTAACGTATCAGTTCTAGTAATTTTTGGTGAAGTCTTTTGGGTTTTACACAAAGAGTGAAAGTTTGGCTTATTTGCCAATTTGGATGCCTTTTATTGCTTTTTGTTGTCTGATTGCAAGGCTATGGCTTCCAGTACTATGTTGAATAACAGTGGTGATAGTGGACATCCTTTTATGTTCCTGACCTTAGGAGAAAAGCTCTCAATTTTTCCCCATTGAGGGTGATATTCGCTGTGGTTCTTTAGTGTATATCTTTTCTGATGTTGGTATATGCTCCCTCTATCCTTACACTATGGAGAGTTTTAGCCAAGAAAGAACCAAGAGGGAAAAAAGTGACCTTAAATTTAAACTGTTCCAGGAAAGGAAGTGTTTAAAACAAGTTTTTTTTTTTAATTAATTTTTATTGGTGTTCAATTTACCAACATACAGAAAAACACCCAGTGCTCATCCCGTCAAGTGTCCACCTCAGTGCCCGTCACCCCTTCCCCTCCAACACCCGCCCTCCTCCCCTTCCACCACCCCTAGTTCTAAAACAAGTTTTGATTTAAATGCTTGAATATATATATATATATATATATATATATATATATATATATACACTGTATATATACAGATCATTGGATATATATACACTATGGAGAGTTTTAACCAAGAAAGAATGCTGTATTTTGTCAAATTATTTTTCTTCATCTATTGAGGGTATCATATGATTCTTATCCTTTCTTTTGTTAATGTGGTGCATCACGTTGATTTGCAGATGTTAAACCACCCTTTCAGTCTATGAATAAATCCCACTTGGTCAGGGTGAATTATCCTCTTAATAAACTGTTGGATCCTATTAACTAGTATCCTGGTGAGAAGTTTTGCATCCATGTTCATCAGGGATATTTATCTATAATTCTTGTTTGTGGTGGGGTCTTTGGTTTTGGGATCAAGTTAATCCTGGCTTTATAGAATGAGTTTGGATGTTTTCCTACCATTTCTATTTTTTTGGAACAGTTTCAAAAGAGTAAGTATTAATTCTTTAAATGTTCAGTAGAATTCCCCTGGAAAGCCATCTGGCCCCAGACTCTTGTCTGATGGGGGATTTTTGACTGCTGATTCAATTTTTTTAAAAGATTTTATTTATTTATTCATGAGAGACACACACACACAGAGAGGCACAGACACAGGCAGAAGAAGGCTCCGTGCAGAAAGCCTGACGAGGGACTGGATCCTGGGCTTCCAGAATCACACCCTGGGCTGAAGGTGGCGCTAAACCACTGAGCCACCCAGGCTACCCTGCTGATTCAATTTCTTTGTTGATTATGGGTCTGTTCAGGTTTTCTTTTCCTGTTTCAGTTTTGGTAGCTTATATTTCTAGAAGCATATCAATTTCTTCCAGATTGCCTAATTTTTTGGCATATAATTTCTCATAATATGTTCTTATACTTCTATTTCTTTGGTGTTGTTTATGATATCTTCTCTTTCATTCATCCTATTCATTTGAGTCCTTTATCATTTATTTTTGATAAGTCTGGATAGGGATTCACATATTTTTTTAAGTAGGCTCCACATCCAGTTTTGAGCTTAACACAGGGCTCAAACTCACAACTCTGAGTTCAAGACGTTAGCTGTGATCAAGACTCCGACGCTTAAATAATTGAGCCCCTCAGGTTTCCTTTAAGACCATACTTTGAGAAAAACTTTTGTAAGGAGTGCCCAGAGTACAAACATCTTTGTCCTCTGAGTAGGGGGCAGAATGACAAAACACACAAAATTCCTGAATGTTTGCCAGTTTTCATGAAATCTGTTTTTTACTGATCTGTATATTGTTCTTTCCTTTAGATTGTATTTGTGCCTTCACAAAGAAGTAAAATACTTGGTAAAGCATCTGAAATGTCAGTGTGCTAGGGCAGTGGGTTATTATATTCACTTCTTTAATTTCTATAAAGTGGTATTACCACTTTTGCAAAAAAATAGATTTAAATGAAAAATAAACACATTCATTCACAAATTGTAGAAAGCAAATATAATTATACTGAGCCTTAGAGGGAAAAAAGTGACCTAAAATTTAAACTGTTCCAGGAAAAGAAGTGTTTAAAACAATAGATTTGCCCACCAGTCTTGTCTCCCCCCCCCTCTCACACACACACACACACATGCACACACAAACCTTCTAATCACCCATTCATACCCACAACATGCAGGGCAGAGGATATACTCATTTAGCTATAAGAGTGTTTTAAATAGTAACAGAAGCAGGCTTTACTAAATCTAATAGAAAATAAATTAAGGAGGTGGGGAGGGTTTAATGAGGGCAGTTTCAGAGTGGCAATAACCAGGTGGCATCCTTGTGACTGTAGGGTTGTGGCTGAGCTTATTAGTAATGAAACCTTACATTTTCATTGTGCATTATGGTTTGCAAAGTACTTTAATATTCTCATTCATTTTGCTCTGAAGCACTTCCAAGAAATTTATTAGTAAGGTAAGAAAACAGTCTTGGAGAGTTTGGATGGCTTGACCAAAGTCATGTAACTAGTCAATATCTTCTGACTCCTATATGCTGTGTTCTTTGCATCTCACAAAAAAGGCAGGAGGGAGAGAACTTATCTGTTGGTTACACACTATCTTCCATGTATTTATAATGTCATGGAATTTTCAAAGTAGTTCTATGAAGCCAATGTGATTATTATCTCCATTTTGCAGATCAGAATAAGGAAAATATGTTAGTTACCTACAGTCATAGAGCTAGTAAGCAGCAGAGCCAGTATTCAAATCTTTATTAGTCTGATCCCAAAGCCAGAGCTGTCTCCTTCCTGCTGTCTTCTGGAAGCAAAATGATTGTCCTAATCATTTGAGAAGCAGATTGATATAAATTGAATAATCTGTTGCCTTTGTAATAAGACACCGGTGCCTATCAGTGGTCTGAGGTCAGCCTAGTAGTATCATTAGCTTGAACTGGCTTTCTTTTTCCCTTTATCCTGAATCTTTCACCATCCATGTCTGATTGTAACTGTGAGAATTTTGCTGTTGGTACACAGGGCTGCATATATTATTTAAATTTCCTCAAAATTCTTTTGTTTTTAAATTTCCTTAAAGTTCTTGACACATTGTTAGTTACCATGTAACTGTGCCATGAATGCTATTGACTGGCTCATAAGATGTAAAATTCCTAGAAATAAAATACCTTTTCTTGGAGAGAAATTATGTGTATAAGAGTTTATTTGGCAACAGATCATAATAAATTAAACTATCAAATGAACACAAAAACTGTTCAGTTAGGTTTTTATAATAAAAAAGTCATCCAGAAGTTGTCAAAAATAAGCAATAAAACAAAATCCATACAGTATATGGTAGTTTTTATCCTATTAATTTCCATTTTAAAATTGAGGAAACCATATTCAAATAATGAGGAAAACATGAAAGAAAATACAGTGAATTAAAATTTAAGAATTAAAACAAAAACAAGAAGAAGTAAAATGCCTAAATGCTATCCTCAACCTTTTTGTACCAGTTTGGATAAAAACTGGTACAAAAAGGAAATATGTGGTCAAAAGGATCACAAATACTAGAAAGTCCTCATGGATTCTGAATCTGTCAAAGTGGGCTGTATGGCAGCAGGAAGGAACTCAGTAATTTGATTCACTCTGTGAATTAGCTCTAGCAGAGTGGTCCCTGATTCTCTTGATTACCTGAACACACACTATGCTGTTGGCTTGTATGACTGTTATTTTTGTAGCCATCTCCATTCCCAGACTATGAGCTTCCTTGTCACTGTGACTAGGGAGTCACTCATAGTTCTCTATAATAGTCACCAGTTTATTCAATAGAACAAATGAATGGACAAAAGATGAATGAAGAGAAGATGAATGAGTGATTAGGTCCTACCTGGGTAGGAAGAGCAGGGAAGTTTTGTGGTTTTCTCCCTATCTGACCAGCTCAGTCAATTTTTTCTTCCGTTTAGCTTCCTCTACTTCTATTGAATCTTATAAAACTTTGGGAAAATTCTTCTTAATTTTCAAGTTTTTATTTAAATACTTGTTAGTTAATATACAGTGTAATATCAATTTCAGTTGCAGAATTTAGTGATACATCACTTACACATAATACCCAGTGCTCATCACAAGTTCCCTCCTTATTCCTCATAACCCATTTAACACATCCCATCCCTTACCACCTCCCCTCCAACAATGTACAGGTGGTACTTTCACCTTAAGAGTGTGTTTTCTGCTTTGCATCTTTCCCCCTTGTTCATCTGTTTTGTTTTTTAAATTTTACATATAAGTGAAATCATATGGTATTTGTCCTTCTCTGACTGATTTATATTGCTTAGCATAATACTCTATAGCTCTATCCACACCATTGTAAATGTCAATGTTTCATTTTTTATGGCAGAGTAATATATGATTATGTATATATGCCATACCTTCTTTATCCATTCATCAGTCCATGGACATTTGGACTCTCTCAGTAATTTCACTATTATTGGTGCTTCTGCTATAAACATGGGGTGCATGTATCAATTTGAATCAGTATTTTTGTATCCTTTTGGTATTTACTGAGTAGTGTAGTTGCTGGATCCTAGGGTACTTCTTTATAAATTCTTAAAAAAGATGTATTGAATAATAGTGAAAGGGAATATAAAGGAAGGGAAAAGAAATGTTGGGAAATATCAGGAAGGGAGACAGAACATAAAGACTCCTAACTCGGGGAAACGAACTAGGGGTGGTGGAAGGGGAGGAGGGCGGGTGTTGGAGGGGAATGGGTGACGGGCACTGAGGTGGACACTTGACGGGATGAGCACTGGGTGTTTTTCTGTATGTTGGTAAATTGAACACCAATAAAAATTAATTAAAAATTTAAAAAATAAATAATAAAAAAATAAAAAAATAAATAAAAATTAAAAAAAACAAAAAAAAAACAAAAAAAAAGATGTATTGATTCATGAGAGACACATAGAGAGAAGCAGAGACATAGGCAGAGGAAGTATCAGGCTCCATGCAGGGAACCCAATGCAGGACTCAATCCCAGGACTCTAGGATCACGACCTGAGCCAAAGGCAGCTAGCTGCTCCACCACTGAGCCACCCGGGCACCCCAGGTAGTTCTTTTTTTTTTTTTTTTTTTTAGCTTTTTGAGGAACCTTCATATTGTTTTCCACAGTGGCTGAACAACTTTGTGTTCCCACCAACAGTGCGGTGGGAATTTGATTTCTCTACATCTTGGCCAACACCAGCTGTTTCCTGTGTTGTTAATTTTAGCCATTCTGACAACTGTGAGGTCATATCTCATTTTAGTTTTTATTTGTATTTCCTTGATAATGAGTGATGTTGAGCATTTTTCATCTGTTAGCCATATGTATGTCTTTTTTTTTCTGCCATATGTATGTCTTCTTTGGAGAAATGTCTGTTCATTTCTGTCCATTTCTATTTTTTGGAATACTTTAAGAAAAATAGGTATTAACTCTAAATGTTTGGTAGAATTTACATGTGAAGCCATCTGACCCTGGACTTTTGTTTATTTGGAGATTTTTGATGACTCATTTAATTTATATGTTGGTTATCAGTCTGTTCAAGTTTTCTGTTTCATTCTGTTTCAGTTTCGGTAGTTTATGTGTTTCTAGGCATTTATCAATTTCTTCCAGATTATCTAATTTGGTGGCATACAATTCTTCTTAATATTCTTTTATAATTGCATTTCTGTGCTGTTGATTTTTATTTCTCCACTCTTATTTGTGATTTTATTTATTTGGATTGTTTTTTTCTTTCCTTTTTGATAAGTATACCTAGAGGTATTAATTTTTAAAAATTCTGTCAAAGAATCAGCTCCTGATTTCATTGATCTATTAATGTTGCTGTTGTTTAGTTTCTATATCATTTATTTCAGTTCTAATCTTTATTATTTCCCTTCCTGCTAGCTTTAGGCTTTGCTTGCTTTTCTTTTTCTAGCTCCTTTAGGTGTAAAGTTAGGTTGTTTATTTGGGATTTTTCTTGTTTCTTGATGAAGGCCTATATTGCTATCTCATTCCCTCTTAAGACCACTTTTTCTGCATCCCAAAGGTTTTGGACCATTATGTTTTCATTTTAATTTGTTTCCATCTGTATTTTAAAGTTCTTCTTTAATTTCCTGGTTGACCCATTAATTATTCATTAGTATGTTCTTTAACCTTCATGTATTTGTGGTATTTCATATTTTTTCTTATGTTTGACCTCAAGTTTTATAGCATTGTCAGAAAAGATGCATGTTATTATCTCAATCTTTTTGTACTTGTTGAGACCTGACTTGTGACCTTGTATGTGGTCTATTCTGGAGAATGTCCCATGTGCACTTGAGAAGAATGTGTATTCTGCTGCTTTAGGATTAAGTGTTCTGAATATATCCGTTCAGTCTATTTGGTGCAGTGTATCATTGAAAGCCATTGTTTCCTTGCTGATCTTCAGTTTAGATGATCTCTCCACTGCTGTAAGTGGGGTGCTAAATTACCCAACTCTTCTTGTAGGAGGTCAGTGAATTCCTTTATTTTGTTATTAATTGTATGTGGGTACTCCCAAGTTGGGATCATATTTACAAGTGTTAAATCTTCTTGTTGTATAGTACCTTTTATTATGATATAATGCCTTCTTCAACCCTTGCTTCAGTCTTCTCTAAAATCTAGTGTGTCTGATATAAGTATTGATACTCTGGCTTTTTTTGATGTCCATTTGCATGATAAATGTTTTTCTATTCACCCATTTTTAACCTGCAGGTATCTTTAGATCTAAAATGAGTATTTCATAGATAGTATATATATATATATATATATATATATATATATATATATATATATATACTATAAATGTTTAGTTCATTTTCTGAGTAATTATTGATGGATTTGTAATTAGTGCCATTTTATAACTTGTTTTGTCTTTGTTTCTTGAGATTTTCTGTTATTTTCTAAGCTTTGTCACTTTTGGTCTTTCATTTCTACTCAAAGAATCCCCTTTAGTCTGTCTTGTTGGGTTGGTTTAGTGGTCAGAATTTTAGTTTTTGTTTGCTTGTCTGAGAAATTGTCTCCTTCTCTTCTGAATGGTAGCTGTTCTGGATAGAATTTTTTTGCCATGTATCTTTTTTCTCATTAAACATGTTGAATATATCATGTCACTATCTTATGGTTTTGCCAAGTTTCTGGGGAGAGATCTGCAGCTAACCTTATGGGTCTTCTCTTGTAAATTAGGGACAGCCTTTGTCTTACTGATTTCAGGGTTTTATCTTAATCAATATATTTTCCAAATTTAACTAAAATGTGTTTTGGTGGTGGCTTGCTTTTATCGATTTTGATGGGAGTTATCCCTCCAAGAAGATTAGGATATCTCTTTCCTTCCCCAGATTAGGGAAGTTTTCAGCTATTATTTCCTCAAATAAACCCTCTGTCCCCTTTTCTATTTTTTCTTCTGGGAATTCTATAATGAATCTTATTACATTGATGGTGTTGCTGAGTTCCCTAAGTCTACTCTCATGATCCATCATTCATTTTTCTCTATCTTGTGCAGCTTCATTATTTTCCATAATTTTATATTTTATCTCACTTATTCATTCTTCTGTTTTTCCATCCTTGTGGTCATTACATCCAGTTGATTTTGAATCTCACATATTGTACTTTTTATTTCTATTTTTTATTTATTTTATCTCTGCAGGATCTCCCTGATGTCTTCTGCACTTTTCTCAAGCCCTGCGAGTATCCTTATGACTGTTGTTTTAAATTCTGCATCAGGGCAGCCTGGGTGGCTTAGCAGTTTAGCGCTGCCTTCAGCCCAGCACCAGATCCTGGAGACCCGGGATCAAGTCCCACATCGGGCTCCTTGCATGGAGCCTGCTTCTCCTTCTGCCTGTGTCTCTGCCTTTCTCTCTCTGTCTCTCATGAATAAATAAATAAAATCTTAAAAAAATTCTGCATCAAACATATTACTTATATCTGCTTTAATTAGATCTCTGACCATGACTTTTCCTTGTTCTTTCTTTTGGGATGACTTGCTCCATCTTGGCGTTTTGTCTGGATCTCTGTCTTCTCTATATTAGAAAATCCTGTTACATTGCATCTCCTGAGGGTAATAGCTTTATGAAAAGAAGTCACATAATGTCCAGGCCTGGCATTTCAGGAAGTGTCTCTGGCATGTACTGCATCCATATTGTTGCTATGTTTTGGCTGCTGTATCCCTCAGGTCAGTCATCTACAGAGGATTTCCCTTCCTGCACTTGGCAGTGTTTCGATTTTGGCCAGTGTGGTGAGTTTACTAGGTGCCCTCTGGTTTTCTTGTTAAATGAGACCTGATGCTATTTCCATTGGAACTGAAATTTTGCAGAATTCTATAGTCAGTAGATGTGGTGCATGTGGGGGGTTTGTCTGGTCTTCTGTCCTAAGCCTACTGCACTGGTCCTTAGGCACACTTACCTAAGAACAGAAGTACCAACCAAGTGCAGGGACTTGGTGAAAGCAGGGTCGTCAGCAGTATTAGCAGTGTGATGTTTACTGAAGTTGGTTTATGCTGAGGGATGGGGGAGGGAAATTGAACTAGCTAGCTCCTTTGTTCCAGTAGAGTGGAGTCCATGCTTATTGCTCTTAGGGAAGCCCTCCCAGTAGAGTGGATAATTTCCCCTAATGCATCCTAGGGGTTATTCAGATTGCTTTTTCATACCATCTCTGGGTTGCTTGCCAGCCTGGAGGAGCACTGTACACTTTAGGCTCTATCTTAGTAAAGTTAAAAGGCCAGCAAAGAAGACTAGCGCAGGTCCCTAAAGTTTAGAGTTTTAAAATTTGCTGACTTTTAAAACTCTAAACTTTAGGGACCAGTGAAGTGGCGAGGTGAGGACCTGTACTAGTCTTCTGTGGGTGGGTCTCACCACTGGGGCTGATGCAGGTTTGACCTAGAAAAAGCAGTCAGACCACAGTGGAGGGGCATGAGATTTGGAGCAAAGCAGCCTAAACAGCCAGTACCTGGCTTAGCAGACCTCAGCAATTATCTCTGCCCCTATTCTCAGGAGCAAAGAAGTGAAATGGTGCCCACTGACGCTTGTATCCCTGGAGAGGCAATGCCACCTCTCACAGGTGTGCTTCAAGAAGAGGGAACAGTCTATCCCTGTACATCTTATGTGATCTTCAGATCGAGCAGTTTACCCCTGGGTTACCTGCCTGCCTTCCCTCTAGGAGTAGGACAGTACCCTCAGAGCTCTATCCCAGCTATGCTACACACTCTAAAACTCTAGTCTTTGAGCTTCAGTGGTTGCAAAAACAAAAATAATCCCCTTTCATTTTCCCAATGAATGGCTTTGGGGAAGTGTTCTCCTTATACAGTCTCCTGTACACTACTCTCTCTCTCCTTTCTCCACAACCAGGGCTCCCTCCCTCTGCAGTAACTGTGATCCATTTCTCCACCAAACCGCATCTCTGCTATTCTTACCTTCCTCAATGCGGCCTCTTCTCTCTTGGTAGTTGTGTAATTTGTTTTGTCAGTCACAGGTCAATTTATTTGGTATTCAGAATGATTTGGTAGTTATGTAGCTATGTTCAAGGGATAAGGCAAGCCTAAGGTCCTCCTACTGCTCCACCATCTTAGTTCCCCTACCCTTGGAAAGTTTTTAAAAATAATTCTTGTCTGGTCATTTGCTCTCCCTAATTTTTCTCACACCTGGCCAATGAGTTGAAACATATTAGTCTGAGAAGCTTTAAGCTCATAGGACCAAAAACAATGCGTACAACAGAACCACCTTACATATACATAGTAGATCCTCCATAAACCATTTTGATCAAATACATAAATTTCTAAAAATATTCTCACTAAGCTTTCTATCTTCTTCCTAGAACATACTCAATGGCCTTCTACTTGCCACCAAAGCAACTTAATATTGGAATTCAGAGAGGAAAAAAAAAAACAGTAATTATCCCTGTTTTTAGCATGTTGGTGTAAATTCAAGGACTTCAGTTTAAAAATTGATAGTCAACATCTGTTAGGTGCTTAACATTAGAGGATAAAGGAAACAAGATCTCTACCTTAAGCAGCTTATTGTCCCATGGAGGATAGTACAAGCATTCATATTGCTGCAATTTGGTTCTAGGGGAGGGGCTAAGCAATCCATTTATTTGGGGACAGGAAATCTTGCTCAGGAAATGATATCTGAATCAAATTTACATGGATTTTCCTATATAGAGAGACTAAATGGCATTTTGAGCAAAAATAGCATGAGTAAGCCTCTTAGCTTGGGTTACCATAACAAAATGCCATTAGCTAGGTGGCTTAAACAACAGGCACTATTTTTTCATAGTAATAGCTTAGAAAGCCCAAGGCCAACAAGCTGGTCAGTTTTGGATTCTGGTTAGAGCGCTTCTTCTGGTTTGCAGATAGCTTTATCCTCACATGGAAGAGAGACAAAAAGTTCTGGTGTCACCCTCTCTTCTTACAAGGGCACTTTACTATCATATGGGCTCTACTCTCATTACTTCATTTAAACTTAATTACCTCCAAAGTGTCCCACGTCCTAATGCCATTATACTGAAGGTCAGTTCTTCAATATATGAATTTTATGGGAAAACAAATGTTCAGTACATAAGTAAGTATGTGGAGGAGTAAAAGCAATAAACACATTCACAAAACAGCAAGGGGTCAAGATTGGGGAAAAGACATTGATATAGAGCAGACCAAAAAAGTAACTTGGAATCAGAGAGTAGAAAGCTTCAAAAGGCTAACTTGTGTTTGGACTTAAATTATAAGGTGAGGGGGTGGAGCAAGATGGCAGAGGAGTAGGGGTCCTCAACTCAACTGGCCCCACCGACTTACCTCGATAACTTTCAAATCATTAAATTCAACACCTACAAATTTGACCTGAGATTTAAAGAGAGAACAGCTGAACGCTACGGAGAGAACGGTTTTCAGTTCTAGCAAGGTAGGAAGACGGAAAAAAGTTTAAAAAGAATCAGGTGGGGGAGGGGCACCACGAGGAGCCCAGCTAAGGCCAGGTGGCCAAAGCCTCTGGGACAGGAAAGCCCAGTCCCTGAGAAGCAGGAGCTTTAAAAATCCGCACTGGATTCTCCCTGGATGGAAAAGCCCTTAGCAGGAAAATTGGGCAGAATCGCAGGAGGGGCATTGGAGCCTCCCGTTTCCTGGAGTCACTAAAAGAGGAAGTGTGCCTGGGGGAAAGCCCAACATGATATAGGCTGATCTCCGTAAAGGACTGGAGCTCGCAGCCTTCAGGGCATCTGGGAGAAGCCAGTAGGTTAGGTATTAGGGGCTCCAAACAGAGGTGTCTGTGTCCTGCTGCTTTCAGGAACTGTGCACCCTGGGAGCATGATTCCAGCAGCACAGGGCGCCAGATCTCAGGGCACCAGAGCCAACACAGCCCATGATCCTGCACTCCCCCTGGGACAGGCAGAAGCAGGGAGGCTTCAGGACAGCGAGGACTCTCCTGCCACTGGGTGCCTGCAAGCTGTGCAGATCAGCGCACCCACGCGGGCCCTGGGAGCATCTATGCCAGTGTGGACTGGGAGACTGCATTAGTTACTAGCAGGCAGCTGACTCCAGGGCTGGAAATCTGGCCGCTGCCATGTTTGTTTTTCCTCCTTGTTTGACCTTGTGCCTGGGAGAGGCGGGGTGCCAGGGAAACAGCACACACGGAGACCAGCACAAGACAGGGGATGGGCATTGCTGCCCAGGCACACACGCCTGAGAATAAGCACAGCAAGCCCCTCCCCCAGAAGACAAGCTGGAAGAACAGGGGAAGAGCAATTTCTTGACTAAGCAGCACTGGAAAGCTCCAGGAGAAGTAGAGGGATTTATAATATATAGAACTGGAGGGTACTCCTCATTCCCCCCCCTCCTTTTTGAAGTACAACTAGTTTTTTTTTTTTACTATTAAAGTTATGACATCTTTTATTATTTTTAATTGGAGTTCAATGTGCAAACATATATCATATCACCCAATGCTGATCCCTTCAAGTGCCCCCCTCAGTGCCAGTGACTCAGTCACCTAAACCCCCGCCCACCTCCCTATCCACTACTCCTTGTTCCTTTCCCAGTTAGGAGTCTCTTATGTTCTGTAATCCTCACTGATATTTTCACTTATTTTCTCTCCATTCCCCTTTATTCCCTTTCACTATTTTTATATTTCCCAAATGAATGAGACCATATAATATTTGTCCTTCTCTGATTGACTTATTTCATTCAGCATAATACCCTTCAGTTCTATCCACATCAAAGAAAATGGTAGGTATTTGTCATTTCTAATGGCTGAGTAATATTCCATTGTATACATAAACCACATCTTCTTTCTCCATTCATCATTTGATAGACACCGAGGTTGCTTCCACAGTTTGGCTATTGTGGACATTGCTGCTATAAACATTGGGGTGCAGGTGTTCCAGCGTTTCACTGCATCAGTATCTTTGGAGTAAATCCCCAGCAGTGCAATTGCTGGGTTGTAGGGCAATTCTATTTTTAACACTTTGAGGAACCTCCACACAGTTCTACAGAGTGGCTGCACCAGTTCACATTCCCACAAACAGTGCAAGACGGTTCCCCTTTCTCCACATTGTCTCCAACGTTTGTTGTTTCCTGTCTTGTTAATTTTCCCCATTCTCACTGGTGTGAGGTGATATCTCATTGTGGTTTTGATTTGTATTTCCCTGATGGCCAATGATGTGGAGCATTTTCTCATGTACTTGTTGGCCATGTCTAGGGCTTCTTTGGTGAAATGTCTGTTCATGTTTTTGCCAATTTCATGATTGGATTGTTTGTTTCTTTGCTGTTCAGCTTCATAAGTTCTTTATAGATCTTGGATACTAGCCCTTTATCTGATAGGTCATTTGAAAATATCTTCTCCCATTCTTTAGGTTGTCTTTGAGTTTTGTTGACTGTTTTCTTTTGCTGTGCAGAAGCTTTTGATCTTGATGAAGTCCCAATGCCTCATTTTTGCTTTTGTTTCTCTTGCCTTCGTGGATGTATCTTGCAAGAAGTTGCTGTGGCCAAGTTCAAAAAGGGTGTTGCCTGTGTTCTCCTCTAGGATTTTGATGGAATCTTGTCTCACATTTAGATCTTTCATCCATTTTGAGTTTATCATTGTGTGTGGTGTAAGAGAATGGTCCGGTTTCATTCTTCTGCATGCGGCTATCCAATTTCCCCAGCACCATTTCTTGAAGAGACTGTATTTTTCCCAGTGGATAGTTTTTCCTCCTTTGTTGAATATTAGTTGACCATAGAGTTGAGGAGATATTTCTGGATTCTCTATTCTGTTCCATTGATCTATGTGTCTGTTTTTGTGCCAGTCCCACACTGTCTTAATGATCACAGCTTTGTAATAAAACCTGAAATCTGGCATTGTGATGCCCCCAGCTATGGTTTTCTTTTTAATATTCCCCTGGCTATTTGGGGTCTTTTCTGATTCCACACAAATCTTAAGATGATTTGTTCCAACTCTCTGAAGAAAGTCCATAGTATTTTGATAGAGATTGAATTAAATGTGTAAATTTCCCTGGGTAGCATAGACGTTTTCACAATACTAATTCTTCCAATCCCTGAGCATGGAATATTTTTCCGTCTCTTTGTGTCTTCCTCAAATTCTTTCAGAAGTGTTCCGTAGTTTTTAGGGTATAGATTCTCAACAAGATGCTAGCCAACAGAATTTGACAATACATTAAGAAGATTATTCACCATGACCAAGTGGGATTTGGTTAGGTTTATCCCTAGGTATCTTATGCTTTTGGGTGCAATTGTAAATGGGATTGACTCCTTAATTTCTCTTTCTTCAGTCTCATTGTTAGTGTAGAGAAATGCCACTGATTTCTGGGCATTGATTTTGTATCCTGCCGCACTGCCAAATTGTTGCTGTATGAGTTCTGGCAATCTTGGAGTGGAGTCTTTTGGGTTTTCTATGGATAGTATCATGTCATCTGGGAAGAGGGAGAGTTTGACTTCTTCTTTGCCAATTTGAATGCCTTTTATTTCTTTTTGCTGTCTGATTGCTGAGGCCAGGACTTCTAGTACAGTGTTAAATAGCAATGGTGAGAGTGGACGTCCCTGTCTTGTTCCTGATCTTTGGGGAAAGGCTCCCAGTGTTTCCCCATTAAGAATGATATTTGCTGTTGTTTTTCACAGATGGCTTTTATGATGCGGGGGAATGTTCCCTGTATCCCTACACTCTGAAGAGTTTTGATCAGGAATGGATGCTATATTTGGTCAAATGCTTTCTCTGCAGCTATTGAGAGGATCACATGGTTCTTGGTTTTTCTCTTGTTGATATGAGCTATCACGCTGATTGCTTTACGAGTTTTGAACCAGCCTTGCATCCTGGGGATAAATCCCACTTGGTCATGGTGAATAATCTTCTTAATGTATTGTCGGATTCTGTTGGCTAGCATCTTGTTGAGAATTTTTGCATCCAAGTTCATCAGGGATATTGGTCTATAAATCTTTTTGGTGGGGTCTTTTTCTGGGTGTGGAATCAAGGTGATGCTGGCCTCATAAAACGAGTTTGGAATTATTCCATTTCTTTCTAGCTTTTGGAACAGTTTTAGTAGAATAAGTATTGTTTCTTCTTTAAACGTTTGATAGAATTCCCCTGAGAAGCCATCTGGCCCTGGACTTTTGTTTCTTGGGAGGTTTTTGATGACTTCTTCAATTTTTTTCCTGGTTATTGGCCGCTTTAGGTTTTCTATTTCTTCCTGTACCAGTGTTGTTAGTTTATGGCTTTCCAGAAATGTGTTCATTTCTCTGGATTGCCTAATTTATTGGCGTATACCCTCTAATAATATGTTTTTAAAATCGTTTGTATTTCCTTGGTATTGGTTGTGATCTCTCCCTTTTCATTTGTGATTTTATTAATTTGAGTCTTTTATCTCTCTCTCTCTTTTTTTTTTAATAAGGCTGGCTAATGGTTTATCTATCTTGTTAATTGTTCCCAAAACCCAACTCCTGGTTTTGTTGATGTTCTACAGTTCTTCTCGTCTCTATTAATTGATTTATGCTTCAATCTTTATTAACTCTCTTCTGCTTGGTGTAGCTTTTATTTGCTGTCCTCCAGTTCCTCTAGGTGCAAGGTTGGCATGTATATTTGAGTTTTTCCAATTTTTTTAGGGATGCTTCTATTGGGATGTATTTCACTCTTAGGACTGCTTTTGCTGAATCCCAAAGATTTTGAATAGCTATATCTTTATTTTCATTAGTTTCCATGAATCTTTTTAATTCTTTTCTAATTTCTTGGTTGATCCTTTCATCTTTAGCAGGATGGTCTTTAACCTCCACTTTTTGAGTTTCTTCTAAATTTCTTCCTCTGATTGAGTTCAAGTTTCATAGCATTATGGTCTGAGAATATGCAGGGGACTATCCCAATCTTTTGGTATCAGTTCAGACCTGATTTGTGACCCAGTATGTCGTCTACTCTGGAGAAAGTTCCATGTGCACTTAAGAAGAATGTGTATTCAGTTGCATTTGGATATAAAGTTCTGTAAATATTTGTGAAATCCATCTGGTCTAGTGTATCATTTAAAGCTCTTGTTTCTTCGGAGATGTTGTGCTTAAAATATGTGTCATTTGAATGCAGTACAGTGCTGAAGTCTCCCAGTATTAGTGTATTATTATCTAAGTATGTCTTTACTTTGTTTATTAATTCATTGATATACTTGGCAGCTCCCACATTAGGTGCATAGATATTCATGATTGCTAGGTCCTCTTGTTGGATAAACCCTTTAAGTATGATATACTGTCCCTCTTCATGTCTTCCCACAGTCTTTGAGATAAACTTCAATCATCTGATATGAGGATTTCTACCCCAGCTTTCTTTTGAAGATAATTTGAAAGGTAAATTGTTCTCCAACCTTTTATTTTCAGGCTGTAGGTTCCCTTAGGTGGAAAATGAGTCACTTGTAGACAGCAAATATATGGGTCTTGCTTTTTTATCCAGTCCAATACCCTGCAACTTTTTATGTGATCATTTAGCACATTCACACTCACAGTTACTATTGAAAGATATGAATTTAGTGTCATCATAATACTTATTCAGGGCCTGTTTTTGTGGATTTTGCTTTTGGCTTCCTCTTTCTTTTACAGAGTCCCCCTTAATACTTCTTGCAGAGCTGGTTTGGTGGTCACATAATCTTTCAGTTTCTGCCAATCTTGGAAGCTCTTAATCTCTCCTTCTATTATATATGAGAACCTTCTTGGATAAAGTATTCTTGGCCGCATGTTCTTCTCTTTTAGTACCCTGAATATATCCTGCCAGCCCTTTCTGTCCTGCCAGGTATTTGTGGAGAGGTCTGCTGTTAATCTAATACATCTTCCCATTTAAGTTAAGGATCTATTGTCTGTTGCTGCTTTAATGATTTTCTGTTTATCTTGAATTTGCAAGTTTCACTATTAAATGTCGAGGTGTGGAATGGTTTTTATTGATTTGGTGGTGGCTCTCTGTCTCCTGGATGTGAATGTCTGTTTCCCTCCTCAAATTAGGGAAGTTCTCAGCTATGATTAGTTCAAATACACTTTTTGGTTCCTGTGTCCATCTAGGCATTCTCTGGAATCCTAATTATACATAGATTATTCCTTCTGAGGCTGTCCCTTATTTCTCTTAGCCTTTCCTCATGGTCTTTTAATTGGTTTTCTTTTTTCCTCAGCTTCCTTCCTTGCTATCAACTTGCCTTCTATGTCGTTCACTCTTTCTTCCACGTCATTAACCCTGTCATTAGGACCTCTAGTTTGGATTGCATGTCATTTAATTGATTTTTAATTTTGGCCTGATTAGATCTAAAATCTGCAGTCATGAAGTCTCTTGATACCTTTATGCTTTTTTTTTTCCAGAGCCACCATTAGCTTTATAATTGGGCTCTGAATTGGCTTTCTGATATTAAATTATAATCCAGATTCTGTACCTCTGTGGCAGAGAGTACTGTTTCTGATTCTTTCTTTTGTGGTGATTTCTTCTTTCTGATCATTTTACTCAGTGCATAGTGGCTGTATGAGTGGGCTGCATCAAGAATATCAACCACGACCTAATAAATTTCACCCTAGATGATTGACGAGGTCAGAGACCAGAAATTGAAAACAAACATCAGAAGGAAATGAAAAACAAGGACACCAGGAATCCTAAAGACGAAGAGAGAGAGAAAAAAAATAATAAAAAGGGACAAAAATGGAGATTTAAAATAGGAGGTTGGACTGGGAGATGGTGGTGGTAATAAAGTTGTAGTGGAGGGAGAATGTATTCTACCTGAGGTGTTCCAGAGGGTGATCCTCTTTTTTCTGAGTATATTAAGTTCTGTATGTTAGAAGGTGCACAGTCCCAAATTTATATAAACCAGAAATACTTGAAATACCACTTGATTCTGAGTACATACTGGTCATGTTTTAGAAGTTATTCTTTTCCACCATTGTAGAACCAAATGAGGCAGAGAAAAGAAAACAAACAGAAAACAAAGCAAAAAAACATATCTTGTATATCTCCCAAAATTAAGTTGAGTATGTTGAAGGGAACCTAGAAGTGGAAAATATATCTAGGACCTGTAATTGTAGAAATATGAAAGTCAAAAAGGAAGAATCTTAAAAGTGAAGTGATCATAATATATTGTAGGTAAGGTGGGAAAGCAGAAAAAAAATGGCATATTTGCAGTCTGATATAAAAACAAGTTGTACTGGAAAAAGGAAGAAAAAAAAGGAGGGGTACCGTTGGTTCTATATACTGTAAATCCCTCAACTTCCCCTGGATTTTTCCAGCGTTGCTTTGTCAAAAACTTGCTCTTCCCTTGTTCTTCCAGCTGGTCTTCTGGGGGAGGAACCTGCTGTTCTAACTCTCAGGTGTGTACCTGGGGAGCTGCCCCGCTCCCCACTAGGTTCTGGGCTCAGTGGGAGCTGTTTATCCCATGAGACCTCTGTTCCCTGGGGCCCCACGTCTCCCAGGCACATGGTGACACCAGGAGGAGCAATAACAATGGTGGTGGCCAGCTCTCCAACTCTGGAGTCAGCTCCCCACTAGTAACTATTGCAATCTCCCGGTCCTTACTGGCCTAGATGCTCCGGGGGCAATGCAGGTGCATTGATCTGTCCAGCTTGGGTAGCTCCGTGGCAGGAGAGTCCTCGCTGTCCTGTGCCCTCCCCACCTCTGCTTGTCCCAAGGGGAACGTAGGATTTCTGGCTGTCTGCCCAGTGCCCTGGGATTCGGGGTCTGTGCTGCTGGAATCGTGCTCCTGAGGCCCTGCCTGGCACATGCTCTAGCCCTTTACTGAGATCATACCACACTCTGTGGCACACTCTTCCCCGGGGTGTACTTCCTCTGTTAGTAACTCCAGGAAACTGGAGGCTCCACTGCCCCTCCTGCAATTCTGCTTGATTTCCCTGCTAAGTGCCTTTCTGTCCAGGAGGAATCTGGTGCAGATTGTTTAAAGTTCCTGCTTCTCTGGGGCTGGGATTTCCTGTCCTGGAGGTTTTCACTGCCAGGCCTTAGCCTGGCTCCTCACAGGGCCCCCCCCATTTGATTCTTTTTAAATTTTTCTGCCTTCCTACCTCATTAGAAGCAAAAACCCTTCTCTCTGTAGTGTTCAGCTGTTATCTGTTAAAATCTCAGGTCAAATTCATAGTTTTTCAGGTTTATTTGAAAGTTATCTAGGTAAGTTGGTGGGGCCAGATGAGTTGAGGCACCTACTCCTCCACCATCTTGCCCTCTCCTCCCCATTAATCTTTTAGTAGAATGTTCTTTAACCTCTAATTTTTTTAGTTTCTTCCAAATTTCTTCTAGTGAGTGATAGTTTCATAGTATTGTGGTCTGCAAATATGCAGGGGATAATCCCAGACTTTTGGTATTGGTTGAGACCTGAGTTTTCACCCTGTATGTGATCTATTCTCGAGAAATTTTCTTTTGCACCTGAGAAGAATGGGTATTCAGTTGCATTAGGAATGGATGTTCTTTATATGTCTGTGAAGTCCATTTGATCCAGTGTGTCATTCAAGGTCCTTGTTTTTTGGTGATCTTCTGCTTAGCAGGTCTTTCCCTTTCTGTGATAGCTGTGTTGAATTCTCCTACTATTAATGTATTATTACCTATGTATCTCTTTACTTTGGTTATTAATTGATTGATATAACTGGCTACTCCCACATTAGGACCATAAATATTTATAATCCTTAGGTCTTCTTGTTGGGTAGACCTTTTAAGTATGATACAGTGTCCCTCTTCATCTCTTATTACTGGCTCAGTCATTCTTGTTAATATGAGGTTCACATAGGAGGTAATGAGTTTTCCCTGCCTCAATCTCTGCTTCATGACTACCACTACAACTTTGCCATTGGCTGCAAGCTCCACACCCACAATCTTGTGGTGAATAAGCCTGTTTCAGTAGAAAGGGTTGTGAACCTTAAGTTTATTGAGTTTGGTGCTCTATGTCTGCTTGTTCTTCTTGATCAGGAAGCTGGACCTGTTCTGCATAACCATTTATTGCAGGTGGGCAGACATGGCAGCAGTTCCTCTCACTACCTTGACCATAAATGGAAAAAGCAGACAAAAAAGACTTAAAAAACAAAAGACTATAACAAGTGATAAAGAAAGGCACTATCATAATAAAAGGGACAATCCAACAAGAGGATCTAACATAAATATTTATGCAGCCAAAATGGGATCACCCAAATATATAAAGCCACTCATAACAAACATAAAGGAACTAAATAATACAATAATTATAGGGTGATTTAACAATCCACTTACACCAATGGACAGATCATGTAAACCGAAAATGAACAATAAAACAATGGCTTTGAATGACATACTGGATTAGATAGACTTAGCAAATATATTCAGAACACTCCATCCTAAAAACAGCAGAATACACATTCTCTTCAAGTGACCTGTTACATTCTCCAGAATAGATCGCATATTAAGTGAAAAATCGACCTCAAGAAATATAAAAAATAATGAAATAATATCTTACATCTTTTCTTATCACAATGCTTTGAAACCAGAAGTCAACCAATAGAAAAATGCTCAATAGAAGACAAATATACGGAAGTCAAACAACATGCCACTAAACAATGAATGGCTTAACTAGGAAATCAAACAATAAATTAGATATATACATGGACACAAATGAAAATGAAAACAATATGGTCCAAAACCTTTAGGATACTACAAAAGCAATCCTCAGTGGGAAGTATATAGACGTATATAGCAATGCAGGTTTACCCTAAGAAGCAAGGAAAAACTCAAATAAAAAACAAAGACAAAAAACCCTAACCTGAAACTAAAGGAGCTAGAAAAAGAATACAAAATTAAGAACAAAGCCAAGAGAAGGAAGGAAATAATAAAGATTAGAGCAGAAATGAGTGACATAGAAACTAAAAACAAAACAAAACAAAGCAATAGAACAGATCAATGAAACCAGGAGCTGGTTCCTTGAGAAAAATTAAATCATGGATAAACTGCTACCTAGACTTATCAAAAAGAAAAGAGAATGGCCTCAAATAAAATGAAATCACAAATGACAAAGGATAAATCACAAAAAAAAAACACAGAAACAAAATTATAAGAAAATATTAAGAAAAATGAATGCCTGGGCACCTGGGTGGCTTCATGATTAAGCATCTGCCTGCAACTCAGGTTGTGATTCTGGGGTCCTGGGATCAAGTACCCGCATCCAGCTCCCTGTAGGGAGTCTGCTTCTCCCTCTCAGTATGTCTCTGTCTCTCTGTGTGTCTCTCATAAATAAACAACATAATTAAGAAAAAGAGAGAGGGCGGGGCAAGATGGCAGAAGAGTAGGGTCCCCAAGTCACCTGTCCCCACCAAATCACCTAGATAACTTGAGTATTATCCTGAAAACCTATGAATTTGGCCTGAGATTTAAAGAGAGAACAGCTGGAATGCTACAGTGAGAAGACTTCGCGTTTCTATCAAGGTAGGAAGCTGCAAAAAAAATAAAGAAATAAAAAGCATCCAAGGGGGAGACATAAGGACACCTACACCCGTGGAGGAGCCTGGCTAAGGCCACGTGGCAAGTGGCCCCAAGACAGGAAAGCCCCATCATGGAGAAGCAGGAGCTTTACCAATCTTCTCGGAGGAAAAGGCGCTCGCAGGGAGTTGGAGCAGGATCCCGGGAGGGGCAGGGAGGCCCTCAGGCTCCCAGGGACACTAACAGAGGACCTACGCCCCGGGGAGAGCGCGCCGCACACCACGGCCCAGCTCCCTAAAGGGCTGCAGCATGCGCCTGGCTGGGCCCTGGGCCCCAGAGCAGCTCTGAGGTGGCTCTGTGCGGAGGGAGATGTGCACCCCAGGAGCGTGATTCAAGTAGTGAAGGCCCCGGAGTCCGGGGCACCGGGGGACACAGCCCAGGATCCGGCGCTCCCCCCGGGACAGGCAGAGGCCGGGAGGACACAGGACAGCCAGGACGCTCCTGCCGCTGGGCTGCTCCAAGCTGTGCAGATCGGTGGCCCTGCCCCCGGAGCATCCAGGCCCCTGCAGACAGGGAGCTGCGGTAGTTACTGTGGGAGCTGACTCCACGGCTGGAGAGCTGGCCGCTGCCACAGTTGTTGTTACTCCAGAGGCCTCACAGGATAAACAACCCCACTGAGCCTCACAGTGGCCTCACAAGATAAACAGGATAAACATCTCCTACGGAGCCATGCACCAGGTAGGGGGTTGAGCAGCTCCTCCAAGGGCTCACACCCGAGAAGAAGCACAGCAGGCCCCTCCCCCAGAAGACCAGCGAGAAGGACAGGGGAAAAGCAAGTAATTGACCAAGCAGCACTGGAAAGTTCCAGGGGAAGTCAAGGGATTTACAGTATATAGAATCAGAGAATACTCCTCCTTGTCTTTTGTTTTCTGTTTGCTTCCCCCCTTTTTTTCCTCTTCCTTTTTCTTCTTCTTTTTTTCTTTTCCTTTTCTTTTTTCTCTTCTTCCTTTTTCTCCTTTTCCCAGTATAACTTGTATTTGACCACTCTGAACTGAGCAAAATGACTAGAAGGAAAAACTCACCTCAAAAGAAGGATTCAGAAACAGTCCTCTACCACAGAGTTACAAAATTTGGATTACAATTCGATGTCAGAATGCTAATTCAGAAGCACTACTATAAAACTACTGGTGGCTCTAGAGAAAAAGCATAAAGGATTCAGGAGACTTAATGACTGCAGAATTTAGATCTAATCAGGCAGATATTAAAAATCAATTAAATGAGATGCAATCTAAATTGGAGGTCCTAACGATGAGGGTTAAGGACGTAGAAGAACGAGTGAGTGACAAAGAAGACAAGTTGATAGTAAGGAAGGAAACTGAGGAAAAAAGAGAAAAACAATTAAAATATCATGAGGATAGGTTAAGGGAAATAAAAGACAGCCTCAGAAGGAAAAATATACATTTAATGTGGGATCCCGAGGGCACCGAAAGGGATAGAACTCCAGAATGTGTATTTGAACAAATCATAGCTGAGAACTTTCCTAATCTGGGAGGGGAAACAGTAATTCAGATCCAGAAAATAGAGAGATCCCCCTGAAAAAAACAATAAGAACCCCTCAACACATCGACATTTAATAGTGAAGCTTGGAAATTCCAAAGATAAAAAGAAGATCCCTAAAGCAGCAAGACACAAGAAATCTCTAACTTTTATGGGGAGAAATATTGGATTAACAGCAGATGTCTCGACAGAGACCTGGCAGGCCAGAAGGGGCAGGCAGGATATATTCAGGGTCCTAAATGAGAAGAACCTGCAGCCAAGAATACTTTATCCAGCAAGGCTCTCATTCAGAATAGAAGGAGAGATAAAGAGCTTCCACGATAGGCAGAAACTGAAAGAATATGTGACCACCAAGCCAGTTCTCCAAGAAATATTAAGGGGGACTCTGTAAAAGAAAGAAGTCCAAGGGAACAATCCACAAAAACAGGGATTAAACAGGTATCATAATGACACTAAACTCTTGTCTTTCAATAGTAACTCTAAATGTGAATGGGCTTAATGACCCCATCAAAAGGCACAGGGTTTCAGAATGGATAAAAAAGCAAGACCCATCTATTTGATGTCTACAAGAGACTCATTTTAGACATAAGGACACCTACAGCCTGAAAATAAAAGGTTGGAGAACCATGTACCATTCAAATGCCCCTCAAAAGAAAGCAGGGGTAGCCATCCTTACATCAGATAAACTAAAATTTATCCTGAAGACTGTAGTAAGAGATAAAGAGGGACACTATATCATACTTAAATGATCTATCCAACAAGAAGACTTAACAACCATCAATATTTATGCCCTGAATGTGGGAGCTGCCAAGTATATCAATTAAGAACCAAAGTTAAGACATATTTAGATAATAATACACTTATACTTGGTGACTTGAATGTAGCTCTTTCTACAATGAACAGGACTTCTAAGCACAACATCTCCAAAGAAAAAAGAGCTTTAAATGATACACTGGACCAGATGGATTTCACAGATATTTACAGAACTCCACATGCAAATGCAACTGCATACACATTCTTCTCAAGTGCACATGGAATTTTCTCCAAAATAGACCACATACTGCGTCACAAATAAGGTCTGAACCGATACCAAAGATTGGGATCATCCCCTGCATATTTTCAGACCATGATGCTTTGAAATTAGAACTAAATCACAAGAAGAAGTATGGAAGGATTTCAAGCACATGGAGCTTAAAGACCTTCCAAATAAAAGATGAAAGGGTCAACAAGGAAATTAGATAAGAAATTAAAAGATTCATGCAAATTAATTAGAATGAAGATACAACTGTTCAAAATCTTTGCGATACAGGAAAAAAAGTCCTCAGGGGGAAAGACATCGCAAAACAAACATCCATCCAAAAACTGGAAAGAACTCATATACAAAAGGTAACCTTACACCTGAAGGAGCTAGAGAAAAAACAGCAGACGGTCCCTACACCCAGCCGAAGAGAGTTAATAAAGATTCGAGCAAAACTCAACGAAATCCAGACCAGAAGAACTGTGGATCAGATCAACAGAACCAGGAGTTGGTTCTTTGAAAGCATTAATAGGATTGATAAACCATTAGCCAACCTTATTAAAAAGAAGAGAGAAAAGTAAAAGAATACTCAAAGTAATAAAATTATGAATGAGAAAGGAGAGATCACCACCAACACCACGGAAATACAAATGATTTTAAAAACATATTATGAGCAGCTATACACCAATAAATTAGGCCACCGAGAAGAAATGGATGCATTCCTGCAAAACCACAAACTACCAAATCGGTAACATGAAGAAATAGAAAACCTGAACAGGCCAATAACCAGGGAGGAAACTGAAGCAGTCATCAAAAACCTCCCAAGACACAAAAGTCCAGGGCCAGATGGCTTCTCGGGAATTCCATCAAATGTTTAAAGAAGAAACCATACCCATTCTACTACAGCTGTTTGGAAAGATCAAAAGAGATGGAATACTTCCAAACTCATTCTATGAGATCAGCATCACCTTCATTCCAAAACCAGACAAAAACCCCACCAAAAAGGAGAATTACAGACCAATATCCCTGATGAACATGGATGCAAAAATTCTCAACAAGATACTAGCCAATAAGATCAAACAGTACATTAATAAGGCTATTCACCAAGACCAAATAGGATTTATCAAGGCTGGTTCAACACTCATAAAACAATCAATGTGATTCATCATATCAGCAAGAGAAAAAAACTAGAACCATATGATCCTTTCAGAGAAAGGTTTCAGAGAAACCTTTTGACAAAATAGAGCATCCATTCCTGATCAAAACTCTTCAGAGTGTAGGAGTAGAGGGAACATTCCTCAACAACTTAAAAGCCATCTATGAAAATCCCACAGCAAGTATCATTCTCAATGGGGAATCTCAGTGAGGAGCCTTTCCCCTAAGATCAGGAACAAGACAGGGATGTCCACTCTCACCACTGCTTTTCAACATAGTACTGGAAGTCCTAGCCTCAACAGTCAGGCAGCAAAAAGAAATAAATGCATTCAAATTGACAAAAAAGAAGTCAACCTCTCCCTCTTCACCAATGACATGATACTGTGCATAGAGAATCCAAAAGACTCCACCCCAAGATTGCTAGAACTCATACTGCAATTTGGCAGTGTAGCAGGAAATAAAATCAATGCCCAGAAGTCAGTGGCATTTCTATTCACTAACAATGAGACTGAAGAAAGAGAAATTAAGGATCAATCCCATTTACAATTGCACCCAAAAGCATAAAATACCTAGGAATAAACCTAACCGAAGAGGTAAAGGATCTATACCCTAAAAACTACAGAACACTACTGAAAGACATTGAGGAAGACAAAGAGATGGAAAATTTTTCCATGCTCATGGATTCGAAGACTTAATATTGTGAAAATATCAATGCTACCCAGGGCAATTTACACATTTAATGCAATCCCTATCAAATACCATGGACTTTCTGCAGAGATTTGTAACAAGTTATTTTGAGAGTTGTGTGGATTCAGAAAAGACCCCGAATAGCCAGGGGTTATTAAAAAAGAAAACCATAGCGGGGGCATCACATTGCCAGATTTCAGGTTGTACTACAAAGCTATGTTCATCAAGACAGTGTGGTACTGGCGCAAGAAGAGACAGATAGATCAATGGAACAGAATATAGAATCCAGAAGTGGACTCTAAACTTTATTGTCAACTAATATTCGACAAAGTAGGAATGACTATCCACTGGAAAAAAGACAGTCTTTTCAATAAATTGTGCTGGGAAAATTGGACATCCACATGCAGAAGAATGAAACTGGACCATTCTCTTACACCACACACAAAGATAAACTCAAAATTGATGAGAGGTCTAACTGTGAGACAAGATTCCATTGAAATCCTAGAGGAGAACACAGGCAACACCCTTTTTTAACTTGGCCACAGTAACTTCTTCCAAGATTCATCCATGAAGGCAAGGAAACAAAAGGAAAAATGAACTATTGGGACTTCATCAAGATAAGAAGCTTTTACACAGCAAAAGAAAGAGTCAATAAAAAGGCAACCTACAGAATGGGAGAAGATATTTGTAAATGACCTATGAGATAAAAGACTAGTATCTAAGATCTATAAAGAACTTATTAAACTAAACAGCAAAGAAACAAACAATCCAATCCTGAAGTGGGCAAAAGCCCTGAACAGAAATCTCACAGAGGAAGACATAGACATGGCCAACAAGCACATGAGAAAATGCTCCACATCACTGGCCATCAGGGAAATACAAATCAAAACCACAATGAGATACCACCTCACACCAGTGAGAATGGAGAAAATTAACAAGACAGGAAACCACAAATGTTGGAGAGGATATGGAGAAAGGGGAACCCTTTTGCACTGTTGGTGGGAATGTGAACTAGTACAGTCACTCTGGAAAACTGTGTGGAGGTTCCTCAAAGAGTTAAAAATAGACCTGCCCTACGACCCAGCAATTGCACTGCTGGGGATTTACCCCAAAGATACAGATGCAGTGAAATGCCGGGACACCTGCACCCCTATGTTTAAAGCAGCAATGTCCACAATTGCCAAAATGTGGAAGGAGCCTCCATGTCCATTGAAAGATGAATGGATAAAGAAGATGTGGTTTATGTATACAATGAAATATTACTCAGCCATTAGAAATGACAAATACCCACCATTTGCTTCGATGTGGATGGAATTAGAGGGTATTATGGTGAGTGAAAGAAGTCAATTGGAGAAGAACAAACATCATATGGTCTCATTCATTTGGGGAATATAAAAAATAGTGAAAGGGAATAAAGGGTAAAAGAGAAAAAATGAGTGGGAAATATCATAGAGGGAGACAGAACATGAGAGACTCCTAACTCTGGAAAATGAACAGGGGGTGGTGTAAAGGAGTTGGGCGGGGTGTGGGGGTGACTGGGTGACAGGTATTGAGGGGGGCACTTGTTAGGATGAGCACTGGGAGTTATGCTATATTTTGGCTAATGAAACTCCTATTAAAAATATGTAAAAAGAAAAAAAAGTAAAAGAGGGAAGAAAAATGATATGCCAGAAATATGGAAAAACTGGAAGAAATGGATAAATTTCTAGAAATATAAAGAGTACCAAACTGAAACAAGAAGAAATGGAAAACGTGAATAGACAAATGACCAGCAAAGAAATAGAATCAGGACTCGAAAAACTCCTAACAAACAGAAGTACAGAGTCACCTGGCTTCACAGATGAACTTCATCAAGCATTTAAAGTAGAGTTAATACCATTCTTCTCAAACTATTCCAAACTTTAGAAATGGAAGGAAAACATCCAAATTCATTTTATGTGGCCAGTATTACCCTGATTCCTTAACCTGGCAAAGCCTCCACTGAAAATATAACTGCAGACCAATATCCCTTTCGAAAATGGTTACAAAATCTCTCAATAATATACTAGCAAACTGAGGGATCCCTGGGTGGCACAGCGGTTTGGCGCCTGCCTTTGGCCCAGGGCGTGATCCTGGAGACCCGGGATCGAGTCCCACGTCGGGCTCCCGGTGCATGGAGCCTGCTTCTCCCTCTGCCTATGTCTCTGCCTCTCTCTCTCTCACTGTGTGCCTATCATAAATAAATAAAAATTTTAAAAAAAATAATATACTAGCAAACTGAATCCAACAGGACATTAAAAAGTCCCGTGATCATTGTAATCACAGAATATCCACTGTGATTCACTGTAGTACCAGAGAGTTTTATTTCTGGGTTCTCAGGGTGGTCAATACTCACAAATCAGTCGTGATACACCACATTGATAACAGAAAGGATAAGAACCATAAGATCATTTCAATAGATGCAGAAAAAAGCATTTGACATAGGACAACATCGATTCATTATAAAAACCCTCAACAAAGTAGGGTTAGAGATAACATAGCTTAACATAATAAAGACCATCTATGAAAAACACATAGCTAATACTTCCCTCAATGGGTAAAATTAAGGGCTTTTCCTCTATGGTCAGGAACACATCAGGGATGTTTACTCTCTCCACTACTTATTTTTTAAAAGATTTTATTTTTTTTTATTCATGAGAAACAGAGAGAGAGAGAGAGAGAGAGAGGCAGAGGGAAAAAGCAGGTTCCTTGCAGGTTCCTTGCAGGGACCCCAATGTGGCACTTGATCCTGGGACCCCAGGATCACTCCCTGAGCTGAAGGCAGATGCTCAACTGGTGAGCCACCCACGTGTCCCTCTCCAGTACTTTTAAGATAGTACTGGAAGTCTTAGTCACAGCATTTAGTCAACAAAAAGAAAAAAAAAGTATCCAAATCAGCAAGGAAGAAGTCAAACTTCCACTATTTGCAGATGGCATGGTACTGTACATAGAAAACCCAAAATATTACAGTGCAAAAAAACAGCTAGAACTGACAAAGAAATACATTAAATTCACCAAATTCAAAATCAACACACAGAAACCTGTTGTGTTTCTATACACCAAAAATGAAGCAGAGGAAAGAGAAATTAAGGAATTAATCCCATGTATAATTTCTCCCCAAACCATAAGATACCTAAGAATAAACGTAACAAAAGAGGTGAAAGATCTGTACTCTGAAAACTATAAAACACTGTTGAAGGAAATTGCAGATGGCACAAAGTAATGGAAAGACATTCCATTCTCATGAAATGGAAGAACAAATATTGTTAAAATGTGTATACCACCAAAGGCGATATACACATTTAATGAAATCCCTATCAAATTCCACCATTTTTCACAAAGCTACAACAAACTATCCTAAAATTTGCAGTTAAAGGATTTAAAAATTGCTTCAACATGGATGGAACTGGAGGGTATTATGCTGAGTGAAATAAGTCAATCGGAGAAGGACAAACAGTGTATGTTCTCATTCATTTGGGGAATATAAAAAATAGTGAAAGGGAATATAAAGGAATGGAAAAGAAATGTTGGGAAATATCAGGAAGGGAGACAGAACATAAAGATTCCTAACTCTGGGAAATGAACTAGGGGTGGTGGAAGGGGAGGAGGGCAGGGGGTGGAGGGGAATGGGTGACGGGCACCGAGGCGGACACTTGACGGGATGAGCACTGGGTGTTTCTCTGTATGTTGGTAAATTGAACACCAATAAAAATTAATTAAAAAAAAACAAAAATAAAAAAATAAAAATCCTCAAACAGAAGCACAAATAAACACAAATAACCAAAGCAACCTTGAAAAAGAAAGCAATACTATAGGTATCACAGTTCCAGACTTAATGTTGTATTACAAATCCGTAGTGATCAAAACATACTGGCACAAAAATAGACACACAGATCCATTGAACAGAATAGAGTATCCAGAAATGAACCCACAACTATACAGTCAACTAATCTATGACAAAGCATTAAAGAATGTCCAATGAGAAAAGGCAATTTCTTCAAAAAATGGTCTTTGGAAAACTGGATAGCAAGCAACATGCAAAATAATGAAACTGGACCAATTTCTTCCACCATACACAAAAATAAACTCAAAATGGAGGAAGGATCTAAGTGTGAAACAGGAATCCATCAAAATCTTATAGAAGAACAGAGGTAGAATCATTTTTTTTTACCTCACCTGTAGCAGCTTCATATATATATATATATATATATATATATATATATATATATATATATATATATAATATCTTATAGAACTCAACACCCAAAACGAATAATCCAATTCTAAAGTGAGCAGAAGACATGAATATACATTTTTCCAAAGAAGACATCCAGATTGCCAACAGACATTAAAAAATGATACTCAACATCAGTCATCATCAGAGAAATGAATATCAAAACTACAATGAGATATCACCTCACATCTGTCAGAATGGCTAAAAGCAGTAACACAAGAAACAACAGGTGTTTGCGAGGATGTGGAGAAAGTGGAATCTTCTTTAACGTTGGTGGGAATGAAAACTGGTGCAGCCACTCTGGAAAACAGTATGAAAATTCCTCAAAAAGTTAAAATTAAAATTGTTCTACAATCCAGCAATCACGGTATTAGGTATTTACCCAAAGAAAATCAAAATACTAAATAGATTAAGGTACCCCAATGTTTACAGAAGCATTATCTGTAATATCCAAATTATGGAAACAGACCAAATGCCCTTTGACTGATGAATGAATGAGGAAGCCATGATTTGCCTATCTATCATCTATCTATCTATCTATCTATCTATCTATCATCTATCATCTATCTATCTATAATATTATATTACTAAGTCATATTAAAAGAACAAAATCTTGCCATTTGGAACAACATGGATGGAACTAAAGTGTTATGCTCAGCACAATAAGTCAGAGAAATAAAAATATTGCATTGATTTGTGTCATATGTGGAATTTAAGGAAAAAAAAGTAGATGAGCAAAGGGGAAAAAAAGAGAGAGATACAAACCAAGAAACAGACTTGTAACTATAGAGAACAAATTGATGGTTATCAGAAGAGGGATGGGTGAAATAAGTGATATGGATTAAGGAGTGCACTCTTTGGGATGACCACTGGATGTTGTATGGAAGTACTGAATCACCATATAGTGTAATTGAAACTAATATCACACTGTATGTTAACTAATTGGATTTTTAAATAAAAACTTTTAAAAGCTACCAAAAAATGAAAGTACAGGATTACTGCAGTTTTTGGAATTCATTGTTGAATTCTACCAAAAATTTAAAGTGGAGTTAATACTTAATCCCCTCAACTATTCAAAAGAGGAAAAAAAATGAATCTTTCAACTCCATTCTAAGGGAAACATTACACTGATTAGAAAACCAGAAAAAAAAAAAAGAATAAAATTAAAGGAAAATATCCCTGATTAACATCTAGGCAAACATCCTCAAGAAAATATTATCAAGCCATATTCAAGAATATATTAAAAGGATCATTAGCACAATCAAGTGGTCTGTATTCCATGAATGCAAGAGTTGTTCAACATTTGTAAATCAATTATCATACCTGATATCAACAAAATGAAGGTAAAAATAATATGATCATCTCAATATATGAAGAAAAAAGCATATAACACAATTCAAAATCCATGTATGATTAAAAAAATTCAACAAAGGTGGTTTAGAGGAAACATACCTCAACACATTAAAGGCCATGTATGAAAAACCAACAGTTAACATCATACGTAATGGCATAAATCTGAGAGCTTTCCCTCTAAGATCAGGAACAAAACTAAAATGCTCACTCTAGTTGCAGAAAGAGAAGTTAAGAATACAATTCCATTTACAATTGCCCCCAAAGAATAAAAGGCCCAGGAATAAACTTAATCAAAGAAATGAAAGTCTTGTATTCTGAACACTTTATAAAGTATTGATGAAAGAAATTGAAGATAAAGCAAACAAATTGAAAGATATTTTATACTCATGAATTGGGAAAATTAATTTTAAAATATTCCTACTACCCAAAGCAACCTACGGGTTTAATACAATCCCTATCAAAATACCAACAGCATTTTCAATAAAACTGGAATAAATAATACTAAAATTTATGTAGCATTACAAAAGACCCCAAATAACTGAAGCTATCTTGAGAAAGAAAAACAAAGATGGAGTTATCACAATGCCAGATTTCAATTTATACTACAAAGCTGTAGTAATCAAAAAAGTATGGTACTGGTACAGAAATAGACATAAGCATTAATGGAAGAGAATGTTTTTAAATGATATATCCAATAATGGCTTAATATCCAAAGTATATAAAGAAATTATACAATTCAACAACAAAAAATTTAAAAAACAACACACAATATGATTTTTAAAATGGGCAAAGAAACTGCATAGACATTTTTCCAAAGAAGATACTGGAAGCTGGCCCTCAGATATATAAAATGATTCTCAACATCACTAATCTTCAGGAAAGTACAAACCAAAACCATCATAAAATATCACCTCAAACTAGTCAGAATGGTAGTATCAAAAAGTCAAAAAATAACAAATATTGATGAGGATTTGGAAAAAAAACGAAAGGCCTTGAGGTGTTGGTGGGAATACAAAATGGTACAACCACTATGGAAAACAGTATGGAGTTTCCTCAAAAAAATAAAAATGTAAATATGATATGGTCCAGTAATATCAGTACTGAATATTACCCCCCAAACAAAAATACTACACTAATTTAAAAAGATATATGAACCCCTATGTTTGTCGCAGCATTAATTACAATAGCCAAGGCATGGAAGCAATGCAAGTATCTATCATTTGATGAATGGATAAAGAATATATGATATATAAACACATATACACAATGGAATATTACTTTACCATAAGAAAGAATGAGATCTTGCATTTGCAATGACATGGATGACTGAGAGAGTATTATGGTATGCTAAGTGAAATAAGTTAGACAGACAAAGGCAAACTTATACGTGGAATCTAGAAAACAAACAGATGAATAAAACAACAACAAAAAAGCAGACACTAAAATACCCAGAACAAACTGGCGATTGCTAGACGTGAGATGAGTGGGGGATTGACCAAATAGCCAAAGGGATTTAGAGGTACTAAGTTCCAGTTTTAAAGTAAATGTGTCATTGAGATGAAAAGTACTGCATAGGGAATACAGTCAATAATATTTTAATAATATTGTATGATGATGGATGGTGAGTGCAGTTAATGTGATAATTAAGTAATGTATAGAATTGTCAAATCAATATGTTACACACCTGAAACAAATACAATATTGTATGTCAATTACATTTCAAATAAAAATAAGATAAATTTGAAATAGGCCTACCTCCAACTAAAAGGCGAAACCTTTTAAATAGGGTGAATGTGATACAGTGTAAAAGTTGTTATAAATGAAATTCATGGCCAATCTTTTAATCTTCCTACTGAGGGAATGAAATCACTATGGAAATCCTCATGCTGGTTGAACCCACACCTTGTACACTGTGATGTAGTAGGTCTGAGAAGTTCAGACATAACATAAATGGCAAAAATAAGACCATCCTTCAGGTCTTTTGATTCTAGATCTGGTGTTCTGTAGTTGGTAAAGGATTGAGACTTTCTTGTCCAATTGTGCTTTTATCTCTTTCTAGATAACACTTATGAATGTTTTGCCTAATACCCTCCATAGTAATGGGATATATATAAATATATATATTCACATATTTATATATATTTTAATTTATTTATATATATTTACATATTATATATTATATATATAATATTTGTAATCACTTGTTCCTTTTTTTAGATTTTATTTAAGTTCAAGTTAGTTAACATATAGTGTATTATTAGTTTCAAGGGAAGTATTTAGTGATTCATCATTTGCATTTAACACCTGATGCTCATTACATCAAGTGCCCACCTTAAGGCCCATCACCCAATTACCCCATTCCCCCACCCACCTCGCCTCTAAACCTTCAGATTGTTTCCTATAGTTAAGAGTCCCTTATGGTTTTCCTCCCTTTCCATTATTATCTTATTTTATTTTAGTTCCCTTATGTTCATCAATTTTGTTTAAATTGGTTGTTTAAATTCCATATAATAGTAAAATCATATAGTATTTTTCTGATTGACTTATTTTACTTAGCATATTATACTTTAGTTCCATCCACATTGTTGCAAATAGCAATATTTCATTATTTTTGATAGCTGAGTGATATTAAAAAATATATATGGAATATATATATATATATATATATCTTCTTTTCCATCAATCCATATATATATCTGGGTACTTTCCATATTTTTACTATTATGGACATTGCTGCTGTAAACATTGGGTTGCATGTGCACCTTCAGATCATTATTTTTTGGTTAAATATCTATTAGTGAAATTGCTGAGTTGTCGAGTATTTCTATTCTTGACTTTTAGAGGAATTTCCCTCCATACTGCTTTCCAGGGTGGCTGTAGCAGTTCGCATTCCTATCAACAGTGATAAGGGTTCCACTTTCTCTGCATCTTTGTCAACATCTATTGTTTCCTGAATTGTTCATTTAAGCTATTCTGATCAGTGGGAGATATTGACAAGTATTTCCCTGATGCCAAGGGATGTTGAACATTTTTTAAATGTCTATTAGCCATTTGTGTGTCTACTTCGGAGAAATATCTCTTCATGACTTTTGCCCATTTCTTTGGTTGGATTTATTTATTTTTTTTTGGTGTTGAGTTTGATAAGTTCTATATAGGTTTTGGATACCAGCCCTTTATTTGATAAAACATTTGCAAATATCTTCTCCCATTCCGTTGACACAGGAATTCAGCAAAGTTGCAGGATATAAATTCAATGCACCGAAGTTAGTTGCATTTCTAAACACTAACAGTGAAGTAGAAGAAAGAAATTAAAGAATCAATCCCATTTACAATTGCACCTAAAACCATAAGAT
This sequence comes from Vulpes lagopus, assembly GCF_018345385.1. Taxonomy (NCBI): domain Eukaryota; kingdom Metazoa; phylum Chordata; class Mammalia; order Carnivora; family Canidae; genus Vulpes; species Vulpes lagopus. The sequence continues at coordinate 64,519,267 of NC_054848.1, read as the reverse complement.
AGCTAAGAATAAACCTAATCAAAGAGGTAAAAGTGTAGATTGCTCTGGGTAACATAGACTTTTTAGCAATATTTATTCTTCTAATCCATGAGCATGAATTTTTCCCATGTCTTTGTATCTTTCATTTTTCTGCATGTTGCTGTTCAGTTTTTGCAACACCATTTGTTGAGAGAATCATATGGTTCTTATTCTTTCTTAATCACATTGATTTAAAATTAAAAAAAAAAAAAAAAAAAAAAAAAGGATCCCTGGGTGGCGCAGCGGTTTGGCGCCTGCCTTTGGCCCAGGGCGCGATCCTGGAGACTCGGGATCGAATCCCACATCAGGCTCCCGGTGCATGGAGCCTGCTTCTCCCTCCGCCTGTGTCTCTGCCTCTCTCTCTCTCTCTCTCTGTGACTATCATAAATAAAAAAAAAAATCACATTGATTGATTGGAGGATGTTGAACCACTTCTGCAGCCCAGGAATAAATCCCAATTGGTTGTGGTGAGTAATCCTTTTAATGTACTGTTGGGTCATATTGGCTATTATCTTGGTGAGAATTTTGGTATCCATTTAATTCTCCTTTTTTTTTTTTTAATTTTATTTATTTATGATAGGCACACAGTGAGAGAGAGAGAGAGAGGCAGAGACACAGGCAGAGGGAGAAGCAGGCTCCATGCACCGGGAGCCCGACGTGGGATTCGATCCCGGGTCTCCAGGATCGCGCCCTGGGCCAAAGGCAGGCGCCAAACCGCTGCGCCACCCAGGGATCCCTAATTCTCCTTTTTTGATGGGATCTTTGTCTGGTTTAAGGAACAAGGTAATGCTGGCTTCATAGAACAAGTTTTGAAGTTTTCTTTCCATTTCTATTTTTGAAACAGCTTCAGAAGAATAGGTATTAATGCTTCTTTAAATATTTTGGAGTATTCCTTTGGGAAGTCTGGCCCTGGAACCTTGTGTTTTGGAGGATTTTTGATTACTGACTCAATTTTTGTGGTGGTTATGGGTTTGTTCAGGTTTCCTATTTCTTCCTGTTTATGTTTTAGTAATTTATATATTTCTAGGAATGTATCAATTTCTTCCGAATTGCCTAATTTATTGGCGTATAATTGCTCATATTTCTTGTAATTGATTGTATTTCTGTGATTTTTTTCTGAGCTCTCACTTTTCATCATAGTTTTACTAATTTGGGTCCTTTCTCTTTTCTTTTTCTTTTTTATTTTTTCTTTTATTTTTTTTAAGATTTTATTTATTCATTCATAGAGACACACACACAGAGAGACAGACAGAGAGAGAGAGAGAGAGAGAGAGAGAGAGAGAGAGAGAGGGGCAGAGACACAGGCAGAGGGAGAAGCAGGCTCCATGCAGGGACCCCGACGTGGGACTCGTTCCCGGGTCTCCAGGATCACGCCCTGGCTGCAGGTGGCGCTAAACCGCTGCACCACCAGGGCTGCCCTCTCTTTTCTTTTTAATAAGATTGGCTAACGATTTACCAATCTTATTAATTCCTTCAAAGGACCAGCTCCTAGTTTTGTTGATCTGTTCTACTGGTTTTTAAAAATTATTATTTCTATAACAATGATATCTGCTCTAATCCTTATTATTTCTCTTCTCCTCCTCAATTTAGACTTTATTTGCTGTTCTTTTTTCAGTTCCTTAAGGTATAAGATTAGGTGGTATATTTGAGACTTTTCTTGATTTTGAGGAAAGCCTGTATTACTATATACTTCTTTCTTAGGACTGCTTTTGCTGCATCCAAAAGCTTTGAACTGTTTTTATTGTGTTTTTATTTTCATTTGTTCCATATATTTTTAAATTCTTCTTTAATTTTCGGGTTGACTCATTCATTTTTTTTTTAATTAACTTTTATTGGTGTTTAATTTACCAACATACAGAAAAACACCCAGTGCTCATCCCGTCAAGTGTCCACCTCAGTGCCCGTCACCCATTCCCCTCCAACACCCGCCCTCCTCCCCTTCCACCACCCCTAGTTCATTTCCCCGAGTTAGGAGTCTTTATGTTCTGTCTCCCTTCCTGATATTTCCCAACATTTCTTTTCCCTTCCTTTATATTCCCTTTCACTATTATTCATATTCCCCAAATGAATGAGAACATACACTGTTTGTCCTTCTCCGATTGACTTATTTCACTCAGCATAATACCCTCCAGTTCCATCCACATTGAAGCAAATGGTGGGTATTTGTCGTTTCTAATGGCTGAGTAATATTCCATTGTATACATAAACCACATCTTCTTTATCCATTCATCTTTCGATGGACACCGAGGCTCCTTCCACAGTTTGGCTATTGTGGCCATTGCTGCTAGAAACATCGGGGTGCAGGTGTCCCGGCGTTTCATTGCATCTGAATCTTTGGGGTAAATCCCCAACAGTGCAATTGCTGGGTCGTAGGGCAGGTCTATTTTTAACTCTTTGAGGAACCTCCACACAGTTTTCCAGAGTGGCTGCACCAGTTCACATTCCCACCAACAGTGTAAGAGGGTTCCCTTTTCTCCGCATCCTCTCCAACATTTGTTGTTTCCTGCCTTGTTAATTTTCCCCATTCTCACTGGTGTGAGGTGGTATCTCATTGTGGTTTTGAATCCTAGAGGAGAACACAGGCAACACCCTTTTTGAACTTGGCCACAGTAACTTCTTGCAAGATAAATCCACGAAGGCAAAAGAAACAAAAGCAAAAATGAACTATTGGGACTTCATCAAGATAAGAAGCTTTTGCACAGCAAAGGATACAGTCAACAAAACTAAAAGACAACCTACAGAATGGGAGAAGATATTTGCAAATGACATATCAGATAAAGGGCTAGTTTCCAAAATCTATAAAGAACTTATTAAACTCAACACCAAAGAAACAAACAATCCAATCATGAAATGGGGAAAAGACATGAAGAGAAATCTCACAGAGGAAGACATGGACATGGCCAACATGCACATGAGAAAATGCTCTGCATCACTTGCCATCAGGGAAATACAAATCATTCATTTTTTATCAGACTATTCTTTAACCTCCAAGTACTTGTGGCCCTTCCAGTTTTTTTTTCTTGTAGTAGACTTCAAGTTTTATGGTATTGTGGTCTGAATATATGCATAAAATCATCTCAATCTTTTTGTACTGGTAGAGATAGGATTTGTGAGCCAGTATGTAATTTGTTATGGAGAATGTTACATGTGCAGTAGAGAAGAATGTGTATTCTGCTACTTTAGGATGAACTGATCTGAATATCTTTTGAAATACATCTGGTCCAGTGTGTCATTCAATGCCCTTGTTTCCTGGTTGATCTTCTGCTTAACGATCTGTCCACAGAGAGAGAGAGAGAAAGAGAGAGAGAGAGAGAGAGAGAGAGAGGGAGTGAGAGACAGGCAGAGAGAGAAGCAGGCTCCATGCAGGGAGCCTGATGTGGGACTCGATTCTGGGTCTCCAGGATCATGCCCTGGGCTGAAGGTGGTGCTAAACCGCTAAGCCACCTGGACTTCCCCTGTCAATGAGTTTCGTTAAATTTGTTATTACTTGTTTTATATGTTTGTCTGTTCCCAAGTTAGGAGCATATTTACAGTTGTTAGGTCTTCTTGTACAATAGGCCCTTTTAATACAATATAGTGTCCTTATTCATCTCTTATTATATTTGTTTTCAAATAGTTTGTCTAATATAAGGATGGTTATTTCAGCTTTCTTTTGATGTTCATTAGCATGATTGATGGTACTCCACCTTCTACTTTCAATTTGGTAGTGTTTACTTTCTAAAATGAATCTCTTGCAAGCAGTATATGGTGGTCTTGTATTTTTTCATCCATTAAAATACTCTATGTCTTTTCTTTTTTTGCACATTTTTATTGGAGTTTGATTTGCCAATATACAGCATAACACCCAGTGCTTATCCTGTGAAGTACCCTGCTCAGTGCCCATCACCCATTTACCCATCCCCCTGCCCACCTCTCCTTTCACTACCGCTTGATCACTCCCCAGAGTTAGGAGTCTCTCATGTTGTGTCACCCTCTCTGATTTTTCCCACTCATTTTCTCTCCTTTCCTCATAAACCCTCTCAATATTTTTTATATTCCCCATATTAGTGAAACCATATAATGATTGTCCTTCCCAAATTAACGTACTTCACTCAGCATGATACCCTCCATTTCCATCCCCATTGAAGCAAATGGTGGGTATTTGTCGTTTCTAATGGCATATATATATATCTTCTTTATCTATTCATCTTTCGATGGACACTGAGGCTCCTTCCACACTTTGGCTATTGTGGACCTGGCTGCTATAAACATTCACGTGCAGGAATCTTGACTTTTCACTGCATCTGTATCCTTGGGGTAAATACCCAGTAGTACAATTAATGAGTCATAGGATAGCTCTATTTTGAACTCTTTGAGGAACCTCCACACAGTTTTCCAGAGTAGCTGTACCACGTAACATTCCCACCAACAGTGCAAGAGGGTTCTCCTTTCTCCACACCCTCTCAAAAATTTGTTGTTTCCAGTCTTGTTAATTTCATCATTCTCACTGGTGTGAGGTAGTATCTCATTATGGTTTTGATTTGTATTTCCCTGATGGCAAGTGATGAGGAGCATTTACTCATGTGGTTGTTGGCCATGTGTATGTCTTCTTTCATGAAATTTCTGTGCCCAGAAATCAGTGGCATTTCTATACACTAACAATGAGACTGAAGAAAGAGAAGTTAAGGAAGGAATCAATCCCATTTACAATGGCACCCAAAAGCATAAGATACCTAGGAATAAATCTAACCAAAAGAGGTAAAGGATCTATACCTTAAAAACTGCAGAACACTTCCGAAAGAAATTGAGGAAGACACAAAGAGATGGAAAAATATTCCATGCTCATAGATGGGAAGAATTAATATTGTGAAAACGTCAATGCTACCCAGGACAATTTACACATTTAATGCAATCCCTATCAAAATACCATGAACTTTCTTCAGAGACTTGGAACAAATCATCTTAAGGTTTGTGCAGAATCAGAAAAGACCCCAAATAGCCAGGGGAATATTAAAAAAGAACCAGAGCCGGAGGCATCACAATGCTGGATTTCAAGTTGTACTACAAAGCTGTGATCATCAAGACAGTATGGTACTGGCACAAAAGCAGACACATAGATCAATGGAACAGAATAGAGAATCCAGAAGTGGACCCTCAACTCTATGGTCAACTAATATTCGACAAAGCAGGAAAGACTATCCACTGGAAAAAACACAGTCTCTTTAATAAATGATGTTGGGAAAATTGGACACCCACATGCAGAAGATTGAAACTAGACCATTCTCTCACACCATACACAAAGGTAAACTCAAAATGGATGAAAGATCTAAATGTGAGACAAGATGCCATCAAAATCCTAGAGGAGAACACAGGCAACATCCCTTTTGAACTCGGCCACAGCAACTTCTTGCAAGATACAGCTATGAAGACAAGGGAAACAAAAGCAAAAATGAATTATTGGGACTTCATCAAGATCAAAAGCTTCTGCACAGCAAAAGAAACAGTCCACAAAACTCAAAGACAACCTACAGAATGGGAGAAGATATTTGCAAAAGATAGATATATCAGATAAAGGGCTAATATCCAAGATGTATAAAGAACTTAGGAAACTCAACAGCAAGCAAGCAAACAATCCAATCATGAAATGGGCAAAAGACATGAAGAGAAATTTTACTCTATGTAGTTTCATTGGAGCATTTAGTCCATTTATTTTCAGAGTAATTATGCAAAGATATGAAGTTCCATTTTTAGCTGTAATATCACTGTTCCTGTAGATTTTCTTTGTTCCTTTCTGATCTTTTTCCTTTTGGCTTTGTCTCTGCTCAAAGTGTCCTTTTTATTATTTCTTTCAAGTTTGGTATAGTGTTTGTGGCTTAACTTTTAGTTTTCCTTTGTACTGAAAAGTATATCTCTCCTTCTATTCTGAATGACAGCCTTGCTGGACAAAGTATTATTCACTGCATATTTTTCCCATTTAACATGTTGAATATCTCATGCCAGTCATTGTTGACCTCGCAGGACTTTGGTGGACAGGTCTGTTGTCAGTCTTATGTGTCTACTTTTGTAGATTAAGGATATCTTGCTCAAACTGCTTTCAAGACTTTATCTTTATCTTTGTAATTTGCAAGCTTCAGTGTAACATGTTGAGTTGTTGATCTATTTTTGTTGATTTTGAAGGGGGTTTTCTTTACCTCCTGGACTTGAATGCCTATTTTCTTCCCCAGATTAGGAAGGTTCTCAGCTATAATTTGTCACAATATCTCTTCTCCCCTTTCTCCCACTTCTCATCTTCTGGAACTCCTATTATTCAGATATTATTTCACTTTGTGGCATCGCTGCTATTTCTAAGTCTCCCTTACTGATCCAAAAAGGTTTCTTCCCCTCTTCTTTTCAACTTATTTTGTCTTCTATATCACTAATTCACTATTTTGATTCATTTGTCTTTATTTTTATGGCCTCCACTTAAGACTGTATCTTGATAATAGCATTTCTAATATTGACTTGACTAGATTTTAGTTCTTTTATCTTTATAGTAAGACATTGTCCAGTATCTTCTATGCTTTTTTCAAGCTCAGCTAGTAACTTTATAATTTTTATTTTAAATTATAGTTCAGGCATCTTACTTATATCTATTTTGATTAAATCCCTGGCAGTGAATACTACTTCCTGTTCTTTCTTTTGGATCGAATTTCTCAATCTCTTCATTTTGTCCTGTAATGAAAGAAAGATAAAGAAAAAAAATTAAAACTTCAGAATTTTTTTCTAGTGTATGCAGTATACACTCTGTTGTGTTTTGGCTCTTCTTTCTCACTGGTTTGTCCACTATAGAGTTTCTCCTTGCTTGTAGTGGGGAGTGTTAGGTCTTTCATTTGATGTCCTTTGATTTGTTTGTTAAGATAGGCCTGGAAAGAAAATGAAAAGGTAAAAAAAAAAAAAGCTGATTCAAGATGAGAGTAAAGGAAAAGGAGAAAAATGCAAACAGCCAAAAAAATATAAGCCAGGTTCTAAGGAATAAGAAAAAAAAAAAGAAGAGTATGGAGGGAAGAAGAGAGTAAAAAAAAATAAGCTTGATCGGTAAAATAAGAAAAGGCAACAAACTAACAAATGAACAAAACAAAAAATTATAAGCCTGATACCAAAAAAGGAGAAAAGAAATAAAGAAAAATTAAATATATGTATTTATATAATATAATATAATTTTATAATATATGTTATATATATTTATATATATAAATGTAACATATTTATATATTATATATATAATTATGTATAATAAATGATGAAAAACAAAAATAGAAATATTAAAAAATTAAGAAAACAACCAAAAAGAAACCATCCTGGTCCCATTTCCGCCAGAAATTGACATTTTGGAGCATTCTTTAATCAGTAGATCTGGTATATCCAGGGGCCCTGTGTTGGGTTGCTGAGGGAGAGGACTTCTGGGGTGGTTCACAATCTGGACTTGCCCTTTTATAGATGTCCCTGCCACATGTTGGGGGCCGGGTTTAGTGCATGGAACTCCAACTTCCACTGGTGACAACTGTGTTTTGCTCTGAAGTCCTACTGTACTGGTGGGCAGGGGGAGGGAGAGGTAATAGAGGAGGAAGAATATGGCAACATTCTGCCCTCTTATCCTCAGGGAGGAAATTTCTTGGCTGCCGCTGTTCAGGAGATCCTCACAGAAGATAAACAATCTCCTATGTCCCAGTTTTTGTCAGTTCCCTGTCCTTTATTTGTCTGTTCCCAGGCCATTGGTGCACTGTGTTTTACAGATCTCCTGTATTTTATCTCTGGCTGGTGGCTGGAATTAAAAATTCCAAATTTTAAAGGGTCTGCCAAGGTGTGGACTCACTCCCTTCCCCAGGAGGAGATCCTGGTGCACCCAGCACCATCCTGTCCCAGAAAGGCAGTCGTCCAGTTTGCACATGGAGCCTAGAGTTTACTGTAAGGCTCAGAGAAAAGTTGGAACCAGGGAATTTACTATCTGCATATGACTCAGTTCCCTACTATGTTCTTTCCCCAAAAGGCAATCACACAAAGGCTTGAATGTATTGTGGCAGACAGCAAAGAGCAATGGCTAGGTACATGCACTCAGCTTGTGTCTCTGTTCTCTACTCAGTTCTGTCCCAGAAAATCAGCATCTCAGCACAAACACACATATTTAAGCCTACTGTGGCTCAGAAAAAAAGCTGTTAAGAGGTTATCTGACATCCACGCACATTTCTGTCCCTGCTGTTGAACACTGCTCAGTGGCTCCTAGCTGGCCTTTTGTCCTCGGAGAGGCAAAATACACTCTTCCTAATGTACTCTGGGAGCAATTTTTCCTAGTGTGCCCAGAGGATCTTCTCATCTACACTTATTGCACAATTCTATTCTTTTGCACTCCCTTCTGCTCTCTCCCTCTCCCTGACCTTGCTCAGTGAAAAGGGTTCCCTCCTCTTCCCAGTCCCATGACTTTCCTCTCCCCTGATTCATGGCTCTGAACCTCACATCCACCATGTTCTCTCCCTCCACCTGTGCAGACTGTTTTCTTCATCCTTCATCCTCAAATCATGTTTCTAGTTGTTCAAAATAGTTGGATATTGATCAATTGTGTTCCAGGGAGCCTGTGCCCAAGCTCAGGGTCACCCTACTACTCTACCATCTTAACTACACCGTGCAACATATTTCTGTAATTACATCCTCTATTTTTTACTCTGCCTGATTTGAACAAAAGCTTGTGTCTCCACAGCTTTATTAAGAATTTGGGATATATAGAATTAATTGGGTATTAGCAGAAGGTAGTGAACCTAAAAAGTGACAGGATTTAATCTACAGTGCTATCAGTTATGACACCCAGTGTCCATTCAGTGTAATGGAGAGCCACAAGATGAGCACATTAAGGGATCAGCTCTCATTACATGTTTTTATTCATAGAATTTTGGAATTTTTATATTTGAGCTTAAGGTACTTACTCTTTGGTAGTCCCAAATGTTGTGGGGCAAGCTTTATTGTGTATTCACTTCTTATATGGAGTAATAATTGTGATTCCTGGTCTAAAACAACATTATGTAATAGTGGCACATTTGTTTTGGATTTAAACTATGAAAAAGGAAGGGAGGGGACTATGTAAAGTAGATGCGTCCATGGGCAAACATTCAGTGCTGGTGGTGATACTTTGAGGTAAATGTAAGGTGTGGGTTTTCCAGGAAATGGGGCTGAGGGACATAAGAGTACAAGTTGGAGAGGGATAGATCTTCCATTCAATTAAATAAAAGCTAGAAACGACAAATACCCACCATTTGCTTCGACATGAATAGAAATGGAGGGTATTATTCTGAGTGAAATAAGTCAATCAGAGAAGGATAAACATTATATGGTCTCATTCATTTGGGGAATATAAAAAATAGTGAAAGGGAATAAAGGGGAAAGGGGAAAAATGAGTGGGAAATATCAGAGAGGGAGACAGAACATGAGAGACTCCTAACCCTAGGAAACGAACAAGGTGTGGTGGAAAGGGAAGTGGGCAGGGGGTGGGGGTGACTGAGTGACGGGCACTGAGGGGGGCACTTGATGGGATGAGCACTGGATGTTAGCCTATATGTTGGCAAATTGAACTCCAATAATAAATAAATAAATAAATTTATTCCAGTGCAATTTATTCCTTTTGATGCAATTGCAATTGGTACTGTTTTCTTAATTTTTCGTTCTGCTCCTTCACTATTAGTAAATAGCAATGCAACACATTTATGTATATTAATTTTGTAATCTGCAACTTTGCTGAATTATTCATTAGTCTTAATAGTTTCCTGGTGGAGTCTTCATGATAATAGTACCTTGTCATCTGCAAATAGTGACAATCTTATTCCTTCCATAAAATATGGATACTTTTATTTGTCTTAACTTGCCTTACTGCTGTGGTCAGGACTTCCAAGATTATGTTAAATAAAAATAGTGAGAACTGACATCTTTGTCTTATTTCTGATCTTAGACGGAAAGTTTCAATTTTGCCCTATGAAATATGATGTTAGATGTGGTTTTGTCATATATGGCCTTTATTTTGTTGGATTTTTGATTTTTTAGCCCCACTTTGTTGAGAGTTTTTATCATAAAATAATATTGAAATTTGAGTGCTTTTTATTTTCAAACTGTAGGTGTCCTTAAGTCTAAAATGAGTTTCTTGTAGACAGCGAATAGATGGGTCCCAGTCTGAAAAAGCAGGACCCATAAAAAGGTTGGAGAACCATTTATCAATCAAATCGTCCCCAAAAGAAAGCAGGGGTAGCCTCCTTATATCAGATAAACTAAAATTTATCCAGAAGACTGTAGTGAGAGATGAAGAGGGACACTATATCATACTTAAAGGATCTATCCAACAAGAGGACTTAACAATCCTCAATATATATGCCCCGAATGTGGGAGCAGCCAAATATATCAATCAATTAATAACCAAAGTTAAGACATACTTAGACAATAATACACTTATACTTGGTGACTTCAATCTAACACTTTCTACACTCGATAGGTCTTCTAAGTACAACATTTCCAAAGAAACGAGCGCTTTAAATGACACACTGGACCAGATGGATTTCACATATATTAACAGAACTTTACATCCAAACTCAACTGAATATACATTCTGCTAAGTGCACATGAAACTTTCTCCAAAATAGACCACATACTGGGTCACAAAAAAGGTCTGAACTGACACCAAAAGATTGGGATCATCCCCTACATATTATCAGAACATAATGCCTTGAAGTTAGAACTAAATCACAAGAAGAAGTTTGGAAGGATTACAAACGTGGAGGTTAAGGACCATGCTGCTAAAAGATGAAAGGGTCAACCAGGACATTAAGGAAGAATTAAAAAGATTCATGGAAACTAATGAGAATGAAGATACAACAGTTCAAAATGTTTGGGATGCAGCAAAAGCAGTCCTGAGGGGGGAAATGCAATGCAATCCAAGCATCCATCCAAAAACTGAAAGAACTCAGATACAAAAGCTAACCTTACACCAAAAGAAGCTAGAGAAAAAACAGCAAATAGGTCCTACACCCAGCAGAAGAAGAGAGTTAATAAAGATTCGAGCAGAACTCAATGAAATAGAGACCAGAAGAACTGTGGAACAGATAAACAAAAGCGGGAGTTGGCTCTTTGAAAGAATCAATAAGATAGATAAACCATTAGCCAGCCTGAATAAAAAGAAGAGGGAGAAGACTCAAACTAATAAAATCATGAATGAGAAAGGAGAAATCACTACCAACACCAAGGAAATAAAGGATTTTAAAAACATATTATGAACAGCTATATATCAATAAATTAGGCAATCTAGAAGAAATGGACACATTTCTGGAAAACCACAAACTATAAAAACTGGAAGTGGAAGAAATAGAAAATCTGAACAGGCCAATAACCAGGGAGGAAATTGAAGCAGTTGACAAAAACCTTCCAAGACACAAAAGTCCAGGGCCAGATGGCTTCCCTGGGGAATTCTATCAAACGATTAAAGAAGGAACATACCTATTCTACTAAAGCTGTTCAGAAAGATAGAAAAAGATGGAGTACTTCCAAACACGTTCTATGAGGCCAGCATCACCTTAATTCCCAAACCAAACAAAGACCCCACCAAAAAGGAGAATTATAGACCAATATACCTGATGAACATGGATGCAACATTCTCAACAAAATACTAGCCAATAGGATTCAACAATATATTAAGATTATTCACCATGACCAAGTGGGATTTACCCCCGGGGAGGCAATGCTGGTTCAACACTCATAAAACAATCAATGTGATTCATCATATCAGCAAGAGAAGAAACAAGAACCATATGATCCTTTCAATAAATGCAGAGAAAGCATTTGACAAAACACAGTATCCATTCCTGATAAAAACTCTTCAGAGTGTAGGGATAGAGGTAACATTCCTCAACATCTTAAAAGCCATCTACGAAAAGCCCAGAACCAATATCATTCTCAATGGGGAAGCACTGGAAGCCTTTCCCCTAAGATCAGGAACAAGACAGGGATGTCCACTCTCACCACTGCTATTCAACATAGTATTAGAAGTCCTAGCCTCAGCAATCAGACAACAAAAAGAAATAAAAGGCATTCAAACTGGCAAAGAAGAAGTCAAACTCTCCCTCTTAGCCGATGACATGATACTCTACATAGAAAACCCAAAAGACTCCACCCCAAGATTGCTGGAATTTATACAGCAATTTGGCCATGTGGCAGGATACAAAATCAATGCCCAGAAGTCAGAGGCATTTCTATACACTAATAACGAGACTGAGGAAAGAGAAATTAAGGAGTCAATCCCATTTACACACACCCAAAAGCGTAAGATACCTAGGAATAAACCATCCAAAGAGGTAAAGGATCTATACCCTAAAAACTACATAGCACTTCTGAAAGAAATTGAAGAAGACACAAAGAGATGGAAAAATATTCTATGCTCATGGATTGACAGAATTAATGCTGTGAGAATGTCAATGTAACCCACAGCAATTTAGACATTTAATGCAATCGCTATCAAAACACCATGGACTTTCTTCAGAGAGTTGGGACAAACTTTTTTAAGATTTGTGTGGAATCAGAAAAGACCCCGAATAGCCAGGGGAATTTTAAAAAAAGAAAACCATAGCTGGGGGTATCACAGTGCCAGAATTCAAGTTGTACTGCAGAGCTGTCGTCATCAAGACAGTGTGGTACTGGCAGAAAAACAGACACATAGGTCAACGGAACAGAACAGAGAATCCAGAAGTGGACCCTCAACGTTATGGTCAACTAATATTCGACAAAGCTGGAAAGACTATCCACTGGAAAAAAGACACTCTCTTCAAGTAATGGTGTTGGGATAATTGGACATCCACATGCAGAATAATGAAACTAGACCACTCTCTTTCACCATACACAAAGAGAATCTAAAAATGGATGAAAGATCTAAATGTGAGACAAGATTCCATCAAAATTCTAGAGGAGCACACAGGCAACATCCTTTTTGAACTTGGCCACAGTAACTTCTTGCAAGATACATCCACGAAGGCAAAAGAAACAAAAGCAAAAGTGAATTATTGGGACCTCATCAAGATAATAAGCTTCTGCACAGCAAAGGATACTGTCAACGAAACTCAAAGACAACCTACAGAATAGAAGAAGATATGTGCAAATGACGTATCACATAAAGGACTAGTTTCCAAGATTTATAAAGAACTTATTTTTTTTAATGATAGTCACAGAGAGAGAGAGAGAGAGACAGAGACAGAGAGACAGAGACAGAGACATAGGCAGAGGGAGAAGCAGGCTCCATGCACCAGGAGCCCGATGTGGGATTCGATCCTGGGTCTCCAGGATCGCACCCTGGGCCAAAGGCAGGTGCCAAACCGCTGCGCCACCCAGGGATCCCCTATAAAGAACTTATTAAACTCAACACCATAGAAACAAACAATCCTATCACAAAATGGGCAAAAGACATGAACATAAATCTCACAGAGGAAGACATAGACATGGCCAACACCCACATGGGAAAATGCTCCGCATCACTTGCCATCAGGGAAATACAAATCAAAACCACAATGACATACCACCTCACACCAGTGAGAATGGGGAAAATAAACAAGGCAGGAAACCACAAATGTTGGAGAGGATGCGGAGAAAAGGGAACCCTCTTACACTGTTTGTGGGAATGTGAAATGGTGAAGCCACTCTGGAAAACTGTGTGGAGGTTCCTCAGAGTTAAAAATAGACCTTCCCTATGACCCAGCAATTGTTCTGTTGGGGATTTACCCCAAAGATACAGATGCAATGAAACACCAGGACACTTGCACCCCTATGTTTGTAGCACAATGTCCACAGCCAAACTGTGAAGGAACCTCGGTGTCCATCAAAAGATGAATGGATAAAGAAGATGTGGTTTATGTATACAATGGAATATTACTCAGCCATTGGAAATGACAAATACCCACCATTTGCTTCAAGGTGGATGGAACTGGAGGGTATTTTGCTGAGTGAAGTGAGTCAATCAGAGAAGGACAAACATTATATGTTCTTATTCATTTGGGGAATATAAATAATAGTGATAGGGAATAGAAGGGAAGGGAGAAGAAATGGGTAGGAAATATCAGAGAGGGAGACAGAACATAAAGACTCCTTCCTCTGGCAAAAGAACTCTGGGTGGTGGAAGGGGAGGAGGGCGGGGGTTGAGGGTGAATGGGTGATGGGCACTGAGGGAGGCACTTGACAGGATGAGCACTGGGTGTTATTCTGTATGTTGGCAAATTGAACACCAATAAAAAATAAATTTATTATTAAAAAATAAATATTGTGGACACTTGACGGGATGAGCACTGGGTGTTTTTCTGTATGTTGGTAAATTGAACACCAATAAAAGTTAATTAAAAAAAATAAAATATCAGCAAAAATATAGAAACAGAAAAGGAAAGGAATATATACATAGATGATGGTTAATAGGCAAGAAATTTGAATAGGGCAAAGTTACATCAAATTGGGTACTTACAACATCCAATCTCATTAGCCTGAGAAGCCCTGTGGAAACATCCACACTGGATTCCTAATTGAGAAACCTAGGCAGTGTCCTCCCCTCAGGTGAGACTTCCAACTGATCATCCCCATAAGGGCCATATTTATAAGGTAAATAATAAAGCTTAAAATTAAACATTTGTTTGCCTATGTGAAGTTTGGAGGAAGCTGAATTTCCATGTTATCATATTTCTATATTTTAAGAGCCTGGGCTATGTGTGTCTGCCTTCCCTCTTGGATTCCTTTCCAGAGGGCCGGCCCAGCCTTGAGCAGGAGGGGGTGTGACACAAGATTTGTAGCTCCTGGTGTCCAGAACAGAAAGGAAGTTCTGACCTGGAGGCCAGATAATAAATTTCAAAAAACTGAGATTCCAAGGCTATTCACACAGCAAGAGTCTCACAAATAACATTCCTTATCCTGCCTGTGTATACGCAGGTCCAGGCAGTTGATTATGCAGAACAAATCACAAAAATATCTATCCATACATAACAGAGCCCAAAGTGGGACCTGAAGTCATGACCCTGAGAACAAGATCTAGGCTGAGATCAAGTGTTAGATGCTTAGCCAAATGAGCCACCCTGGTGCCACGATTTCTGGATATTCAAACAATCTTGCATTGCTAAAGTATATCCTAATTTACTTTCATGAATGATCCTTTTAATATACTGTCGAATTTTTTTGCTAATATTTGGTTGATAATTTATGCATCTCTGTTTATCAGGGATATTCACTTGTAGCTTTTTAAAAAAAAATTCTGTCTTACTTTCATATCAGAGTAATGCTGGCCTCATGGAATGAATTTGGACTCTTTCTTTCCTATTATAATTTTTGGAATAATTTGAGAGAAATAGGTATTAAATCTTTATTTTTTAAATTTATTTTTTTTATTGGAGTTCAATTTGCCAACATATAGCATAACACCCAGTGCTCTTCCCGCCAAGTGCCCCCCTAAAGGCCCATCACCCAGTCACCCCGACCCTCCACCATTTCCCCTTCCACTACCCCTTGTTCATTTCCAAGAGTTAGGTGTCTCTCATGTTTTGTCATCCTCACTGGTATTTTCACTCCTTTCCCTTTGTACCCTTTCACTAATTTTTATATTCCCCAAATGAATGAGACCATATACTGCTTGTCCATTTCCGATTGACTTCTTTCACTCAGCATAATACCCTAGAGGTCCCACCAAGTCGAAGCAAATTGTGGGTATTTGTCGTGTCTAATGGCTGAGTAAAATTCCATTGTATACATATCCCACATCTTCTCAATCTATTCATCTTTCGAAGGCCACTGAGGTTCCTTCAACAGTTTGGCTTTTGTGGACATTGCTGCTATAAACATTGGGGTGCAGGTGTCCCGGCGTTTCACTGAATATGTATCGTTGGGACAAATACCCAGCATTGCAATTGCTCAGTCTTAGGGCAGTTCTATTTTTAGCTCTTTGAGGAAGCTCCACACAGTTCTCCAGAGTGGATGCACCAGTTCACATTCCCACCAACAGAGCAAGAGGGTTCCCCACTCTCCACGTCCTCTCCAACATTTGTTGTTTCCTGTCTTGTTAATTTTCCCCATTCTCACTGGTGTGAGATGGTATGTCATTGTGGTTTTGATTTGTATTTTCTTGATGGCCAGTGATGTGGAACATTTTCTTATGTACTTGTTGGCCTTGTCTCTGTCTTCTTTGGTGACATTTCTGTTCATGTCTTTTGCCAATTTCATGATTGGATGGTTTGTTTCTTTTCTGTTGAGTTTAATAAGTTCTTTTTAGATCTTGGAAACTAGCCCTTTATCTGATAGGTCATGTGAAAATATATTCTCCCATTCTGTAGGTTGTCTTTGAGTTTTGTGGACTGTTTCTTTTCCCATGCAGAAGCCTTTCATCTTGATGAAGTCCCAATGATTCATTTTTGCTTTTATTTCTCTTGCCTTCATGGATGTATCTTGCAAGAAGTTACTGTGGCCAAGGACAAAAAGGGTGTTGGCTGCATTCTCCTCTAGGATTTTGATGGATTCTTGTCTCACGTTTAGATATTTCATCCATTTTGAGTTTCTCTTTTTGTATGGTGTAAGAGAATGGTCTAGTTTCATTCTTCTTCATGTGGATGTCCAATTTTCCCAGCACCATTTATTGAAGAGACTGTCTTTTTCCAGTGGATAGTCTTTCCTGCTTTGTTGAATATTAGTTGACCATAAAGTTGAGGGTCCACTTCTGGATTCTCTATTCTGTTCCATTCATCTATGTGTCTGCTTTTGTGCCAGTACCCACACTGTCTTGATGACCACAGCTTTGTAGTACAACCTGAAATCTGGCATTATGATGCCCCCAGCTATGGTTTTCTTTTTAAAATTCCCCTGGCTATTCGGGGTCTTTTCTGATTCTACACAAATTTTCAGATGATTTGTTCCAACTCTCTGAAGAAAGTCCATGGTATTTAGAGAAGGATTGCATTAAATGTGTAAATTGCCCTGGGTAACATTGACGTTTTCATGATTTTAATCATTCCAATCCATGAGCATGGAATTGTTTTCCATCTCTTTGTATCTTCCTCAATTTCTTTCAGAAGTGTTCTGTAGTTTTGAGGGTATAGGTACTTTATCTCTTTGGTTAGGTTTATTCCTAGGTATCTTATGCTTTTGGGTGCGATTGTAAATGGGACTGATTTCTTAAGTTCCCTTTCTTCAGTCTCATTATTAGTGTATAGAAATGCCACTGATTTCTGGGCATTGATTTTGTATCCTGCTGCACTGCTGAATTGCTGTATGAGTTCCAGCAATCTTGAGGTGGAGTCTTCTGCGTTTTCTATGCACAGTATTATGTCATTTCCAAAGAGGGAGAGTTTTATTTCTTTTTTATCAATTTGAATGACTTTTATTTCTTTTTGTTGCCTGATTACTGAGGTGAACACTTCTAGTACTATGTTGAATAGCAGTGGTGAGTGAGAGTGGATATCCCTGTCATGTTCCAGATCTTAGGGGAAAGGCTCCCAGTGTTTAGCCATTGAGAATGATATTTGCTGTGGCCTTTTCGTAGATGGCTTTTAAGATGTGGAGGAACATTCCCTCTATCCCTCCACTTTGAAGAGTTTTGATCAGGAATGGATGCTGTATTTTGTCAAATGCTTTCCCTGTATCTAATGAGAGGATCATATGGTTCTTGGTTTTTCTCTTGCTGATATGATCAATCACATTGATTGCTTTACGAGTGTTGAACCAGCCTTCCATCCTGGGGATAAATCCCACTTGGTCATGATGAATAATCTTCTTAATGTATTGTTGGATCCTATTGGCTAGTATCTTGTTGAGAATGTTGCATCCATGTTCATCAGGGATATTGGTCTATAATTCTCCTTATTGGTGGGGTCTTTGGTTTTGGAATGATGCTGGCCTCATAGAACGAGTTTGGAAGCACTCCATCTCTTTCTATCTTTCTGAATAGCTTTAGTAGAATAGGTATGGTTTCTTCTTTAAAAGTTTGATAGAATTCCCCAGGGGAGCCATCTGGCCCTGGACTTTTGTGTCTTGGAAGGTTTTTTATGACTGCTTCAATTTCTTCCCTGGTTATTGGCCTGGTCAGGTTTTCTATTTCTTCCTGTTCCAGTTTTGGTAGTTTGTGGTTTTCCAGAAAAACTTCCATTTCTTCTAGATTGACTAATTTGTTGGTGCTCATAATAAGCACCATAAGAACTGCTCACAATAAGTTTTTATAATCATTTGTATTTCCTTGATATTGGTGGTGATCTTTATCATTCACGATTTTATTAATTTGAGTCTTTTCTCTCTTCTTTTTAATAAAGCTGGTTTATCTACCTTATTAATTCTTTCAAAGAACCAACTCCTGGTTTTGTTGATCTGTTCCACAGTTCTTCTAGTCTCTATTTCATTGAGTTCTGCTCGAATCTTTCTTAACTCTCTTCTTCTGCTGGGTGTAGGATCTATTTGCTGTTTTTTCTCCAGCTCCTTTAGGTGTAAGGTTAGCTTTTGTATTTGAGTTCTTTTCAGTTTTTGGATGGTTGCTTGTATTGTGATGTATTTCCCCATCAACACTGCTTTTGCTGTCTCCCAAAGATTTTGAACGGTTTTGTCTTCATTCTCATTAGTTTCCATGAATCTTTTTAATTGTTCCTTAATGTCCTGGTTGACTCTTTCATCTTTTAACAGTTTGGTCCTTAACCTTCACGCATTTTAAATCCTCCCATACTTCTTGTGATTTAGTTCTAGTTTCAAAGCTTTATGGTCTCAAAATAATCTAGGGATGATCCCAATCTTTTGCTATTAGTTAAGACCTGATATTTGACTCAGTATGTGGTCTATTCTGTAGAAAGTTCCATGTGCACTTGAGAAGAATGTGTATTCAGTTGCGTTGGGATGTAAAGTTCTGTAAATATCTGTGAAATCCATCTGGTCCAGTGTATCATTTAAAGTTCTTTGTTCTTTGGAGATGTGCTTAGAATCCCTGTTGATTATAGAAAGCGTTATATTCAAGTCATCAAGTATAAGTGTATTATTCTCTAAGTATATCTTAATTTCGGTTTTTAGTTGATTGATATACTTTGCAGCTCCCACATGAGGGTCATAATTATTGATGATTGTTAGGTCCTCTTGTTGGATACACCCTTTAAATATTATATAGTGTCCCTCTTCATCTCTCACTACAGTCTTTGGGATAAACTTTATCTGATATAAGGATGGCTACCCCTGCTTTCTTTTGAGGACCATTTGAATGGTAAATGGTTCACCAACATTTTATTTTCAGGCTGGAGGTGTCCTTATGTCTAAAATGTGTGTCTTGTAGACAGCAAATAGATGAGTCTTGCTTTTTTATCCAGTCTGAAATCCTGCGCCTTTTGATGGGATCTTAAGGCCATTCACGTTCAGAGTTACTGTTTAAAGATATGAATTTAGTGGCATCATGATATCTATTCAGTCCCTGTTTTTGTGGATTGTTTCTTTGGACTTCCTCTTTCTTTTACAGGGTCCCCCTTAATGTTTATTGCAAAGCTGGTTTGGTGGTCACATATTCTTTCAGTTTCTGCCTCTCTAGAAGCTCTTTATCTCTCCTTCTATTCTGAATGAGAGCCTTGCTGGATAAAGTATTCTTGGCTACATGTTCTTCTCATTTAGGACCCTGAATATATCTTGCCTGCCCTTTTCTGGACTGCCATGTCTCTGTAGAGAAGTCTGCTGTTATCCTAATACTTCTCTCCATAAAGGTTATGGATTTCTTGTCTCTTGCTGCTTTAAGGATCTTCTCTTCATTTGCAATTTGCCAGTTTCACTATTAAATGTCAAGGTGTTGAGTGGTTTTTTATTGATTTTAGGGAGGTATCTATCTCCTGGATCTGAATGCCTGTTTCCCTCCCCAAGTTAGGGACGTTCTCAGCTATGATTTGTTCAAATACACATTCTGGAGTTCTGTCCCTTTCGGTTCCCCCGGGAACCCTCATTAAATGTACATTTTTCCTTCTTAGGCTGTCTTTTATTTCTCTTAACCTATCCTCATGATATTTTATTTGTTTTTCTCTTTTTTCCTCAGTTTCCTTCCTTGCTATCAACTTGTCTTCTTTGTCACTCACTCGTTCTTCTTCGTCCTTAACCCTCGTCTTTAGGACCTCCAGTTTAGATTGCATCTCATTTAATTGATTTTTAATTCATCCTGATTAGATCTAAATTCTGCAGTCATGAAGTCTCTTGAATCCTTTATGCTTTTTTTCTAGATCCACAAGTAGCTTTATAATTGTGCTTCTGAATTGGCTTTCTGGCATTGAATTGTAATCCAAATTTTGTAACTCTGTGGGAGAGAGTACTGTTTCGGATAATTTCTTTTGTAGTGAGTTTTTCCTTCTAGTCATTTTGCCCGGTGCAGAATGGCCAAAAACAAGTTATACTGGAAAGAGGAGAAAAAGAGAGAGAGAGAGAGAAAAAAAAAGAATGAAGGGAGGGGACAAACAGAAAACAAAAAACAAGGGTGAGTATCCTGATTCTATATACCGTAAATCCCTCGACTTCCCCTGGAACTTTCCAGTGCTGCTTGGTCAATAATTTGCTTTTCCCCTGTCCTTCTAGCTGCTCTTCTGAGGTAGGGGCCTGCTGAACTGATTCTCAGGTGTGTGCACCTGGGGGAGCTGCCCAGCTCCCTGCCAGGTGCAGAGCTCAGTGGGAGCTATTTATCCTGTGATGCCCCTGCTCATTCCCAGGTACAAGGTGACACCAGTAGGAACAACAACAGTGGCGGTGGCCAGCTCTCCAACTCTGGATCAGTTCTTGCATTAACGACCGCAGTCTCCCAGTCTGCAGGGGCCTGGATGCTCTGGGGGCAGAGGGCACCGATCTGCACAGCTCGGGGCCACCTGGCGGCAGGAGTGTCCTTTCTGTTCTGTGTCCTCCAGGCCTCTGCCTGTCCTAGGGGAAGCGCTGGATCTTGGGCTGTGTCCCCCAGTGCCCTGGGCTCCCGGGCCTGCACCACTGGAATCACACTCCCGGGGCTACGCCGCCCCCTTCTGCATGGAACTGCCGTGGTAGCCCCACCTAAGCTGCTCTGAGGCCCTGCTGGGCGTGCACTGCAGCCCTTTAGGGAGCTCGGCTCACGGTTTTTGGGGCGTTCTCCCCCAGGCACACACTTCCTCTGTTAGTGCCTTTGGGAGCCTGAGGGCATCCCTGCCCGTCCTGGGATCCTGCCCCAGCTCCCTGCCAGTGCCTTTCCATCAGGGAAGATTGGTAAAGCTCCCACTTCTCTGGTACTGGGCTTTCCTGTCCTGGGGGCACTTGCCGCCTGGCCTTAGCCCGGCTCCTCGCGGGGGCCCCTCCCCCTTGGATGCTTTTTTATTTCTTTTTTCCCCCCTGCCTTCCTACCTTGATAGAAGTGCAAACTCTTCTCACTGTAGCATTTCAGCTGTTCTCTCTTTAAAGCTCAGACCAAATTCGTAGGTTTTCAGGATGATTTGAAAGTTATCTAGGTAAGTTGGTGGGGACAGGTGACTTGGGGACCCTACTCTTCCCCATCTGGCCCCACCTCAGTGTCTATTAAATCTTTAAATGTTTGGTAGACTTCATCTGTGAAGCCATGTTTTCTTGGAATTTTGTTGGTTGGGAATTTTTTATTGCAGATTCACTTTTATTGCTAGTTATTGGTCTGATGAGATGTCTATTTCTTTTGGATTTATTCTTAGATGATTTAATATTTTTAGGAGTTTAATCATTTCTTCTAGGTCGTCCAAGTTTTGGGGATAGTATTTGTAATAGTAGTCACTTATAATTTTTGTGTTTCTGTGGTATTAGTTACTACTACTCTTTTATTTGTGATTTTATTTGAGTATTTCTTTTTTGATGACTCTGGCTAAAGGTTTGTCAATTTTGTTTATCTTTACAGAGAACCAATTTTTGGTTTTATTGTTCTCTTATTTTTATAGCCTCTAATTTATTTATTACTGATTGCATTTTATTATTTTTTCCCTCTACTGACTTTGAACTTTGTTTGTTCTTTATTTCTCACTCCTTGAAGTGTAAGGTTAGATATCTATTTGAAATTTTTCTTGCCTTTTTTTGGATGTAGGCTTGCGTTTCTATAAACTTCCCTATTAAAAGTTATTTTACTGTACCCCAATGATTTTGGACCATTGTGTTTTTATTTTTATTTGTCTCCATCCTTTTTTAAATTCCTCTTTGATTTTTTTCATGGACCATTGGTTAATTAGTAGCATGTTGTTTAGCCTCCACATGTTTTTTATTTTTCCAGTTATTTTTCCTATACTTGATTTCTAGTTTCACATCATTGTGATCAGAAAAGATGCTTGATATGAGTTCAAAATTCTCGAATTTATTGAGAATTTTTTTGGTCTAACATTTAATCTATCCTGGATAATATTCCTTGTGTATTTGAAAATAATTTATATTCTTCTGTTTGGGTATGAAATATTTTGTGTGTAGTTTTTAATTCCATTTAAAGCTATTATTTTCTTATTGATGTTCAGTCGTGATGATCGCTCCATTCTGCAAGTAGGGCATTTTTATTGCCTAGTATTATTGTGCTACTGTCAATTGCTCCCATTATTTGTGTTAATATGTGTTTTGACACTCCAATATTAAGTTCACAGATATTTACAATTGTTATATCCTCCTGTTAGATTGATAACTTTTTCATTACGTAGTGCCATCCTTTACCTCTCATAAAAATCTTTGTTCTAAAGTCTATTTTTTTCTAAAATAAAAGTATTATTATTTTGGCTTTTCTTTTCTTCTCTATCTGCATGAAATATCTTTTTTGATCTTTTTATTTTCAGTATGATTGTATGTAGGTTTTTGAGGCCTCTAGTGAGGAGGAATGGGGAAAAGGGAAGGTAAAGGCCTCTAGAGCTACTTGATATTTGTACCAGGGCCCTACCTCTCCTTGAATATTTATTGTCTGGAGTCATGCCCATCCTTTCATCACGGTAATCAACTGCTAAGGCTCACAACTAATTGAAACCATTAGGTAAGACCCATCTTACGCTGCCCCAAATTGGCATTGTCCAATGGGTTTACCACTTTCCATGACCCTCTCCATTTCTATCTCTGAAGAGGCCCCATTTCATGCTAAGTCCAGAGAATACTTTATTTAGTTGAGTATAGTTGAAACGTAATATTACATTAGTTTCAGATGTACCACTTAGTAATTTGATATGTTTACACATTATGCTGTGTTCACCACAAGTATAGATACCACCCATCACATTATATCACTATTACCATATTATTGACTCTATTACTTAGGCTTTGCTTTTTATTCCTGTGCCTTAGTCATTCCATAACTGGAGGCTTGTATCTGTATCTCCCTTTCACTGATTTTGCCCAACTCCTCAATCTCCTCCCCTCTATTAATCAATTTTTTTCTCTGTATTTATAGTTATGATTCTGCTTTCTGTGTGTTTATTCATTTTTTAGATTCTATTTATGAGTGAGGTCATACAGTATTTGTTAATCTCAGTCCAATTTATTTCATTTAGCATAATACCCTCTAGATCCATCCATGTTGTCTCAAATGGCATGATTTCCTTCTTCTATAGCTATGTAATATTCCATTATATATATTTACCATAGTTTCCTTATATATTTTTCTACTGATAGATGCTTAGACTGCTTCCGTTCTTGGCTATTGTAAATAATGCTGCAACATACATAGGGGTGCATGTATCTTTTTGAGTTAGTGTTTTTGTTTTCCCTGGGTGAATGCCCAATTGTGGAATTCTTTGATCATATATTTCTATATTTAATATTTGGAGGAACCACTGTGATTTCCACAGTGGCTGCACCAGTTTATATTCACATCAACAGTATATGAAGGTTTCTTTTTTCCTCCCACATATTCAGCAGTACTCATTGTTTCCTTTCTTCTTGATTTTAACCATTCTAACAGATGTGAAGTGATATCTCCTCATGGTCTTGATTTATCTTTCCCTAATGATTAATGGTGGTGAGCATCATTTCATGTGTCTGTTGGACGTCTGTGTGTCTTATTTGGGGAAAAATGTCTATTCAGGTCTTCCCATCCATTCTTTAGTCAGATTGATTTTTTGGTGTTGAGGTATAATTTGCAAATAGCTTCCTCCACTCACTAGTTTATCTTTTTAATTTGTTGATGGTTTCCTTTTTAGTGCAAAAGCTTTTTATTTTTATTTTTTTTAAGCTTTTTATTTTGATGCGGTCCCAACAGTTTTTTTATTTTGTTTTGTTTCCTTTGCCTTAGGCTACATATATAGAAAAATGTTGCTGGGTCAATGTCAGAGAAGTTACTTTCTGCTTGTGTTCTCTTCTAGAATTTTTATGGTTTCAGGTCTCACATTTATGTCTTTAATCCATTTTGAGTTTATTTCTGCACATGATGTTAAGAAGTGGTCTAATTTCATTCTTTTTTTTAAATTAATTTTTATTGGTGTTCAATTTACCAACATACAGAAAAACACCCAGTGCTCATCCCGTCAAGTGTCTGCCTCAGTGCCCGTCACCCATTCCCCTCCAACACCCGCCCTCCTCCCCTTCCACCACCCCTAGTTCGTTTCCCAGAGTTAGGAGTCTTTATGTTCTGTCTCCCTTCCTGATATTTCCCAACATTTCTTTTCCCTTCCTTACATGTAATTATCCATTTTTTCCAGCACAGTTTATTGAAGAGACTGTCTTACCCTTCCATTGTATATTCTTACTTCCTTTGTCATAGACAAATTGATCATATAACTGTGATTTTATTCCTGGAGTATCTATTCTGTTCCACTGATTTATATGTTAGTTTTTGTGCCAGTATCATACTATTTTGATTACTATAGGTTTATAGTGTATCTTAAAATCTGGAATTGTGACACCTTCTGCTTTGTTCTTCTTTCTCAAGATTTCTTTGGCTATTTGGAGTCATCTGTGATTACAAATTTTAGTATATTATCTGTTCTAGTTCTGTGAAAATGTTTTTAGTATTTTGATTTGATAGACATACAATTGAATCTACAGATTGCTTTGGGTAGTATGGGCATTTTAACAACATTATATCTTCCAATCCATGAGCATGGAATATCTTTCTATTTGCTTGTGTCATCTTCAATTTCTATCATCAATGATTTATAGATTTCAGAGTATTGATCTTTCACTTCGTTGGTTAAGTTTATTCCTAGGTATTTTACTCTTTTTGGTACAATTGTAAATAGTGTTTTTTTTTTTAAGTCTCTTTCTGCAATTTTGTTGTTGGTGTATAGAAGTGCTACTGATTTCTGTGTTTTACTTTTTATCTTGTCACTTTACTGAATTCTTTTATTGTTTCTAGCAGTTTTTTGGTGGAGATGTGAGGATTTTCTTTTTATAGAATGCTCCTACTGGTTTACAAAGCAACACAACATTTTTTTGGTACTACTGAAACCATTCAAAAAGCACTAAAACCCATAGGAGAAAACTTTTATTTCTCTGTTCCTTTAAGATGTAAATTTTGCCATGTCTTAATATAAACACCCCAGGAGGTAACTAAAACATTATCCATAACTACCTAAAACTGAAAGAGGGGGAGGCCTATTAAAATACAACTGCTATAATAGATCTTTTGACCAAAATCTATCCATAGCCTCTTTAAGATTACTTGTCAATGACAAATATAAATCTTAAAAATCTTTTCCACAAGTATTAGTAAAAAGAAAATTAGTCATTGGAGCAGGTAACCTTAACTTGTTCCATCTGCCAGAGACACAATTTGAATTAAAAATATATATATATGTTAATTTTGTATTGTATCTGATTAATGGCTAAATTTTTGGAATAGAAGCTATAGGGTCTTTGTGTGTTTATGTATGTCTATGGGTGTGGGTTATGTATATGTGATTTTTCCTCTACCTCTGAGTGTATTGTCAAAATTAATTTATATTAAAGTTTTATTTAATTGGTTTAAAAAAATCAATCCTTATCAAATTAAATATTTCTAAACTCTAAGAAATATAATAGAAATGAATCCAATGCTTTTCAAGTTTGCATAATCTGGGATAACATTCAATAAATAAAAGATAGTTAAGTTTGTTGGTTTAATTAAAATGGCTTCAGAGTTATCAGCATTAAACATAATACAGACATACATTTTTTATCCCATCTGAGTTTATTAGTCAAATAAGCTCATTTTATTTCTGTTATAAAATTTTTCATGATTGCTAGCTATATTAGTGTCTCTGGAAACTTTCTTAATTAATATAAATTTAATTAAGAATCAATAAATTAAATTTAAGTGATGCAAAAGTTTTTAAGTGAAGTTTTCAACAGCAATTATGTTTTATGATATGTCTACTTAAGTAGTTTTGTCACCAGCTAGATCTCAAGATCTGACCTTTGCTGCTCACCTCCTTATACATACCAACCTTTGCCCTACACTTTTCCTTAAGCTCTTCTTTCCAAATTACCTCTTTTTTTTAAAGATTCATTTATTTATTTGAGACAGAGCAGGAGGAGCATTGGAGGAGGGAGAGGGACAAGCTGACTCTACACCAAGTACATCCCCATGTGGAGCTCAATCTAATGACACTGAGATCATGATTATCAGCCAAAACCAAGAGTCAGACCCTCAACCAACTGAGCCACTCAGGCTCCCTTCCAGCTTATTTCTTAACTCAGGCAAATGGAAACTGAAACCACCCCGCCCCTAGCAATAACAACTGACCTGACAAGACCTCCAGCCAACCCAGACCATCCATACCAGTTTGAGTGTAACTCCCATCTTGTACCTGCACAGATGGATCATGGAATGTCCTCTAGAATGACCAACAACTACCTTTACCTCATTATAATACTAAAATCTGTGCCCAAGAGGAGTACAAACTCATCTACATAACATACAAAGTATGTATAAGCATGTTTCCTATGGTAGATGCACATCCTTATGCCCATCTCTACATACAATGGCAAGGCTTCCTTATATAAATGTTCACCCTAACCCTAAATAAAAGGAACCCATGCATCCTTGCTTGGGAAGACATGGCTTTGGAAGTTATTCCTCATGACCTCCTATTTGTTGCAAATAAAGTTTACTTTGTACAACAGCTTTGCCTAGTGTATCTGTGACTTACCAAGGAGTGAACTCATGGCAGTTTGGTTACAGTTTCCCATATCTCTTCAGTAACTTAAACCCTTAGAGTTTTTCTAAATGAAGTTAAATGATGGAAATTCTTTGAAAAACTAGATTATTTCTAAATAAGATAAAATACTGAAACATTAATTACTGAACATATATTTATTGACTTCCAGCTTATTACAGAGAAACTAAAGACATTTGGGTGTGTTGGTGAATATATCCAGTACTATATTAAAATAATAGTAAAAAATCATATGCTTCTAGAAATTATAAAATATATTCATAAATTTGTCAATCTAGAGAATGCTGGTATAACAGTTTATAAATTTTCATGACTTTTTAGCATTATTGGTTCTTTAATCTTTAATGTTTTGGGTTTCTTTCCAGATTTAAGGAAACTTTTTCTCTTTATTTGAGTTACTACAATTTGGCAAAATATATCTTTGGGAACAGAATTTAAACAATTCTTTTTTTTGTCCATACTGATCCTTCTAGAATTTGAACTTTCTGTGAATATTCTTATTTCTATGGCAATATAGTTATTTGCATGAATTCAATAAGATTCTGTCCTTCTTGTAATAAGACATAAATGGAAACATAGGGTATATTATCAAGTCTTTGAATAGGATGTCATATCTGGGGGAAACACACAAGGACTCAGATATGCCTAGACATCCTTAAAGAACTAAGGTTGAATTTGTGAAGCTAATAGAGCCCTTTGGAATAATTGGCCTGGTACTTACTTCCAAGGTTCCTAGCAGCCTTACCAGGTGAGTAAGAAAGAATATTTCCTGACAGGCCCAGGAACCTCAGGATATTTTAGGGACCTCAGGAAGATAGGAACTTACCCAAACCCATAGATAATGCAGGCAAAGTCTGATGGCAGGTTTTGTCTTGCTATTACCAAGAAGCTTGCTATTATCAAGACATTCCTTGTGAAAATGTCCAGCAAATCAGACTTTAAAGAACCTATATAGTCTATTCAGTATTCTTAATACCATTAGGTAGATGATCAGGCCAAGTTTAATTAAACTGGATTTATTTTGCAAACAAATCAGTCTTACTTTGATTATCTTTGATAGAAATGAGAGTGAATATAGAGGAAAAAATTCTGTTTCAATGGAAAGCTATAGTATGCCCTTGTGGACATCGGATTCTAGTCCTCTTAATTGTCTTTCAAATTTGTATCTTGCCTGTAAACTGGACTGGACATTGAATTCTAGTTTTCTGTAGTAGCTGGCTACAAATCTCCAAACAAATGTTTCCAGTTTTTCTCCTATCCTTCTCACTTGGAATTATTAAGAATGTTACCCTTTTTCTGAAGCTATGCAAGCTAAAGTTGGACAACTTGATAAAAATTTCAGGGAAATTGATGTGGGAAACAAAAACAGAAGGCAATGTAGATAAATTAAATCTCCTTATAACCTGCAGCCCATTGACAAATACTTGAAATATATTATAATATTCCTCCAGGATCCTGAGTCTTTAACATAAGGAATTCCTTGTGGAACTTCCCTTATCTTTACTTCTCCCAACCCCAAGATATATAATCAGTTGTTCCTCGGGACACCTGGGTGGCTCAGTGTTTGAGCGTCTGCCTTCTGCTTGGGGCGTGATCCGGTATCTAGGATGGAGTCCCATATCGGGCTCCTTGAAGGGAGCCTGCTTCTCCCTCTGCTATGTCTTTGTCTCTCTCTGTGTCTCTCATGAATAAAGTCTTTTAAAAAATAATCAGCTTCTCCTCACAATTCTGGAGCAGCAGGGAGAAGCAGGCAGCAGTGGCAACAGCTTTTTCTGCCCATGGGTCCTGTTCCTTTGCTTTAATAAAACTACCATTTTGCACTGAAGACATCTCAAGAATTCTTTTTTGGCCATTGGCTCCAGACCCCACCAACAAAACAACATTCCAAAAAACTACATCCAAATCAGTAAGTACAACAGCTCATGTATAAACAATCTTTATTACTATTATTATGTGCACCCCTCAGAAAGATTACCAGAGACATCTGAAAAACAAGATACTGTGTCAGATTGTCACTGCTTGTCCTCATTTTATCTGAAGATGTTTTCAGCATGACATCTAGAAATCTCAGCTGGACAACTCAGACTGGGTTTATAGTTGGTTCTGGTCATTATGATGAAGGATAATTGGAAGAAAAACAGGCAAGGAAAAGAGGCCCCTGCCCTATGAGGAAACCACCCTTAAAAGTATTTTACACCACCCTGAAAGGAGTCTTCCACCTTTTCCCATGTGATAGGGTAAATGACAAAAACCTGATTGGTGACAGCCCTATGGAGGGTTAATCAGATTAAAACAACCCACCAACAAGCCCATCCAAACCATTAGATTTAGAAGTTTTGATGGCAACCCTCTTGGGTCCCTTGCCTCTTTGGGAGCTTTGTACTATCACTCAAACTTTACTATTATTGCTCAATAAACCTTGTTTTGCTACCCACCACTCTTCAGCTGTCTACCTCTTCATTCTTCAAAATGATGTAACCAAGAACCAGGGGTAGTAAAGGAGAAAAAGTCCTGTTACAATTAGCTTTCCCTTTGTTTCCATAGAATTGACTTTCAATACATACTTGGTGTATGTATTTGTATCATATAAGCCTAACTATGGGAGCCCACCTGCATCACTGCCACCTGAAATGAGACATGGCCCTTTAACTGAACTGATCTATACTCAGGACTAAATGAAATATGGAGCAATCTAACAACTTAGGTCAGGTTCAAACCTATTTATACAAGATGTCCCAAAATAGGGCAGCCCCAGTAGCTCAGCAGTTTAGCACCACCTTCAGCCCAGAGTGTGATCCTGGAGACCCAGGATCAAGTCCCATGTTGGGCTCCCTGCATGGAGCCTGCTTCTCCCTCTGCCTGTGTCTCTGCCTCTCTCTCTGTGTGTGTCTCTCATGAATAAATAAAATCTTAAAAAAACCAAGATGTCCCAAAATATTAAAATATTCCACAATGTTACTCAATCTTTGAACAGATTCCTAGGTAGCTACACACTGGGCTTCAGATTATTATTTAATATTTATTATAGGATTTGCTATTATAACCCTATTTTAATGTGCCCTTTCTTGTTTACAACACACCCTACCCTGACTTTTAGCATATCTTCTACTCAGGCCATTAAAAGATTTAACATTAAATCTGATGCTTCCAGCAGCACAGGGTGGAATATGGTGTAATCTTTGACATTGATTTTTCTTTTTTGTAATGCAAGCACCTAAATAAAACTTCGATTGCAAGGGCATGCACTCCAAGGGACATCTACTTCAAAGATGGCTATCTGAATGAACACATTGCCAGCTCCATAATGTGATTAAGAGACAAGTTGGTAAACCCCTCCCACCTGCTCCTTTGTTTTGCAAATCTTGTTTGATTTCCATAACCAGCCATTTGGGCTGTTGGGTGTTTTTTCCCCCCATCTCTTTCCATGCTTTAAATTCTAACTCATATTTTGAATTCACCACTAAAGAGTGAAACTGTGAAGCCCCAGCACCCCCACTCTTGAATCCAATGAAAGCAGAACCCCAGGTCTGTGTATGCTTTCTCTCTCTCCCCATAACATTGTTGTGTGGTCCCACATGTTTTGTATAATTTACAGGATTTGTAGTCAATAAATCTATCCCTTTCAAAGTTTCCTGTTATTATTGAGGGCATATTGCAATCATAATAAGCTCCTAGTTAGTCTGGTCCAGCCACAATATTGATTATTGATAACTTGAGACAAGCGCAAAACAATTCCTTAGCATGTTATTCATAGTTGTTTTAAATTCCCAGTCTGATAATTCCAATATTTTTGCTATGTCTGGTTCTAGTGTTTGTTTTCCCTCTTAAAATTGTGTTTTTCACCTTTTAGTGTGCTTTATAAGTTTTTCTTGATAGCTGCACATAATGTATCAGGTAAAAGGATCTGGTGAAAATAAGCTTTTAATAATGTTGTAAGGAGGTGTGGGGAATGGGAAAATGTTCTATAATACTGTGATTATTCTCAGTCTTTTAGTGGGCCTATGCCTCTGGATTGTAAACTTCACAAGTCTTTTACATATTTTCTTCCCCATTTAGGTGTTACCATATGGTTAAAGTGGGATGGAGTTGGATATTTCCCTCCTTGCATGTGGAAGGTCAGAGCTGACTATATTGAATACTTATTTTGTCCACTTCAGTTAAATTCTGATGACATCAAAGCAGGTTAACTAGTTTTTACTGAGGTGTTAAGAACGCCTTAAGAACAGAGTGCTTTGTCATATTTCAAAATGGATCCTTTCTTCTCTCCTTGCCAAAAGCAGAAAAGGATTTTTCACCTATATTTACTCTGTTAGCCTGGTCTAGCACCTGTATTTAAAGGACAAAAAAACTGTGGGGGCTCTTCTACAGCTGGTGACCCTGGCGGTTTTAAATCACAAAATTGTCCACACTGAACTTCCAGCAATTTATAAATTATATTTCTAGTTTTCCTACCCTTTAACTGGTCCCTGTGGTGGTTTCTGCTCATGAGTCTCTACTCTGGTAAATTATTATTCTGTGTATTTGCTTGTAGGTCCCTCCAGTTCTGGAGACAGTTTGCCCTTTGTCCTCACCAATCTTAAAGATACTAAAATATTTGACTTTTCAGTCTTTTCAGGCTTTAACTTGCTGTTATAATACAGATAGCTTCCAAATTCTTTACATGCAAAACTGGATGATACGGCACATTTTAGGAATAAGAATGTGGTTGAACAAATTGCATGAACTGCTTTGGTATTTGTGACTTGTTTTTATGTTGTGGGGCATTTGTGTGAAATGATTTGACTTAAATTATAAAGGGCAGAATGGATAACTACTAGGTCTTTGGTGACCTAATTTTTTTTTTTTTTAAATTAACTTTTATTGGTGTTTAATTTACCAACATACAGAAAAACACCCAGTGCTCATCCCGTCAAGTGTCCACCTCAGTGCCCGTCACCCATTCCCCTCCAACACCCGCCCTCCTCCCCTTCCACCACCCCTAGTTCGTTTCCCAGAGTTAGGAGTCTTTATGTTCTGTCTCCCTTCCTGATATTTCCCAACATTTCTTTTCCCTTCCTTTATATTCCCTTTCACTATTATTCATATTCCCCAAATGAATGAGAACATACACTGTTTGTCCTTCTCCGATTGACTTATTTCACTCAGCATAATACCCTCCAGTTCCATCCACGTTGAAGCAAATGGTGGGTATTTGTCGTTTCTAATTGCTGAGTAATATTCCATTGTATACATAAACCACATCTTCTTTATCCATTCATCTTTCGATGGACACCGAGGCTCCTTCCACAGTTTGGCTATTGTGGCCATTGCTGATAGAAACATCGGGGTGCAGGTGTCCCGACGTTTCATTGCATCTGAATCTTTGGGGTAAATCCCCAACAGTGCAATTGCTGGGTCGTAGGGCAGGTCTATTTTTAACTCTTTGAGGAACCTCCACACAGTTTTCCAGAGTGGCTGCACCAGTTCACATTCCCACCAACAGTGTAAGAGGGTTCCCTTTTCTCCGCATCCTCTCCAACATTTGTTGTTTCCTGCCTTGTTAATTTTCCCCATTCTCACTGGTGTGAGGTGGTATCTCATTGTGGTTTTGATTTGTATTTCCCTGATGGCAAGTGATGCAGAGCATTTTCTCATGTGCATGTTGGCCATGTCCATGTCTTCCTCTGTGAGATTTCTCTTCATGTCTTTTGCCCATTTCATGATTGGATTGTTTGTTTCTTTGGTGTTGAGTTTAATAAGTTCTTTATAGATTTTGGAAACTAGCCCTTTATCTGATATGTCATTTGCAAATATCTTCTCCCATTCTGTAGGTTGTCTTTTAGTTTTGTTGACTGTATCCTTTGCTGTGCAAAAGCTTCTTATCTTGATGAAGTCCCAATAGTTCATTTTTGCTTTTGTTTCTTTTGCCTTCGTGGATGTATCTTGCAAGAAGTTACTGTGGCCAAGTTCAAAAAGGGTGTTGCCTGTGTTCTCCTCTAGGATTTTGATGGAATCTTGTCTCACGTTTAGATCTCTCATCCATTTTGAGTTTATCTTTGTGTATGGTGAAAGAGAGTGGTCCAGTTTCATTCTTCTGCATGTGGATGTCCAATTTTCCCAGCACCATTTATTGAAGAGACTGTCTTTCTTCCAATGGATAGTCTTTCCTCCTTTATCGAATATTAGATGGCCGTACATTTCAGGGTCCACTTCTGGGTTCTCTATTCTGTTCCATTGATCTATGCGTCTGTTTTTGTGCCAGTACCACACTGTCTTGATGACCACAGCTTTGTAATATAACCTGAAATCTGGCATTGTGATGCCCCCAGCTAAGGTTTTCTTTTTTAAAATTCCCCTGGCTATTCGGGGTCTTTTCTGATTCCACACAAATCTTAAAATAATTTGTTCTAACTCTCTGAAGAAAGTCCATGGTATTTTGATAGGGATTGCATTAAACGTATAAATTGCCCTGGGTAACATTGACATTTTTACAATATTAATTCTGCCAATCCATGAGCATGGAATATTTTTCCATCTCTTTGTGTCTTCCTCAATTTCTTTCAGAAGTGTTCTATAGTTTTTAGGGTATAGATCTTTTACCTCTTTGGTTAGGTTTATTCCTAGGTATCTTATGCTTTTGGGTGCAATTGTAAATGGGATTGACTCCTTAATTTCTCTTTCTTCAGTCTCATTGTTAGTGTATAGAAATGCCATTGATTTCTGGGCATTGATTTTGTATCCTGCCACGCTACCAAATTGCTGTATGAGTTCTAGCAATCTGGGGGTGGAGGCTTTTGGGTTTTCTATGTAGAGTATCATGTCATCGGCGAAGAGGGAGAGTTTGACTTCTTCTTTGCCAATTTGAATGCCTTTAATGTCTTTTTGTTGTCTGATTGCTGAGGCGAGGACTTCCAGAACTATGTTGAACAGCAGTGGTGAGAGTGGACATCCCTGTCTTGTTCCTGATCTTAGGGGAAAGGCTCCCAGTGCTTCCCCATTGAGAATGATATTTGCTGTGGGCTTTTCGTAGATGGCTTTTAAGATGTCGAGGAAAGTTCCCTCTATCCCAACACTCTGAAGGGTTTTGATCAGGAATGGATGCTGTATTTTGTCAAATGCTTTCTCTGCATCTAATGAGAGTATCATATGGTTCTTGGTTTTTCTCTTGCTGATATGATGAATCACATTGATGGTTTTACGAGTGTTGAACCAGCCTTGTGTCCCAGGGATAAATCCTACTTGGTCATGGTGAATAATTTTCTTAATGTGTTGTTGGATCCTATTGGCTAGTATCTTGTTGAGAATTTTTGCATCCATGTTCATCAGGGATATTGGTCTGTAATTCTCCTTTTTGGTGGGGTCTTTGTCTGGTTTCGGAATTAAGGTGATGCTGGCCTCATAGAACGAATTTGGAAGTACTCCATCTCTTTCTATCTTTCCAAACAGCTTTAGTAGAATAGGTATGATTTCTTCTTTAAACGTTTGATAGAATTCCCCTGGGAAGCCATCTGGCCCTGGACTCTTGTGTCTTGGGAGGTTTTTGATGACTGCTTCAATTTCCTCCCTGGTTATTGGCCTGTTCAGGTTTTCTATTTCTTCCTGCTCCAGTTTTGGTAGTTTGTGGCTTTCCAGGAATGCGTCCATTTCTTCTAGATTTCCTAATTTATTGGCGTACAGCTGTTCATAATATGTTTTTAAAATCGTTTGTATTTCCTTGGTGTTGGTAGTGATGTCCCCTTTCTCATTCATGATTTTATTAATTTGAGTCTTCTCTCTCTTCTTTTTAATAAGGTTGGCTAATGGTTTATCTATCTTATTAATTCTTTCAAAGAACCAACTCCTGGTTCTGTTGATCTGTTCCACAGTTCTTTTGGTCTCGATATCATTGAGTTCTGCTCGAATTTTAATTAACTCTCTTCTTCTGCTGGGGGTGGGGTCTATTTGTTGCTTTTTCTCTAGTTCCTTTATGTGTAAGGTGAGCTTTTGAATTTGAGATCTTTCCAGTTTTTGAATGTATGCTTGTATTGCGATGTATTTCCCCCTCAGGACTGCTTTTGCTGCATCCCAAAGATTTTGAACGGTTGTATCTTCATTTTCATTAGTTTCCATGAATCTTTTTAATTCTTCCTTAATTTCCTGGTTGACCTTTTCATCTTTTAGCAGGATGGTCCTTAACCTCCACGTGTTTGTGGTCCTTCCATATTTCTTGTTGTGATTAAGTTCTAATTTCAAGGCATTATGGTCTGAGAATATACAGGGGACTATCCCGATCTTTTGGTATCGGTTCAGACCCGATTTGTGACCCAGTATGTGGTCTATTCTGGAGAAAGTTCCATGTGCACTTGAGAAGAATGTGTATTCAGTTGAGTTTGGATGTAAAGTTCTGTAGATATCTGTGAAATCCATCTGGTCCAGTGTATCATTTAAAGCTCTCGTTTCTTTGGAGATGTTGTGCTTAGAAGACCTATCCAGGGTAGAAAGAGCTAGATTGAAGTCACCAAGTATAAGTGTATTATTATCAAGGTATTTCTTGAGTTTGGTTATTAATTGGTTTAAATATTTGGCAGCTCCCACATTCGGGGCATATATATTGAGGATTGTTAAGTCCTCTTGTTGGATAGATCCTTTGAGTATGAGATAGTGTCCCTCTTCATCTCTCACTATAGTCTTCGGGGTAAATTTTAATTTATCTGATATAAGGATGGCAACCCCTGCTTTCTTTTGAGGACCATTTGAATGGTAAATGTTTCTCCAACCTTTTATTTTCAGGTTGTAGGTGTCCTTCTGTCTAAAATGAGTCTCTTGTAGACAGCAAATAGATGGGTCCTGCTTTTTTATCCAGTCTGAAACCCTGCGCCTTTTGATGGGGTCATTAAGCCCGTTCACATTCAGAGTTACTATTGATAGATATGAGTTTAGTGTCATCATATCTATTCAGTCCTTGTTTTTGTGGATTGTTCCACTGAACTTCTTCTTAAAGGGGAATTTTAAGAGTCCCCCTTAAAATTTCTTGCAGAGCTGGTTTGGAGGTTACATATTCTTTCAGTTCCTGCCTGTCTTGGAAGCTCTTTATCTCTCCTTCCATTTTGAATGAAAGCCTTGCGGGGTAAAGTATTCTTGGTTGCATGTTCTTTTCATTTAGGACCCTGAATATATCCTGCCAGCCCTTTCTGGCCTGCCAGGTCTCTGTGGAGAGGTCTGCTGTTACCCTAATATTCCTCCCCATAAAAGTCAGGGACTTTTTTTCTCTTGCTGCTTTAAGGATCTTCTCCTTATCTTTGCAATTTGCAAGCTTCACTATTAAATGTCGAGGTGTTGAACGGTTTTTGTTGATTTTAGGGGGGGATCTCTCTATTTCCTGGATCTGAATGCCTGTTTCCCTTCCCAGATTCGGAAAGTTTTCAGCTAGGATTTGTTCAAATACATATTCTGGCCCTCTGTCCCTTTCCGCGCCCTCGGGAACCCCAATTAAACGTAGGTTTTTCTTCCTCAGGCTATCATTTATTTCCCTTAATCTATCCTCATGGTCTTTTAATTGCCTGTCTCTTTTTTCCTCAGTTTCCCTCTTTGCCATCAACTTGTCTTCTATGTCACTCACTCGTTCTTCCACCTCGTCAAGCCTCGTCGTTAGGACTTCTAGCTTGGATTGCATCTCATTTAATTGATTTTTAATTTCTGCCTGATTAGATCTAAATTCTGCAGTCATGAAGTCTCTTGAGTCCTTTATGGTTTTTTCTAGAGCCACCAGTAGCTGTAAAATAGTGCTTCTGAATTGGCTTTCTGACATTGAATTGTAATCCATATTTTGTAACTCTGTGGGAGAGTGGGCTGTTTCTGATTCTTTTTTTTGAGGGGTTTTCCTTCTAGTCATTTTGCTCAGTGCAGAGTGGCCAAAAACAAGTTGTATTGGGAAAAGGAGAAAAAGAGAGAGAAGGAAAGAAAAGAGAAAAAGAAAAAAGAGAAAGAAGAAAAAAATAGGGGAAAAAGAGAAGAAAAAGAAAGAAAAAGAAAGAAAGGAGAAAAAAGAAAAAAGGGGGGGGTGGGGGAAGCAATCAGAAATCAAGAAGAAAGAGAGAAAAAAAAGCACAAAACAAAACAAAAACAAAAAAAAAAACAAAAAAAAACAAAAACAAAAAAACAAAAAACAAAAAAAACCACGGGGGAGTATCTTCCGATTCTGTGTAGTTTAAGTCCCTTGACTTCCCTTGGAACTGGTCCGTCTCGCTGGTCTTCTGGGGGAGGGGCCTGCTGTGCTGATTCTCAGGTGTTGGCACTTGGGGGAGCTGCTCTGCCCCTGCCTGGTGCAGGGCTCGGTGGGGGTTGTTGACCCCGTGAGGCCCCGGGAGGAAGCCACAGTGGCGGGGGCAGCTCTGGGACCCTGGATCCAGCCCCCGCAGTAGCTCCGGGGCTCTCCTTCTGCAGGGCCTGGGGGCTCCGGGGCGGGGCCGCTGATCTGCTCAGTTCCAGGCAGGAGCGTCCTTGCTGTCCTGGGCCCTCCCGGCCTCTGCCTGTCCCGGGGGAGGCCGGATCCTGGGCTGTGTCCCGGCGCCCTGTGCTCCGGGGCCTGCGCTGTTGGATTCGCGCTCCCGGCGGTGCAGCCCCCTCCGCGGAGCCGCCGCCCGAGCCTCTCCGAGCTGTTCCCGGAGCCGCGCAGCCCCCTCCGCGCGGAGCTTCTTCCTCTGCACGAGCCGCCGCCGCTGAGCTGTTCCCGGAGCCGCGCAGCCCCCTCCGCGGAGCCGCCGCCCGAGCCCCTCCGAGCTGTTCCCGGAGCCGCGCAGCCCCCTCCGCGCGGAGCTTCTTCCTCCGCCCGAGCCGCCGCCGCTGAGCTGTTCCCGGAGCCCCGCAGCCCCCTCCGCGGAGCCGCCGCCCGAGCCCCTCCGAGCTGCTCCGGGCCCCGCCGAGCGCTGCAGCCCTTAGGGAGCTCGGCGCACTCTCCGGGGCGCAGTTCCTCTGTTACTGTCCCAGGGAGCCCGAGGGCATCCCCGCCCTCCTGGGTCCTGCTCCAATTCCCGGGGAGCCCCTTTCCGCGGGGAAGGTTGGTGCAGCTCCTGCTCCTCCGGGACGGGGCTCTCCTGTCCTGGGGACACTCGCCCCGGCCTAGGCCCGGCTCCTCGCGGGGCCCCTCCCCCTTGGAGGCCTTTTGTTTCTTTATTTCTTTTTCCCCGTCTTCCTACCTTGATAGAAGCGGGAACTCTTCTCACTCTAGAAAATGTTGATGAAATTGAAGATGATATAAATGAGTGAAAAGATATTCCATGTTCATGGATTAGAAGAATTATGCTGAGTGAAATAAGTCAATCAGAGAAGGACAAACATTATATGGTATCATTCATTTGGGGAATGTAAAAAATAGTGAAAGGGAATAAAGGGGAAAGGAGAGAAAATGAGTGGGAAATATCAGAGAGGGTGACAGAACATGAGAGACTCCTAACTCTGAGAAACGAACAAGGGGTGGTGGAAAGGGAGGTGGGCGGGGGTTTGGGGTGACTGGGTGACATGCACTGAGGGGGGCACTTGATGGGATGAGCTGTCTCTCTTCCTCCCAAATAAATAAATAACATAACACTGGGTGTAATGTTATATGTTGGCAAATTGAGCTCTAATAATTTTTTTAAATAAAAAAGAATTAATATTGTTAAAATGCCCATTTTAACAATATTTTAAACAATCTGCAGACTCAATGCAATCCCTATCAAAATGCCAATAGTATTTTTTTTCATAGAACTAGATCAAATAATACTAAAATTTGTATGGCATCACAAAAAATATCTGAATAGACAAAGTGATCTTGGGAAAGAACAAAGCTGGAGGTATCATAATTCTAGATTTTAAAATATGCTACAAAGCTGTTGTAATCCAAACAGTACAAAAATAGACACATAGATGAATAGAATAGAATAGAATAGAATAGAATAGAATAAGAATAGAATAGAAGAATAGAATAGAATAGAATACCCCATAAATAAACACATCTATATGGTTAATCTACAACAAAGAGGATAATAATATAAAATGGGGAGAAGACAGTGTCTTCAATGAATGGTACATAGAAAACTGGATAGTTATACATTAAAGACTAAAACTGGACCAGTTTCTAACATCATACACAAAAATAAGTTCAAAATGGCTTAAAGATCTAAGTGTGAGATTTGAAACCATAAAAATCCTAGAAGAGAATACAGGCAATAATTTCCCTTGCATAGGTCATAGCAACATTTTTTTCTAGATGTGTCTCCTAGAACAAGGGAAACAAAAGCAAGAATAAACTATTAAGACTACATGTAAACAAAAAACTTTTGCATGGTGAAGGAAATCATCTACAAAACAAAACAAAAAAAAACATATTACTGGATGGGAGCAAATATTTGCAAATCATATATCTGAAAAGGGGTAATATACAAAATATATAAAGAGCATATAAAACAAACCAAAAAACCCCTAAATAATTTGATTAAAAAAATGGGCAGAGGACCTGAGTTGACATTTTTTTTCAAAGAAGGCATACATATGATCAACAGACATGAAAAGAAGCTCAACACCACTAATCATCAGGGAATGGCAAGTCAAAATGACAAGATGTTACAACTCACTAAATGGCTAAAATATAAACTACAAGAATTAGCAAGTGTTGGCAATAATGTGGAGAAAAAGGGACCCCATACACTGTTGGTGGAAATATAAATTTGTACAGCCACCATGAAAAACAATATGAAAGTTCCTCAAAAAATTAAACATAGAATTACCACATGATCCATTAATTCTACCACTGTTTTTTTTAATTTACATTCAATTAGCCAACATCTAGTACATACTTAGTTTCAGATGTAGTGTTCAATAATTTATCGGTTGCATATAACACCCAGTGCTCATCACAACACATGCCCTATTTAATCCCCATCACCAAATTACCCAATTGCCCCCACTTCCCTTCCAGCAAATCTTAGCTTGTTTCCTATTAATAGTCTCTCATGTTTTCCCCCTGCGTTTTTGCCAAAAGAAAATAAAAACACTAATTTAAAAATATATATTCATCCCTTTGTCTATCACAGCATTATTTACATTAGCCAAGATGTGGAAACAACCTAAGTGTCCCACGGATAGATAATTGGACAAGGAAGATGTAGGATACACATATACATATGGTATATGCATATATAGTAAAATAATACACAGACATAAAAAAGGATGAGATCTTGCCATTTGTGACAATACATATGGAACTAGGAGGTATTGTGCTAAGTGAAATAAGTCAATTAGAGAAAGACAAATACCATATTATTTCACTCATATATGTTGTTCGAACAACAAATGAGTAACAAAAAGCAGAATCAGACCTATAAATACACAGAAAAAAAATGATGGTTGCTAGAGAGGATAAAGGAGATGGATGGACAAAATGTGTGAAAGATCGGGAGATACAGCCTTCCAGTAATGGAACAAATAAGCCGTGGGAAAAAAAAAGGCATAGCATAAGGAATATAGTCAATGATATTGTAATAGCATTGTATAATGACAGATGGTAGTTATACTTGTGGTGAACATAGCATAATGTATAAACTTATTGAATCATTTTATTTTATGCCTGAAACTAATGTAACATTGTTTCAACCATACTCACAATTTTTTTATTTTATTTTTAATTTTTTAAAAATTGTTTTAAAGATTTTATTTATTTATTAATGAGAAACATAGAGAGAATGAGGCAGAGACATAGGCAGATGGAGAAGCAGGCTCCATGTGGGGTGCCTGATGTGGGACTTGGTCTCAGGACTCCAGGATCACACTGTGAACCAAAGGCAGATGCTCAACCACTGAGCAACCCAGGCATCCCTATTTTTAATTTTTTCAAAAAAATATTAAAAATTGAAAATGAGTATTTGGCCAATATTGAAAAAATACTTATAAACATGGAGTATATAATAATACTTTTATTTTGTGGAATAAAAGGATATTAATGTGTAATTTGAAAAAAACTCTGTTAATAGATAAAATAGTTGAAGGGGATTAACAAATGCAAACTTACACATCTGTGTTATAAGTCACACAGATGAAGAGTACAGCATAGAAAATATAGTCAATAATATTTTTAATAAGTACTTTCTTCATGGACCTAGAGCCATTTACTTGACTGTCTTACACTGGGGAAAGGAGAATACCCAGGTACTTTGAGGACTATTGGACACAGTATCTGACTTGACATTGATATCCAGAGAACTGAAACATCATCGTCATGGTATCCTTTAGTAAGGACTTACAGGTGTTATGGATTGAATTTGTCCCCAAAATTCATATGTTGAGGTTATAACCTTCAGTACTTTAGAACATGACCTTGGAGGGAGAGTCTTTACAGAGATAATCAAGTTAAAATGAGGTCATTGGGATAGAGCCTAATCCATTGTGATGTGTGTCTTTATAAAACTGGGAAACTTGGAGACATATATAGAGAATGCCATGTGAGTATGAAGGCAGCCACCTGCCAGACAAGTAGAGTACTTCCCTTATAGTCCTCAGAAGAAAGCAGCTCTGTCAATATCTTGGTTTTATTTTTCTAGCCTCAACAATGGTGAAAGAATAAATTTCTGTGACTCAGTTTGTGGTAGCTTCAGTTTGTGGTAGTTTAGGTAACTGTCACTTTGCTAGACTACCCTAGAAAACAAGTACATGTGAACAGGTATTAGTCTTGGTTATGATTCAGTTTACTATGGGTCTAATTGATCTTACAAACCCACCCACTGGCCATTTCCTCAACTTCTAAGTGTATCATTTCCGGTTGCATACTTAGCAGTTTGAATAAACCTCTAGGTGGTCCATAGACTGTCAGATAGTGGCTTTTATAGTAATGAAATCACATGGAAACCTTTGAAACTTCCTCCACACACCCCCCAGGAGAAAAAATAATACATGTATAACACACACACACACGCACGCACACACACACACACATATTGCATCCCTGGATCCATCTGGCAATGATTTATACTACTTTTAGAGATAAAGTATACAGGAGTGATAGTCTCACTCATGTCTCCGCTTAATTTGCCAATCTGACTACTGAGAAAATTGGATGAATAGTGGAGAATGACTACAAACTACTACAAGTTCATCCAGGTAGTATCGCCAATTGTAGTTGTTCTGCTGGGCGTGGTATTGTTGTTAGATTAATTTAGTGAGACCTCAAATACACTGATTTTGACAACTAATTCTTTCCCATTTAATCAGAAAAAAAGAAATAGAAAAGTTTACTCTCATATGAGACAGATGACAATATTCATTTACAATTCTGCTCAGGGCTGTATTAAATCTATCATTCTTTCTTATAACATAGTCCAAAAATCTCTGGAAAACCTGGATACCCTAAAGAATATTATATCAATGGCATTATTCTGATGATGCAGGATAATAAAGAAAGGTGAATAATATGCTGGAAGGCTTTATTAAGGCATATTTATTTTAGAGAATAGAAGATAAATCCCAGAAATATTCAGCAACTTGCAATATTATTAAAATTTTAATCCAGTGGTCAAAGACATGCTGAGACATTTCTCCCTCTACAGAAAAGAAAAAAAATACTGTATCTTGCATTTAATACTAAAGGGAAAGAAATACAATGTCTGATGGGCTTCTTTGGATTCTGGAGCAACACAGTTCACACCTAAGAATACTACTCCATTTGATATACTGGGTTACACTAAAGGCTGACAGATTTCAGTGGGACCTTGAAACTGAAAAGAGCTTGACATCAAGTCCAAGTTGTGGTGTCAGTAGCCCTGCTGTTCGTGGTATACAATGAAGAAAATACTATGATTTGGGAGGTGTCAGTTGTAGGGAAATGTGAAGGGTGGAGCTTATGGCAGGTTCCAGTGTTATAATCTCAATGTAAGCCCCTAGGATTCTGAAGGATGGCCATGCCATTTATATCTAAGAATTATATGTTCTTTAATAGACAGTTCTTGGCATGGTACTGGGCCATAAAAGAGACAAAATGCTATATATTAGGGCATGCTTATGAATTCATAACTCCCAATTATAAGCCAGATTATGTTGGATATACCAAATAAAAAAGTATGCAGGCCCAGTAGCTATCATAAAATGGACATAATCATTCTGGGATCAAGTCCAGGCCTGGCCAGAGATTATAAATAAACTGTATGAATACATTACACAGACCTCTATGTCATCCAACATACTCATACCAGCACCTTCCCTCAGCTTGCATGTATAATTATTTGAATGAGGAGAGAAAGCCTGGATTTGGTTTATAAATATGTTGGTTCATGTGTAGGTTCAAGCTATAGATATATGGCACCTACATTACAGCCACACTCAGGGATGACCTTGAAGGAGTATAGCATCCAAAGGATTCAATTCACAGTAAAGGAGGTACAGGAGTGAACTTCTAACTAAGAGATTCACTGTTAATATTACATATTGTACTATCCATAAGCAGTTGACCTCAGAGAGCGCGTGAATGACCTACTGAAACACAATTAAGTGTTAGCTTGGATGCAATACTCTGAAAAACTGAGTGTCATTTTTTAAGATATAGTGTTATATCTTACAACATAAGATGTGTGTTATCTTATAACTTCTTTAAGATATAGTGTTATAGTGCTGAAAACAGAAACTTCTATATAATGTTGTATCTTGAATAGGAAAAACATATGTCCTTAGAAATCAAGGAATGTGATATACTCAGGAGTAGCCTCATTTACCATCACTTGCGATAGCTCACTGGGGGCTTGTGTTCTTCTTGTTACATCAGCTCTGTCCAATGCAATTTTATAAGTCTTAATCCCCCCAAAGGGGACATATTATTGCCAGGGGATACAATAACAGTCCCATTGAAGCACAAGTTATGGCCCCTGTCAGGGAACTTTGAACTCCTTATGCTTAGAAGCCATCTGTTGTGAAGAAGAGTCACCAACTTGACAGATAATTTAACCTGGTGAGCAAGAGGAGGTAGAGTTCTTTTTCACAATATAAGAAAAGGAATATCTGTGGAAGCCACAAGATCCACTTAGACTCCCTTGCCCAATTTTTACTATGAATGGAGTTTGGAAAGAGTATGATTACTAGTGCTCAGACCCTTCAGGAATGCAGTTTGAGATCATACCACCAGGTAAGGCAGCAAGACCTATAGAAGCAATAGCTGAAGTTGAGGGGGAAATAATGTACAGTGTAGGAGGTCAGCCACTTGTGACCCTAAGATTAACGGAAGTGATGAAGGCTATCATTTTTCCACTACTGTTAAGTTTCCCCTAAGGAGAAGCCTGAGGGGACTTTGGAGGGGTGAGTTTGGATAGAGAAGTAGATCTGTATAATGACACTCATGGGAGTTTGCTGCTTAGATCTTACTTCAAGAAATATTGCCGTGAGGAGTAAAGTTACTTGATAGCCTCAAGCTACAACAATTTGAAATCCACCAGTGTGCAAGCCACAACAGCTCTTTCACTGGACTGCTTCCAG
Source organism: Vulpes lagopus (assembly GCF_018345385.1). NCBI lineage: Eukaryota > Metazoa > Chordata > Mammalia > Carnivora > Canidae > Vulpes > Vulpes lagopus. The sequence continues at coordinate 64,474,724 of NC_054848.1, read as the reverse complement.
CTAATGATATAGCACTGTGGGGGTACTATGGCACGGATATTACTTACCAACTCAGACTCCTCTAAAGAGCACTATTTGTTTAGGGCTCCTCACTGGCCTGGTTAAGACTTTCTCTGACCTGCAGCACAGTCTGAGGCTCTTCCTTCCCAGCTTTCCTTTTTCTTTCTCCTTTAACATAGGTTAGAACTGCATGGTAATCTGAAGATTCTCCCTACCTACTATTTCTCCTTTTCTCCTTTATTCTTCACCATGGTTTCTCTTAATAAGTATTTTATACATTTCATTACACTTTACCTTTGAATTTTTGGAGGATCACCGGTGTTCTAGGGGAGAAGGCCAAAGAGACATTTCAGGTGGAGGGTGAAATGTATAGCTGTCATTTATTGACTGTATTGGAAGTATTTTACCAATAATTACATATATATCCTTGCATATTGTCTGAATAGCAGTATTGGGTCTGAATTTCATCCTTGTTTCTCCGATGCCACTGGTTATTTATAGGTAATTGTGTTTCTTATTTTGTTTCCTTCTAGAGTTTCTTTAAGTAATGACAGGTAAATACAGACCTACACACACACATTTTCTCTTCCTGCTTAAAAAAATACCATAGCTCATACAGAATATACTCTCTTATTCATCTTGATTTTTTTCACTAAAACTTAAGTCAGAGATCTTTCCATATCACTACATAGCTTCTTTATTCTTTTTCTCACTCACAAGTCATTCAATTGCAAAGTTCTGTTATATATTCAACCAATCACTTATTGACAGATAATTGGATTGTTTTTGAACTTTTCTTGTTTACAATATTGCAGTAAAACCTTTTATGCATCACTTAAAACATGTATAAGATGTTATCAAATGGGTTAGAAAAATGATACCTCTTTAAGAATTGGATCTGAAATCTAGTAAATTTTGAGAAAATGGAAGTCAAGCTTATAACAAAAGGCAGAAATCAGATTGGATGCAATGAAGAAAGTCTTCTTATTTATATCTGTTTATAACTCTATCTGTATATTTATCTTTGCAATAGATTGAATGTCTGTGTTCTCCCAAAATTCATATGTTAAAATCCTAATCCCCAATATGATGGTATTAGGGTGGAGCCTAATACCCAAAGGAAGGGCCTTTGGGAAGCTTTGGGGAAGTAGAGTCCTCACAAAGGAAGTTAGTGCTTTTATAAAAGAAGACCCAGAGCTCCATAGCCCCCTACTACTATGTGAGGATACAATGAGAAGGGAAGTCTATGAACCAGAAAGTGGACTCTAACCAGACTCTGAACTTTCTGGTGCCTTAATCTCAGACCACCCAGCTTCCAGAACTGTGAGAGATAAACTTTGGTGTTTATGAACTACCCAGTTTATATTATTTTTGTTATATCAGCCTGAACACAGACTAAGACAATTATCTATCTATCTATCTATCTATCTATCTATCTATCTATCTAATCTATAATCTTTTTTTCTCACATCCATTTCCTGCTCTCAGGAATAAATGTGACAAGTATATTCCTGGACAATATAAAATAATTGACAAATGTGCATTATTCTTTCAGGGTATTTTGCAGCTTATCATTAAATAAAGTAATAGACTATGAAAACAGTTTCTAAAGGTAAATGATTACATTTAGTGGCTTGCTTATGTATGGAGGAAGTGGTTATTACTGTCTACATAGAGTTTTCTATTTCTTTTAGAGGCATAAAAGATCTGGTTCTTTCCATTCTTTGTTTACTTTTTCTTAATGCTAAGTAAAATATATATTTAAAAAAACATGATAAGGGTATCAAAAGGAAGATTGGTAAGTTTTAACCTAAACTCAGAAATGGTTTCCAAATTAGTTTCAAGAACATGGAGTAAAATGCTACAGCAATTTGGCTTGAGTATTTCAAGCACATTATAAGTACAGCATATACCTCTAAAATCACCTCTATAAATTACACAAAAAAAATTAGCTCCTGGGACTCACATAAGACTTGTTTTTATTTATTACAGTTCCACAGAAGCAGAAATGCTCACTCGAGAGTAGCCAGCATTTACCATGGTAAGGCCATTCTGTGAAACCAAGTGCTCAGTTGTTTTTTAAAGAAGCTTATGAATCCACTTTGCTTCAGGCTGAGAAATAAGGTAAAAAAAAAAAAAAGAAAGAGAGAAAGAGGAAAATTTTATTTATCTTAATTATAGAGAGTGCCCATTTTTTTCTAGAGACCGCATCAAAACACATAATGTTGTAAGTGAAACTTATATATAATTTTTATTTTTTATTAAAAATGCAGGTCCCTGGACTCCACCCCTGACTTACCAAGTCAAGGACTAAGATGGAGTTAGCAATCTGCATGTTCAACAACTTCCCTGGGTCATCTTAATGTTCATTAAAAATGAGAAGTACTGAATACTCATCGTACCGTTAACATTTATGTAGGAATCAAGGCCTATTGACGTACATTATGTGTCTAAGATCTCACAACTATTTTAAAGGACTAGAATATTTTAAATTGGTAGCATAATATGAAAACACAAAATGTATTTATTTTTTTTCACAAAATGTATTTAAAATAACTGATAGTCACTCCAAATTCCACCACACTAATTAAGTATATTAATATTTGCATATTACTATCTTTGTTCAGAAGCATGCAGATATTTGCTTAGTTGTGATCCCATAATATTTTTTCCTGCTTCAGTTTTATACCAGGATAGTATTAGATTTCCCCTTTAATTATCAAGGTTTTATAATTATCATTTCAATGAATGCATGCTATTATATGTATTATATTTCACTAAACCATTTTCCTAATTTCATACATTTAGTTTAATTCCAAAGTTTTTCTGTTACAGACAGTATTGCAGTCTTTATTCCTAGAGTTTGCTTTTTCTTCTGCTGATATCTTTATTACAATACATTTAAAATAATGGGATTACTGAGTCAAATAGTATTGCCCCATTTGTGGCTCTTCCTTCATAGAAGGTTAAACAGTTTACACTATTCCTCTTTTTCAGTCAACAGTGAATAAATGTGCCACATTCCCTAAAGCCTCACCAGCTCTATGTAAGATATATATGTAAGATATTTTACAAACATAATACATATAAAATTTGTTATATTTATATAATTTAGGTATACATTATTTAACTTTTATTTCATTATTATATGAGAAATGATCTCATAGGATTGCTTTGATTACTAACCATGGTAAATATTTTTAATAATTTTGTTTCTTATACATATTTATTTCCTCCTGTATAAATTACATTTCTGTTTCTTGGCCATTTGTTATGTGTATCTTTATTTTACTCTCAGAAATACGTCTTATCACTAACACTCTTGATTTAAAGTTCAGTATTTTTTTTCAACATTATGATGCTTCCCAAATATTTAGGATGAAGTATTAACTGTGCCAAGCCTTAAATATAGGTGGGATAACTTTCATCTATATATTGTGATTTGGGAGATGCACTAGAAATGCATTTCACATTACCCCAAATCCAAACATTTTAAATTAATTCGTTTATATTTTGGCTTTAAGAATTTTTTTTTAGGGACACCTGGGTGGCTCAGCGGTTGAGCGTCTACCTTGCGCTCAGGGTGTGATCCCAGAGTCTCAGGATCTAGTCCCACATTGGGCTCCCTGCACAGAGCCTACTTCTCCCTCGGCCTATGTATCTGCCTCTCTCTCTGTCTTTCATGAAATACAGAAAAAAATAAATAAATATATTTTTTTAAATAATTTTTTTAGAGATTGTATTTATCTATGAGAAAAGGAGAGTGGTGGGAGGAGCAGAGGAGAGGGGCAAGCATGGAGCCTTGCTTGATGTGGGCTCAATCTCAGGACCCTGAGATCATGACCTGAGCTGAAACAAAGAGTAGGGCCCTTAACTGAATGAGCCACCCAGTGCCCCTTTGCTTTTAGATTTGTAAATGCTTCAATTAAACTGTAGTTAACACTTGAAGGGAAACTGCTGTGAACTGAATATTTGTGTTCCCCTAAAATTCACATTTTGAAGCCCTAATCCCCAATGTAATGGTATTTGGAGGTAGAGACTTTTAGTGGGTAACTAGGTTCAGATGAAGTCATAAAGATGGATCACTCATGTTGGGATTGTTGCCGTTATAAGGAAATAAAGAGACCAGAGCTCTTTCTACGCCATGCAAGAATATGTCAAGAAAATGGTGTCTACAAGCCAAGAAGAGGTCCTTTACCAGAAGTCCACCGCTCTTGTACCATAATTGTGCACTGATGGTCTACCAAATTGTGAGAAATATGTCTTCTTTAAGCCACCCAGTCTATGATATTTGTCATAGCAACCTGAACTAAGATACTATCTAGATTCTAGATACTATCTAGCAACCTGAACTAAGATACTATCTAGATTCTAGATACTATCTACTAAGATAGTAATCAAAATTAACTTTGTTAATAGCAACACAGTTATACAATAGACAAGAAAGAATAGTCTAAAATAACACTATTAATAGCAACACAGTTATACAATAGACAAGAAAGAATAGTCTAAAATAACACTATTAAAAAATCAGAGGTTGGTTCATCTTCTTTCCATTTATAGTTTAGTATTTTTTTTAAAAAGCTCATGTAGAGATATCACAATCTTATGCTGCTTTTATGCCCCTTATACTTTCATTATGCTTCTGTCAGTGGCCATCCCTCTGTCTCTCTCACCATTCACTTGGGATTCTGTCTGGAAATTTTGTTTTACTTCAGTTAATATCATCTTTAAATATCATACTCTTACTTTGTATCTAATGATGTAATTTTATAGACTGGCTCTCTCATTAACTAGTTGGATTTTCTTGGAGAGAAATTTCCCCACTATCTTTGCCTTTAAAAATATTTCTTATCTTTCATGACCAGGTTAAATATCACCTTGATAGATAGCCTTTTGACAGATAGCTCTCTGCACTCTCTTTGGATGAATGAATTGAGCACAATAAAAATTATACTACCTAGTGTCATCTGGATTTTTAAAACTGCCCAGCAATTCTTTGATTCATTTCTTGCTAATTTTCTAAAAAATGTCATACTAATTTACTTATTATATAAATGTTGAATGCCAACCACTATCTTGGGAATTTCAGATATATTAGTAAACAAAATGAAGAGTTTTGATGTCATAGATATTGCATTCTACCAGAGGATATACACAGTAAACATAATTACATTATATAATTGAAGGTAGCAAATTCTATAGAAAAAAAATAGATTAGATAAAATTGGAGTGCAGAAGGTAGAGATTGTTGCAATTTTAAATAGTATGGTTACATTAGCTTCCTTGAGAAATAGACATTTGAGCAAATATTTGAAGGAAAGAATTAACCATTTGGAAATCTGAGGAAATAATATTGTAGGGAGAGGGGGATATCAAGACAGAACCTAGATAATATTGCTGGGATGTTCTAGGAAAAGCAAGATGGCCAAAGGGACTGGGTCAGATTGATGAGGAGAAAAATAAGATGAGATCAAAGAGAACACCAAGGGCATCCTGGGTGGCTCAGCAGTTTAGAGCCAACTTCAGCCCAGGGTGTGATCCTAGAGAGCTGGGATTGAGTCCCACATTGGGCTCCCTGCTTGGAGCCTGCTTCTCCCTCTGCCTGTGTCTGTGCCTCTCTATCTCTCTGTGTCTCTCATGAATAAATAAATAAAATCTTGAAAAAAGAGAACACCAAGTCAAATTATTTATGATTTTGTAGACAATTGTAATAATTTTGACACTTATTCTGAGTGACATGGTGAAATATTAGAAGTTGTTACTTTTTTTGCAAGTTAGTTTTTTCTCTTAGATTTAATTGAACTCCATTTAAATGGATACTTGGCTGAGTTTTGATACACACACACACACACACACACACACACACACCCCAAACTACTGCCACAATCAAGATTCAGAACACTTCAATCACTCCCAAAAGGTGCTATGCATCCCTTCATTGAAAGTTTTAAGCAGAGGAATGACATGATGTGATGGATACTTTCCACAGGAGAGAGATAAGAGGGGTTGGGACCAAGTTGGTAGCAGCATAGTTGATAAGACGTGGTCATATTTTAGATTTTTTTTTTTAATCAACCAGATCCAACAAAGGTTGTGAAAGAAAAAGAAGAAACAAAGATGTATTTGATGTACCCTAATCTTATTCTTAATCTTAATGTTTCTTGACTTAATGAGAAAGTGTGACATTTTCTATGTTTTTGATAGCTATTATCAAAAGAAGAGAATTCTCTGTTCTTTTAAAAATTTATTTAAATTCCAGTTAGCATACAGTGAAATATTAGTTTCAGGTGTACAGTATAGTGATTCAACATATCCATACAACACTCAGTGCTCATCACAGCAAGTGCAATCCTAATCTCTGTCACTTATTTAACATATTCTCCCACCCATCTCTCCTCTGGTAACCATCAATTTGTTCCCTATAGCTATGAGTCTGTTTCTCATAGATATAACTTTAGAGATGTGAAAATTGAAGCCATAATAATAGATGAATTCTTCTAGGGACAGTATGTAGAGAAGAGTGAAAGAAATGAACCAAGAACTACACCATAAACAACTTGAGTTGGACATGGGAGGATGAAATGCCAGAAATGCAGATAGATTATATACTAGTCAAAAAGAAAAAAAGAAAAGAAAAGAAAACCCTAGTAGTTGAAATTCAGGGAAATTAAGGGACTAGACACATTCCAATGAATGCAAGAGATCAAAAGGGGATGAGGGTGTAAACAAAACCATAGTATTTGGTAATATCATTACAGGGACCATTAGAATAATACTCTTAAAAGAAGAACTAGAGGAATGTTCAATAAGGCAGCATAGGTAGACCCTCAATTCATCTCCTCCTATAAACACAACAAATGTACAGATATGTATGGAACAATTTTCTTCTAAAAAGGACCTGATAACCATACAGTGCCTCCAAAACCAGACAAGAGACACATCAATAAGGGTAAAGGAGATAGATAAAGTCCTGATTTTGCCCAGGACTTTACCCCACAGATGGTAACAATTAAGAGGAATCCCAAAAGTATGAATCTGTCCCTTGAGGAGTGAAGAGATTATATCTCATCAGCCATCCAAACCTTGGGAGCTGACACTGGAGAGAGATCTCTGCCAAATGTCTACTTTTGAAAATCAATAGAAATTAATACCGGGAGAATCATAGAACTATAGAGAACAAAGATTCTACTCTTAAAGGATTTGTGTGCACACCCAATTGTCCTGCTATTCAGCACCAAAGCAAAAAATTGAGAAGTATCTAGACCATAAGTAACAAAGACCCCTTTACTAATTTTAAGCAGCTTCCCAAGAAGCAGAAACCTGCTGGAACTTTATCATGGGACAGAATCCCTGGACGATGTCATTTTATCAATATCACTTTAACTTGTTACTGAAAAGGGCAATGGGAACCATTTTTCATGTTCTCCTTCTAGGCTGCTGGTGTTGTCCATCCTACACAGTAATTAGGACATCTGAATGCCCCATGTCCCACTCACCATACAGACCGCCCAAGTCATAATAGGGCCAGGTGAGTGTGCAAGCCTTGCTCAACCCATGCAGAGACCAATGCGCAACCAGGCTGGGCAAGTGCCCTAAGCCCAGCACTACCCATACAGAAACAAATCCAAAATTAAGCTGAGAAAAGGCCCCACATCCTGCCATCCCAATGCAGTAGAAAGGCCACAACTGGGCTAGCAAGTGCCTTGAGCCCTAACCAACTTGTGTAGTGACTGAGCCACGATCACTTTGGGAAAATGCCCTTAGAACCACATTCCCTGTGCAGCAGACTAGCCTCAACTTGAATAAATGAGTGCTCCAAGCCCTACTTACTCCACATCACACAGAGGCTAAGCTACAAGAGATGAGCAAGTGGTTCAAATTACTCTCTACCTGTGCAAGGGCTGAGCTATAAATGGCTGAGTTAAAGGCCTCAAGCTCCACCATCTCTGTGCAGCAACTGTGGCCTCCATGGGTATGTGCAACCACAAGAGGTACACCCATAGGGTACCTGGTTCTGGTGGCCAAGGAAGATTAAACTTCTGGACCACATGGAACAGCTCCTACACAAGATTTCTCCTTCAAGACTGAAGGGGATAGCCATTTTGCCTAATACAAAACAAACACAGGTAGGAAAAATGAAGAGATAGAGGAGTACATTCTGAACCAAAGAATAAGGCAAATCCCCAAAATAAAATCTTAATGAAATAGAAATAAGCATGTTAACTAATAAAGCATTCAAAGGAATGGTCATGAAGATGCTCACTGATCTTGGGGGAAGAAAGGATGAACCCAGTGAGCACTTCAACAGACTCCTTACTCTGGGAAACGAATGAGGGGTGGTGGAAAGGGAGGTGGGTAGGGGGTGGGGGTGACTGGGCGACGGGCACTGAGGGGGGCACTTGATGGGATGAGCACTGGGTGTTATGTTATACATTGGCAAATTGAACTCCAATAAAAAAATAAATAAATAAAAACAGTATAAAGAAAATATAAAAAAGTGTCAAAGAAATTACAACTGTACTGGAAAATACTCTAGAGGGTTTCAATAGAACAATGTTTAAAATAGAAGTATAGGTTAGTGAACTAGAAGACAATGCAAAAGGGGAAAAAAACAATTAAGGAAGTGAGGATACTGTAAGGCGCCTCTGAGACAATATCAAGCAGAATAGGAGAAGAGATATATATGAAGCAATCAAGGAAACAGATATACAGGTCCAGGAAGCCCCAAGTGTTCAAAATAAGATGAAACCAACGAGAAGCACAGTGAGACATTTAAAAAATGGTAAAAGTTAAGGATAAAGAGAGAATTTTAAAAGCAGTAACAGGAAAGCAATTTATTACTTACAAGGGAAACCCCATATGGCTATCAGTAGATTTCAGGAGAAACATAGGCCAAAAAGGAGTAGCATGTCATATTCAAAATGCTGATAGAGGAAAACTGCAAACCAAGAATTCTCTACCTAGCAAGGTTATCATTCAAATTAAAAGATTCACAAGTTGTTTTCCAGATAATCAAATACTAAAGGAGTTTATCACCACTACATTAGCCTTAAGAGAAGTGTTAAAGAAACTTCTCTGGGACACCTGGGGGCATTCGGTTGTTGCGCATCTGCCTTTGGCTCTGGGCATGATCCCGGAGTCCCAGGATCGAGTCCCACATTGGGCTTTCTGCATGGATCCTGCTTCTCCCTCTGCCTGTGTCTCTGCCTCTCTCTCTCTCTCTCTCTCATGAATAAATAAATACAATCTTAAAAAAACCTCTCTGAGCTAAAAATAACAGATACTAATGGCTAATAAAACATAAAAGTAAGAATCTCACTAGAAAGGATAAATAAATAATAAAGTCTTGGATCAATCATTTATAAATTAAGTATGATGGGTAAAAGACAAAAGTAGTAAAATTAATTTAAAAATGCAATAATTAGCTAAGGAATGCATAAACTGATGTTAAAGTGTGTCTTCAAAATTTTGTGGGGGAGGAATGAGTAATTATATAAAGCTTTGGAATGTATATAAAATATATGTCAACTTAAAAGAAACTGTAGCGTGCCTAAGATATTTTATATGAATCTCACAGTAACAGAAAGCAGTAAACCAAAAACAGCTTTTACTAAATACACAAAAGACAACGAGAAAGGAATCTAAACATAATCCTAAAGAAAATGACCAAACCACAAGAGAAGAAAGGGAAGAAGAAAGGAGTAGAGAGAGGAACAACAAAAACAGCTAGAAAACAATGAACAAAATGGCAGTATTACCAATTAATAATGCTTTAGATATAATTAGACTAAATTCTTCAGTCAAAAGACATAGGAGGTGCTGGATGGATTAAAAAAATCAAAATCATTCTATATACTGCCTATAAGACACTCAACTCAAACTTAAATAAAATAAACTAAAATGAAGGAATTGAGAAAGAGATATACCATGAAAATAGAAATGCAAAGAGAACTAGGATAATAATTCTCATGTCAGACTATAAAACAAAACTAATAAAAAACAAAGGCATTACATGAGGATGAAAAGGTCAATCCAACAAGAAGACATAACATTTGTAAACATGTTTACAGCCAGAGTAGGTACACCTAAATATTTAAGCAAATATTAAGAGAAACAAATAAATAAACAGCAATATAAAATAGCAAAGGAGGGATCCCTGGGTGACGCAGCGGTTTGGCGCCTGCCTTTGGCCCAGGGCGCGATCCTGGAGATCCGGGATCGAATCCCACATCAGGCTCCCGGTGCATGGAGCCTGCTTCTCCCTCTGCCTGTGTCTCTGCCTCTCTCTTTCTCTCACTGTGTTCCTATCATAAATAAATTAAAAAAAATAGCAAAGGAATTTAATATTCCACTTCCATCAATGGATAAATCATCCAGACAAAAATTCAATAAAAAAGCCATTGGCCTTAACAACACATTATAATAGAATAGACTTAATAGATACAGAACATTACACCAAAACTAACAAGATACACATTCTTTTCAAGTGCACATGAAACATTCTCCAGTATCCATCACATTTTAGATCATGGAAAAAGTCTCAATAAATTTAAGAAAACTGAAATCAAGCACATTTACCAACAACAGTGGTATAAAATTAGAAATTAATTACCAGAAGAAAGCTGGGGAAAAAAAACAAAATACATAGAGACTATGCAATATGTAATTAAACAAACAATGGATCATTGAAAAATTTAAAGAGGAAATAATAAAATTACCCTAAGAGAAATAAAAATAGAAACATAAAATTTCAAAATCTTTGGGATAAAGCACTTTAAAGAGAAAAAGTTCATAGCAATACAAGCCTAACCTAAGAAACAAGAAAAATCTCAAATAAAGAACTTAACTTTACTTTTAAGGGAACTAGAAAAAAAACAGAAAGAACAAATACCAAAGTTAATAGAAGGAAGTAAATAATAACGATCAAAGCAAAAATAAATAAAACAGATACTAAAATACACAGAAAAAATCAATAGAATTAGGAGCTATTTTTTTTTGGGAAAATGAACAAAAATTGACAAATTTGTTGTCAGACTCATTAGAAAAAAAGTTAGGATAATCAAATTTTTTTAAAAAAAAGCATAAAAGAGAAGAAATTGCAACCAATAACACAGAAATACAAAAAGAAAATAAGAAAATACTTTGAATCATTACATGCCAAGAAATTATTAGACAATCCAGAAGAAATATAAACTTATATAAACATGCAATCTCCTAAGACTTAATCATGAAAAAATAGAAAATCTGAATATATCAATTACTAGTAATGAAATTAAATCAGTAATCAACAAAAAATTCCTAATGAATACAAGTCATGATTAATTCCATGGCTAATTCTATCAATCTATTATTTTTAAAAGATTCTATTTATTTATTCATGAGACACACACACACACACAGAGGGAGAGAGAGAGAGAGAGGGAGAGAGAGAGAGAGAGAGAGAGAGAGAGAGAGAGAGGCAGAGACACAGGCAGAGGGAGAGGCAGGCTTCATGCAGGAAGCCTGATGTGGGACTCGATCCCAGGACTCCAGGATCACACCCTGGGCCGAAAGCAGGTGCTAAACTGCTGAGCCACCCAGGAATTCCCCTTTATCAATCTTTTAAAGGAGAATTAATATTTATCATTCTCAAATTATTCTAAAAAAATGGAATAGAAAGGAACACGGCCAAACCTCCTTTAAGAGGCAAGTACTATTCCAATGCCAAAACCAGAGAAATTACAAAAAAAAAAATCAGGCCAATATCTCCAATGAATATAAATGTAAAAATACTCAATGACATATTAGTAAATTGAATTAAACAATTCATTAAGAGAATAATACAGGATAAAGTGATATTCATTCCAGAGATGCAATGATGGTTCAACATATGCAAATCAATCAATATGATATACTACATTAAAACAATGAAGGATTAAACATTATGTGATCAGTGGCTGTAGTAGAGAAGGAAGATGGCAACTACCCTAGTAGCCACTGCAGGAGCAGACAGCACCAGCCTGTGGTCCAGAGGCTATTACCCCACAGTGGGAAAGCCAAGAAGTCTCCACAGGGACCACTATCATGGCCAAGCAATTTGACTGGATGTGGTTCTAGGGGATAACTCCAGAAAAACCAAGTCCTACATTGCCAATTGAGTGACTGACAAACTTACCCCTATTCATGACTGTATTTTCTCCTTCTGCTCAGTCTCAGCAGCTGATACCCAGTCTGTAGCTGATGCTATCACCCATCAGCTTGGTTTCCACAGTATCAAGCTGAATAAAACTTTGCTGGTACATAAGGCAGCCAGCCTCTTTAAGGAGATATGTTACTGATACGAAGAAGATCTGATGGTAGTAGGAATCATCATTGTGGGCTGGGACTTCCAAGAAGGAGGGCAGGTGTACTCAGTGCTCTTGGAGGGTATGATGGTAAGGAAGTCCTTTGCCACTGGGGGCTTTGGGAGTTCCAGTGTCTATGGCCATGTTGATACTACCTACTGGGAAGACATGATCAAGGAAGAATGTCAGCAATTCATTGCCAATGCTCTTGCTTTGGCCACAGAATGGGTCAGCTCCAGTGGCGGGGTGATCTGCCTATAGCCATTGTAGAATCAGTGATAGAGCAGCAGGAACTTTTGGAAGATCAGATTCCCAAACTTATCATTGCCACTTTATCAGTAAAAGTTATCCAAAATGAAAAGGAAGTAGTAAAATATTCACTATTTGTAAATGATATTATATACAGAAAACTCTAAAGATTCTACCAAAAATATTTTAAAACTATTAAATGAACTTACAGGATAAAAAAATAATATACAGAATATGTTGTATTTCTATATGCTAAAATGAATTATCAGAAAGCAAAACTAAGGAAACAATCCTCTTACAATTATATCAAAATAATAAAATACCCAGGAATAGATTTCACCATGGAGGTGAAGCACTTATGCTTGGAAAACTAGGACATTGATAAAAGTAATTAAACAAAACACAAATGAATGAAAAGTTATTTTGTGTTCATGGACTGGAAAAATTAATATCATCAGAATATACTACCTACAGCAGTTTAAAGATTCAATGGAATATCTATAAAATACTAATGGCATTTTTTACAGAACTACAACTATGACAAATAATACTAAAATTTGAAGAGAATTACAATAGATACTGAATAGCCATAGCAATCTTGAGAAAGAATAAATCTGGAGGTATCATATGCTACCTGATTGTAAACTATACTACAAAACTATAATAATCAAAATTATGTGGTACCAGAACAAAAAGGAACACATAGGTCAATAGAGCAGAATAGATAGCCCAGAGATAAATCCCAAATATATGGAATCAACCTCAGTGTCCATTTGTCCATAACTGGACAAAGAAGACTTCACACACACATACACAGTGAAATGTTACTTAACCATAAAAAAGAAGTCAGTTTCAACATGTGTGGACCTAGAGGACATGCTAAGTGAAATAAGTCAGAGACTGAATGACATATTACATAAGATTTCTACTTATATGTGGAATCTAAAAAAAAAAGAGATAAAACAAACCAATAAAACAAGATAGAAGTAGGTTCATAGTTATAGAGAGCAAACTGTTAGTTGACAGAAGGAAGCGGGTAGAGGGATGGGTGAAATAGGCAAAAGGGACTTACAGACTTCCAGTTTTAATGTGACTAAGTCATGAGGATGTAATATACAGCATAGGGAATATAGTCAATAATATTGTAATAATTTTGTTTGGTGATAGATGGAAATTAGACTAGATAGATGGAAATTAGTGGTGATCATTTTGTAATTTATAAAATTATCAAATAACTATGAGGTAAATTTGAAAATAATATATATTATATTTCAATAATATTTAAATAAGAATATAAAATAAAAGAACTAGGGATGCCTGGGTGGTTAAGTTGTTAAGCATCTCCCTATGGCTCAGGGTGTGATCTTAGTGTCTTGGGATTGAGTCCCACTTTGGGCTCCCTGCATGGAGCCTGCTTCTCCCTATGCCTGTGTCTCTGCTTCTCTCTCTGTCTCTATGAATAAATAAATAAATAAATAAAATCTTTAAAAAAATAAAAGAACTAGAGAAAAAGGATAGAACTGAAAAGTAATAAGAGCACTAAGAAAAAAATTCAAATAAAATATTTAAAGTTACAAAGATAATTAATAAAGGAACTAAAAACAAAGATAGAACCATATTAGGAAAAGAGGAGGAGAAGAGATGGTGCATATGAACAAAATATTCACCCATTCGGAAATGTGTAAAATTGAGAAGTAATCATACAAATATTTATTTAGAGATTTTGAAGTAGCCACCAAATGCAGAATCACATTAATATGTGCCTATGTTTGCCTAGACAATTTATTTCCTTGGTACTTGAATATCTTATCTTCAAATATGGTGATACTGCTCTAAATTACAGCAACTATGGCTTTTTAAAATAGGCCAAAGCAAGTAATGATTGAAAAAATGACCTTTATATAATATATATATTAATTATTTATTTTAGAGTGAGATAGAGAGAGAGCATGAGTGGGCAGAGGGAGAGGGAGAGAGAATCTCAAGCAGTCTCTGCACTAACCATAGAGCTAGACATGGGGTTCGACCTCATGACTTGGAGATCATGACCTGAGCTGAAATCAAGTCAAATACTTAACCAACTATGCCCAAGCATTGGGGGTTGCCCAAGCAACCCCATAAGTATATATTGTAAATACACCTTGAAAGTTATTTTTTAAGCTCTAGAAATCATAGTAGTACCTAATAATTCCCTTATCTTTTCCTTACGGAAGATTTCATAAGACAATAATTTTAATTTAATGCTAATTTTACCTCTTGTGTTTTACTAGTTCAGCCACCTATGCTACCTCATTAGGGGTATTCAACTTCTCTTCCATCCCAGATAATGGCAGACATATGGCCTACTTCTCTCAGACTCCATTAGAAAACACAAAATACTTTCCTCTATGCTATTCACAGCAGTTTCAATTTATACATCATTTAGCTAAATTCCTCATTTTGGAAATGAAGAAAAAAGATCAAGATAGGAAAAGGAGTTACTTGTTTTATTTTATCATGAAACGTGTTTCAGGGGGAAAATGTATAAAGTCCCTACATTTCTATAGTTCCTATGTATTTAACTTCATCTTGTGTATTAGCTAATTTTGTATAAGGTAAGTTCTCTGAGGTGGATTCCAGTTTTACAAACAACATCTTTCTTTGAATAAAAACAATGAATGGGGTGTCTGGGTGGCTCAGTGGTTGAGCATCTGCCTTTGGCTCAGGGCATGATCCTGGGGTCCTTGGATCAAGTCCCACATTGGGCTCCCTTAAGGGAGCCTGCTTCTCCCTCTGCCTATGTTTCTGCCTCTCTTTGTGTGTCTTCCATGAATAGATAAATAACATCTTTAAAAAAGAAACAATGAATAATTTTGCATCTTCCTTCTTTGTTTTTTTTTTCTGGTTATTTGAATTGTCTTCACTTGACTCCTAATTAACTGCAATAAATGACAATATAAGCTATTTAATAAAATGCCTAGCATTGTGTATAATACATGTAAATTCTGAGTGTTCTGTAAATGAAAATATCAGCAGGAAAATAAAATAATCTATCAATTGTTTCTATTGATAAGAGGATGATACTTAACATATTGATTTATGTTTTGTCTTGAACATTTTGTACTGAATTGGTTTCATTTACCTTGTGTTCATATTGCCTAAAAGAAGTTAAAGATATATACACATCATTATTTGAAAAATGTTGATAGTTGTAAAGCTCTATGAATATGTATAATACAACCTTAGATATATTACTAAGCAATTTACATGCTTCATTTTCCTATAAGGAGATTCTAATTAATGTCCCTTTTTACCCTTGAGGAAAATTATATTCCATGGGATTATAAAAGTTCTATATAAGTGGTAGAGTAAGAATCAGATAGAAGCTCTCTGAGTCTAAAACTGTAGGAAGTAGCAACTACATTATACGAGATTTATGATACATTCTATTTTCAACTTTTTTATTTTGAGGGAAATTAGGGAATCTTTGCCAACACATTTTAGGATGCTAGAACTTTGATTATCACAATGCCCTGAGTTTAAGACTTGATGATTCTTTATTATTTACTTAGGACTAGCTTTTGTTTTTTCCCTCTGTTAAAAATTACCTCATGGAGAAGATAATTTTCACCAATATAGAAAGAGGGGAACAAATAAAAGGAACTATAAATATATTTTGCCATATAAAGATTTATAAATTTTGGAATTGCAAAAAAAAAACCCAATAGATAAATGAGAGTTGAGGAAAATACATCAATGAAGAAAAATGAAGACTAATGTCTATAATAAATATCTATAAATTCTATAATAATATAACATATATTATCTATAGTAAACAATGTTATAAACTGACAAAATTATATAAAAAACTCATGAGAAAAAAAAAAACTCATGAGAAAAATAGAGACTACAAAGGTGATTCTAAAAATGATCAAACCAAAGTGGACAATGTACATTCTAAAGATATTCAAATTCACTAGTAGTCAGGGAAATGGAAGATAAAGTATCAGTAAAGTATTATGGATTCATTAGAATGGCAAGAGTAAGAGCTATAACATCTATTGCTAACTTGGTTGCAGAGAAGTATGTATTATTTTAGACTTTAAATAAAAATAACAAAATATCACTCCTCTGTTCTCTGCACCACTCCCCTCTCCCGTGTGTGTGGGAAGGGTGTGGGTGGATGCGTATTTTGAGGTTTAACATGATAAAATGAATTGTAGAATAAAGTAAGGAATGATAAATAGTGGGGATGGGCAAGATGGCAGAAGAGTAGGGGTCCTCAACTCACCTATCCCCACCACCAACTTACCTAGATAACTCAAATCATCCTGAAAATCTACAAATTCAACCTGGGATTTAAAGAAAGAACAGCCAGAATGCTACAGAGAGAAGGGTTTTTGCTTCTAGCAATGTAGGAAGGAAGAAAAAAAAAAAGAATAAATTGGGGGAGGAGCACCGCAAGGAGCCAGGCTAAAGCCCGGCAAAAAAAAAAAAAGCCTCCTGGACAGGAAAGCCCAGCCTTGGAGAAGCAGCGAGAACTATAAAAATCCACACCAGATTCTCCCCGGACAGAAACGTGCTTAGCAGGGAAATCAGGCAGAATCTCAGGAGGGGCAGTGAAGCCTCCAGTTTCCAGGAGTCACTAATAGAGAAAGTGCCCCCGGGGGTAAGCACACCACAAACTGTGGACCAATCTCCTTACAGGGCTGGAGCGTGCACCTGGCAGGACATCTGGGTGAAGCCCATTGGTCAGGCGGGTGGTTCCGGATGGAGGGGTCTGAGCTCCCTTCCCTGCGGGAGCCACGCCCCTGGGAGCAGGATTCCAGCAGCACAGGCCCCTGGTCCCAGGGTGCCAAGCAGACAGAGCCCATGTTCCTGCACTCCCCCTGGAATGGGTGGAAGTGGGGAGGGCACAGGATAGTGAGGACTCTCTAGCCTCTGGGTGCCATGCAAGATGTGCAAATCAGCACATATATGTCACCCCAGGAGCATCTAGGTCAGTACAGACTGAGAGACTACATGAGTTACAAGTGGGGAGCTGACTCCAGAGCTTAAAACCTAGGCCACAGCCATTGTTGATTGTCCAACTAGTTTCACCATGTCCCTGGAGCCCAACAACCAGCAGGGGGCGGGGTTTGGCTGCAAAGGCACACACAGCTGAGAAACAGCACATCAGACCCCTCCCACAGAAGACCAGCCTGAAGAACAGGGGAAAAGCAAGTTTTTGAACAAGCAGCAGTGGAAAGCTCCAGGGGAAGTTGAGGGATTTATAGTATATATAACTACAGGGTACCCCCCCCATTTTAACCTTTTTCCAGTACAACTAGTTTTTATATCAGACTAAATTTTTTTAATATTTTGTTGTCTTTTTCCGCCTTATCTACAATATGTTACCACCTCTTCTTTTTCAAGTTTCTTCCTTTTTGACTTAAATACTTCTACAATTACGTTTCTTAGATAAATTTTCCACTTCAAGACTCCCATCAACATATATAATTTTGGGAGATATACAAGATATGTTTTTTGTTGCTGTTGTTTTGTTTTTTGTTTTGTTTTGTTTTGTTTTCTCTGGCTCATTTTGTTCTACAATGGCAGAAGTTAATATCTTCTAAAATGTGACCAGCATGCACCCAGAACCAAGTGGTATAACGTGCTGGTTCATTTTGTGAGATTATATCCTCTCCTCATTCCCATTTGCCTCCCCACTATTTTATCTTGTTTATATTTTGTGGTCAATGTTGGAGCTTGCTACAAGAATTGCTGGTTTATATAAATTTGGGACTGAGCATCTTCTAACATACTCAGAAACAAGAAGAGCACCATCTAGGACCACTCAGATAAATCTCAGGTGGCAGTTACATAGGTTGATATTCTTTTTTTCTTTTTTTATAGGTTGATATTCTTGATTCAGACTGGTTATACAGACAATCTTCATGGAACAACATAACTAGAAGGAAGAACTCACCACAAAAGAATCAGAAACAGCACTCTCTGCCACAGAGTTATAGAATTTGGATTACAATTTGATGTCAGAAAGCCAATTTAGAAGCACAATTATAAAGCTGCTGGTGGCTCTGGAAAAAAGCATAAAATATTCAAGACACTACATGACTCCAGAATTCAGATCTAATCAGACTGAAGTTAAAAATCAATTAAGAGAAATGCAATCCAAACTGCAGGTCGTAACAACAAGGGTTAACAAGGTGGAAGAAAGAGTGAGTGACTTAGAAGACAAGTTGATAGCAAGAAAGGAAGTTGAGTAAAAAAGAGAAAAACAATTAAAAGACCATGAGGAGGGATCCCTGGGTGGGTTAGCACCTGCCTTTGGCCCAGGGCGCGATCCTGGAGACCCGGAATCGAATCCCACATCGGGCTCCCGGTGCATGGAGCCTGCTTCTCCCTCTGCCTAGGTCTCTGCCTCTCTCTCTCTCTGTGTGTGTGTGTGTGTGTGTGACTATCATAAATTAAAAAAAAAAAGACCACGAGGAAAGGTTAAGTGAAATAAACGATAGCTTCAGAAGGAAGAATCTATGTATAATTGGGGTTCCAGAAAACAACGAGAGGGCCAGAAGATCAAAAAGCATACTTGAACAAATCATAGCTGAGAACTTTCCTAATTTGGGGGGGGGGACAGGCATTCAGATCCAGGAGACAGAAAGGTCACCCCCCAAAAAATCAATTCAATACCTCGACATTTAGTAGTGAAACATGCAAATTACAAATGTAAAGAGAAAATCCTTAAAGGAGAGAGAGAGAGAGAGAGAGAGAGAGAGAGAAGAGATTCTTAACTTATATGGGGAGAAATAACAGATTAACAGGAGACCTATCCACATAGAACTGGCAGGCTAGAAAGGGCTGGCAGGATATATGCAGGGTACTAAATGAGAACATGCACCTAAGAATACTTATCCAGCAATGCTGTCATTCACAAAAGAAGGAGAGAAAAGGGCTTCCAAGATAGGCAGAAACTGTAAGAATAGGTGACCACCAAACCAACTCTGCAAGAAATGTTAAGGGGGACTCTGGAAAAGAAAGAGGAAGCCCAAAGAAATAATCCAAAAACACAAGAGACTGAACAGGTGATATGATGACACTAAATTCGTATCTTTCAATAGTTACTATGACCAGGAATGGGCTAAATGATTCCATCAAAAGTAGCAGGGTTTCTGACAGAATTAAAGAGCAAGACCTATTTACTGTCTAAAAGAGACTCATTTTAGACCTAAGGACACTTGTAGACTAAAAATGAAAGGTTGGAGAACCATTTACCATTCAAATAGTCCTCAAAAGAAAGCTGGGGTAGCAATCCTCTTATCAGATTAATTAAAGTTTATCCCAAAGACTGTACTAAGAGATGAAGAAGGACACTATATCATACTTAAAGGGTCTATCCAACAAGAAGACCTAATGAATATTTATGCCCCTAATGTGGGACCTGCCAAGTATAATGTTTAATAAGCAAAGTAAAGATATACTTAGATGATAATACAGTAAGAGGAGGTGTCTTCAACACCGAACTTTCTGCGAATGACAGATCTTCTAAGCACAAAATAACCAAAGAAACAAGGGATTTAAATGATACACTGGACCAAATAGATTTCACACATATATACAGAACTTTTCACGTGAACCCAACTAAATACAAATTCTTCTCAAGTGCACATGGAACTTTCTCCAGAATAGACCACATACTGGGTCACAAATCAGGACTCAACCGATACCAAAAGATTGGGATTGTCCCCTGCATATTTTCAGACCACAATGCTTTGAAACTAGAACTCCAACACAAAACCAAATATGGAAGAAACTCAAGTACGTGGAGGTTAAAGAGCATCATGCTAAAATTGAATGGGTCAACCAGAAAATTAGAGAAGAATTAAAAAGATTCATGGAAACTCATGAAAATGAAGATACAACCATTCAAAATCTTTGGGACAGAGTAAAAGCACTCCTAAGCAATAAATATATCAGAATACAAACCTGCCTCAATAACTGGAAAAAAATTAGACACACAAGCAAACCTTTCACATAAAGGAATGGGAGAAAGAACAGCAAATAAAACCTACACAAAGCAGAAGAGAGATAGTAAAGATTCAAGCATAATTCAATGAAATAGAGACCAGAAAAACTGTAGAAAGGATCAACAAAACAAGGAGTTGGTTCTTGGAAACAACAAGATAGATAAACCATTTGCCTGCCTTATTAAAAGGAAAATAGACTCAACTTAATAAAATCACGAATGAAAGAGGAGAGATCACAACCAATACCAAGGAAATACAAATGATTTTTAAAAAGTATTATGAACAGCTATAAACGAATAAATTAGGCAATCTAGAAGAAATAGAGCCATTTCTGGAAAACCACAAACCACCAAAACTGGAACAGGAAGAAATAGAAAACCAGAACAGGCCAAAAACCAGGAGGAAATTGACGCAGTCATCAAAAACCTCAAACCTCAAAAGCCAAGTCACAAAAGCCCAGGTTCAGATGGCTTTCCAGGGGAATTATATGAAAAGTTTAAAGAAGAAACAATACCTATTCTACTAAAGCTGTTCCGAAAGATAGAAAGGGATGGAATCCTTCCAAACTCATTTTATGAGGTCAGCATCATACTGATTCCAAAAACAGAAAAAGGTCACACCAAAAAAGGAGAATTATAGACCAATATCCCTGATGAACACAGATGCAAAAATTCTCAACAAGATACTAGCCAATAGGATCCAACAATACATTAAGATTATTCACCATTACCAAGTAGGATTTATCCCTGGGATGCAAGGCTGGTTCAACACTCGTAAAGCAATCAATGTGATTGATCATATCAGCATAATAAAAAACAAGAACCATGTGATCCTCTCAATAGATGCAGAGCAAGCATTCGAAAAAATACAGCATCCATTCCTGATCAAAGCTCTTCAGAATGTAGGGATACAGGGGACATTCCTAGGCATCTTAAAAGCCATCTACGAAAAGATCACAGCAAATATCCTTCTCAATGGGGAAACACTGAGAGCCTTTCTCCTAAGATCAGGAACAAGACAGGGATGTCCACTCTCACCACTGCTATTCAACATAGTATTAGAAGTCCTAGCCTCAGCAATCAGGCAACAAAAAAAAATAAAAGGCATTCAAATTGGCAAAGAAGAAGTCACACTCTCCCTCTTAGCAGATGACATGATACCCTACATAGAAAACCCAAAAGACTCCACCCCAAGATTGCTAGAACACATACAGCAATTTGGCAGTGTGGCAGGATACAAAATCAATGCCCAGAAGTCAGTCGCATTTCTATACACTAACAATGAGACTGAAGAAAGAGAAATTAAGGAGTCAATCCCATTGACAATTGAACCCAAAAGCATAAGATACCTAGGAATAAACCTAACCAAAGTGGTAAAGGATCTATACACTAAAAACTATAGAACACTTCTGCAAGAAATTGAGGAAGACACAAAGAGATGGAAAAATATTCCATGCTAATGGATTGGCAGAATTAATATTGTGAAAATGTCAATGTTACCCAGGGCAATTTACACGTTTAAAGCAATCCCTATCAAAATACCATGGACTTTCTTCAGATAGTTGGAACTAATCATCTTAAGATTTGTGTGGAATAAGAAAACACCCCAAATAGCCAGGGGAATATTAAAAAAGAAAACCATAGGTGGTGGCATCACAATGCCAGATTTCAGGTTGTACTACAAAGCTGTGGTCATCAAGACAGTGTGGTTCTGGCAGAAAAACAGACACACAGATCAACGGAACAGAATAGAGAATCCAGAAGTGGACCCTCAATTTTATGATCAACTAATATTTGTTAAAGCAGGAAAGACTATCCACTGGAAAAAAGACAGTCTCTTCAATAAATGGTTCTGGGAAAATTGGACATCCACATGCAGAAGAATGAAACTGGACCATTCTCTTACACCATACACAAAGATAAACTCAAAATGGATGAAATATTTGAATGTGAGAGAAGAATCCATCAAAATCCTAGAGGAGAACACAGGCAAAACCCTTTTTGAACTTGGCCACAGTAACTTCTTGCAAGATACATCCATGAAGGCAAGAGAAACAAAAGCAAAAAAAAAAATGAATCATTGGGACTTCATCAAGATAAAAAGTTTCTTCACAGCAAAAGAAACAGTCAACAAAACTAAAAGACAACCTACAGAATGGGAGAAGATATTTGGAAATGACATATCAGATAAAGGACTAGTATCTAAGATCTATAAAGAACTTATCAATCTCAAAACCCCAGCAACAAACAATCCAATGATGAAATGGGCAAAAGACATGAACAGAATTTTCACCAAAGAAGACATACGCGTGGCCAACAAGCACATGAGAAAATGCTCCACAGTACTTGCCATCGGGGAAATACAAATTAGAACTACAATGAGATATCACCTCACACCAGTGAGAATGGTGAAAATTAAGAAGACAGGAAACAAAAGATGTTGGAGAGGATGTGGAAAATGGGGAATCGCCTTGCACTTTTGGTGAGAATGTGAACTGGTACAGACACTCTCGAAAACTGTGTGGAGGTTTCTCAAAGAGATAAAAATAGAGTTACCCCTATGACCTAAAAATTACACTACTAGGGATTTACCCCCAAAGATACAGATGCAGTGAAAAGCCAAGACACCTGCACCCCCAATGTTTATAGCAGCAGTCTCCACAAGAGCCAAACTGTTGAAGGAGCTTTGGTGTCCACTGAAAAATGAATGGACAAAGAAGATATGGCATATATATACACAATGCAGTATTGCTCAGCCATTAGGAAAAATGAATACCCACAATTTGCTTTGAAGTGGATGGAACTGGAGGGTATTATGCTTTGTCAAGTAAGTCAATAGGAGAAGGATGATCACTACATATGTTCACTCATGTGGGGAATATAAAAAATAGTGAATGGGATTATAGGGTAAAGAAGATAAAATGAGAGAAAAGTCAGAGAGTGTGTCAAAACTTGAGAGACTCCTGACTGTGGGAAATGAACAAGGGGTATTGGAAGGGAAGGTGGGGGGGATGGTGTGACTGGGTGACAGGCATTGAGCGGGGCACTTAACAGGATGAGCGCTGGGTTTTATACTATATGTTGGCAAATCGAACTCCAATACAAATATACATATTAAAAAAAGGAATGATAAATAATAAGATATTGTTAAATTTTAACAGGAGAAAAGAAAATAAGTTGGAATGAATGAGGGTAGAAATAGACGTGGGAAGACAAGGAGAAATAAAATGTTAAAAACTGATATAAGGCAAATCCAGAATATATGGCGTCTTGGAGTATAAAATTATGTATGTGTTTTCATAAATAAGTTGGAACTAAAAGCAACAGCATATATACCAACTTATAGGGATAACCAGGGTATTGTCAAGTGTAAGACTAAATTATAAAGTACTATATATTTATGATTTTAGTTTAGTCAAAACAAATTATTTGTCTATCTGCTTACATGTATTGTATGCACAAGGAGATAATGTAAAAGAAAAATGAACTGGCTTGTAGTACTGGTTACCTCAAGAAGATGGACATGTGAAGAAGTTAGAAGTACAGGAATTAAGATAAAGTCTCAATATTTTTTTAACATATTTTGTATTATTTTAGTTATATTAAATTTGTATTATTTTGTCAGTAAAAATATAAAAGAAAAAAGATCATAAAAAAGAAAATCAATAAGGAAACATCAATTTTAAACAACACATTATACCAGATAAACTTAACAGATGTATACAAATATTGTAAACAAAAGCAACAAAATATATATAATTCTCATTGGCCCATGAAAAATATTCCAGAATAAATCATAGAGTAACCCATAAAAACAGTCTTAAAAATTAAGAAGATTGAAATCATATCAAGCATATTTTCCAACCATAATGATATATAAATGAATTATAAGAATACAAGTGGAAAAATACATTATGTGGAGACTTAAAAACATGCTACTAGATAACCAATGTCATAGAATAAGTCAATAGAGCAATTAAAATATAACAACAAATTAAAATGTAAATGAAATTACTCTAAACTTAGGGGATTTAGAAAAATAATTCTAAGAGAAAAGTTCATTGTAATAAATGCCTGAGTATAAAATAGAATAAAGAAAAGAGGGGTGCTTAGGTGGCTCAGTGGATTAAGCATTGCCTCTTGATTTTGGCTCTGGTCATGATCTCAGGGTTGTGAGATCGAGCCCCATGTCAGGCTCCATACTGAGCATACAGTCTGCTTAATATTCTCTTTCTCAGGGTGCCTGGGTGGGTCAGTTGTTTAAGCATCTGCCTTTAGCTCAGGCCATGATCTAAGGGTCTTGGGATTGAGCCCCCCACATCAGGCTCCTTGCTCAGTGGATAACTTGCTCCTCTGTCTCTCTCCCCCTACCCTCCACTCGGGTTCTCTCTTGCTCACTCTGTTCTCTCTCTCAAATAAATAAATATTCTTTAAAAAGTCTCCCTCTCCCTTTACCTTCTCCTCTTCTCCTCCTCCTTCTTCTCTTCCTCCTCCTCCTCCTCCTCCTCCTCTGAAGAAGAAGAAGAAGAAGAAGAAGAAGAAGAAGAAGAAGAAGAAAAAGAAAAAGAAAAAGAAAAAGAAAAAATAAATCTCAAATAAATTTTACATGTGAAGAAATCAGAAAAAGAACATATAAAGCAAAGGCAACCTCCAGAATGGAAGAAGATATTTATAGACTTATCAGATTAAAGGCTAGTATCCAAAATCTATAAAGAACTTATCAAACTCAATACTCAAAAAATACAGTCAAGAAATGGACAGAAGGCATGAATAAACATTTCTCTCCAAGACATACAAATGACTAACAGACACATGAAAAAATACACATCACTTGGCATCAGAGAAATACAAATCAAAATCATGATGAGATGCTACTTCACACTAGTCAGAATGCCTAAAATTAACAAGCTAGGAAACAAGATATTTAGGCAAGGATGCAGAAAAAGGGGAACCATCTTACACTATTAGTGGGAATGGAAACTGATGTAGCCACTCTAGAAAACAGTATGGAGGTTCCTCAAAAAGGTAAAAATAAAACTACCCTACAACCCAGCAATTGCAATACTAGGTATTTATCCAAAAGATAAAAGCATAGTGTTTTGAAGGGGCACATGCACTCCCAATGTTCATAGCAGCAATGTCCACAAGCCAGACTATGGAAAAAGCTCAGATGTCCATTGACAGATGAATGGATAAAGAACAGATGGTATATATAGACAATGGAATATTATTCAGCCATCAAAAAGAATGAACTCTTCCCTTTTATGGTGTCATGTATGAAACTAGAGGGTATTATTCTAAGTGAAATATGTCAGAAAAAGACAAATATCATATGGTTTTACTCATTTGTGGAATTTAAGAAACAAAAGAGATGAACATAGGGGAAGGGGAGGGACAATAAAATAAGATAAAAACAGAGAAGGAGGCAAGCCATAAGAAACTCCTAACTGTAGGAAACAAACTGAGGGTTCCTGGAGCAGAGGTGGGTGGAAGGATGGGGTAATTGCATGATAGGCATTAAGACAGGCATTTGAGGAATGCCTGGGTGGTTCAGCGTTTGGTTGGCTGCCTTTGGCTCAGGTCGTGATCCTGGAATCTGGGATCAAGTCCCACATCAGGCTCCTGGAAAAAGCCTGCTTCTCCCTCTGCCTATGTCTCTTCCTCTCTCTCTGTGTGTGTGTCTCTCATGAATAAATAAATAAATCGTTAGAAAAATAAAAAAGAAGGGCACTTGGTATTATATGCAACTTATGAATTACTAAATTCTACCCCTAAAACTAATAATACAATATACATTAACTAAATTGAACTGAAATAATAAAGAATTAAAGCTCAAATTTACTAGAATGTAGACAAAGATCAAAGCAGAAATAAATGAGAAGGAGACTAAAAAGGTAATAGGAAAAATCAATGAAACAAAGAGCTAGTGGTTTGAAAAGATAAACAAAAGTGATAAACCTCTAGCTAGACTCACCAAGAAAAATATAAAAGTGTGTCAAATAAATTCAAAAATGAAAAAAGTCAGAACACTGTTACAACAGAAATGCAAGGAATCTTAAGAAGCTACTATGAAGAAGAATTTGATAAATCCTGACAGCATATAACATTCCAAGACTAAATCAGAAAGAATAAAATATCTGAGAAGACTGATTACTAGTAAGGAGATCAAATGAGTAATCAAAAACCTCCCAATGAATAAAAGTTCAGGATCAGAGGGTTTCAACGGAGAATTTTACCAAACATTTAAAGGAGAACTAATATCAATCCCAAACTCTTCTAAACATACAGAAGAAGAAGTAACATTACTGAACTCATTTTATAAGGCTAACATTATCCTGATACTAAAACCTCACAAAGATGCCACAAGCAAAGAAAATTACAGGCCAATCCCTGATGAATATAGATAAAAAAATACTCAACAAAATATCATCAAAACTGAAATCAACTATATATTAAAAGGATTATACAACATGATCAAATGGGATTTATTCCAGGGATTTAGGGATGGTTCAACATCTGAAAATCAATGTTTTACACTACATTAACAAGACAGAGGATAAAAGTTATCTCAATAGATGTGGAAAACACCTGTGAAAAAAGTCAATATTCATTTATGATAACACACTGGGTGTAGGGAGAATGTACCTCAACATGAGAAAGGCCATATAAGACAAAACACACAGCTAATATCATATTTAATGGGGAAAACTGGACATTTTCCATCTAAGATTAGGTACAAGCCAAGAATTCTCATTCTCATTACTTTTATGTGACATAGCAAGGGAAGTATTAACCAGAGCAGTTAAGTATGAACAGGAAATTAAAATCATCCAAATCAGACAAAAATAAGGAGGATTAAGAGGTACAAACTTTCATTTACAAAATAAATCATAGAGAAAAAAAGTCATCATAGGAAATATATTCAATAAGATAGTAATAATGTTTGGTGACAGATGGTTAGTACACTTATTGTGATGAGCATTGAGTGATGTATAGAACTGCAGAAGAATTATATTTTACATTTGAAATTAATATAACACTGTATGTTAATTATAATTCAATTAAAATTAATCCAAACAAAAAGTCACACAAATCATAAAGGAAGGGGTACAACTGTATCTACTTGCAGATAACTTGATATAACACATTAAAAACACTAACTCCACCAAAATCTGTTGGAACTAATAGAAAGCATTCAATAAAGTTGCAGGATACAAAATCCATACATAAAAATGTGTGTTTATACACAATAATAATAAACTATCAGAAACAAAATTGAAGAAAATAATTCCACTTACAATTGCATCAAAAAGAATAAAATACCAGGTTAAATTTAACCAAGGTGGTGAAAGATATGGATTTGGAAAAATATAAGACAGTGAAGAAAGAAATCGAAAAAGACAAATAAATTGATATTCTATGCAAATGGATTAGAAGAATTAATATTGTTAATGTATCCATGCTACTCAAAACAATCTACAGATTTAACACAATCCCTATCAAAATCCCAATGGTATTTTTCACAGAAATAGAGCTAACATTCCTATGAAACTGTAAGTTAAAGTAATCTTGAGAAAAAATAACAAAGCTGCACGTCTTTCACGTGATTGCACGTGATTTCAGACCATACTACAAAGCTATAGCAATCATAATAGTATGGTACTGGCCCAAAAACAGACAATAAGATCAATGGAGCAAAATAGAGAGATCAGAAATAAACCCAGACATATACCATCAATTTAGTTTTGACAAAGGAGCCAAGAATATCCAATGAGGAAATGACAGTATCTCCAATAAATGGTGTTGGGAAAACTAGATAGTCACGTGCAAAAAAAGTAAAACTGGACTACTACCTTACTATCTTATACCATACACAAAAATTAACTCAAAAATGAATTAAAGATTTATTTTTTAAAAGATTTTTATTTATTTATTCATGAGAGATACAGAGAGACACAGGCAGAGGGAAAAGCAGGCTCCATGCAGGGACCCTGAAGAGAGACTCGATCCCGGGACCCCAGGATCACACCCTGAGCCAAAGGCAGATGCTCAATCACTGAGCCACTCAGGCATCCCTGAATTAAAGATTTAAATGTAAGACCCAAAACTATTAAACTCTTAGAAGAACATATAGGCAATAAATTTCTTGACATTAATCTTGGTAATTTTTTTTATTTAACTCCAAAAGTTATGGAAAAATAAGTCACAGGAATAAAAGGCACAGCATAAGGTATGTAATCAATTATTTTGCAATAGTGATGTATGCTAACTTTGTCTCACTGATACACCTAGATAACAGCCTCATCAGTGCAACCAACCCAGAAAATGACCCAAAGATTGGCAGAACAGACTCTCCATTCTTCATTAATCAGAGAGGAGGCCACATAGAAAATGGC
This sequence comes from Vulpes lagopus, assembly GCF_018345385.1. Taxonomy (NCBI): domain Eukaryota; kingdom Metazoa; phylum Chordata; class Mammalia; order Carnivora; family Canidae; genus Vulpes; species Vulpes lagopus. The sequence goes on along the minus strand of NC_054848.1, from coordinate 64,445,751 downwards.
TTAACCTGGATACTTTAAAAATAAGCTGGCTCAGCTCTGGGAAAGCCTGGAGGCAATAGGATCCTGAGTTACTGCCTGTAGAGAAATAACATAACAAACAACCCTACTGAGATACAGAATAACAGGAGCAGTTTGAAATTTGCCTGGGGCATAGGGGAAGGAAACATTTATTAATTTCAGAACATGCAACAGAGGGGCAGGAATATTACGAGACTTCTCTGAAAACAAGAGTTGGAAGGCTCCATTTTTCCCTGTACCTGTAGCCTAGATGCCCAGACACCTTCAGGAACAAGTGCAAATACTATGCACACACCTTGCTAACACTACACACCCCATCCCTGTGTTCTCTTGTACATCTGCCCCATCTAAACCACCTGACTTAGAGTCTCTACAAAGTGGATCTAACCAGGTCTCATCCTGCAAGCAGCCCTAGTAGGGAAGGACAGCTAGCTGCAAAACATATACCATTTGCCTCAGCATTATCCTGAAAACTTACCCCATCCAACCCATCCCTCTTGGCAGGAGTCTCTACAAAGTGGTGCCTACTGTGTCTCATTTTGCAAGAAGCTGCAATAGTGACCAACAACATTCCAAAGTGACTCTTATCTTAAGGATAGGAGAAAGTAGCCACACACACCAGTTCTACTGCAGCCACTACAGTGGGCTGGGGCAAACATCTGATCTGATTGCTAGCCCTGGCAACCAAGAAAATCTCATAGGGGAAGCTCAAGGAGAGAGCTCTGTAGTTCAAGGTCATTGCAACCCCCACAAGTGAAACTGGAGTCAACACTCTGGTCTGACTATAAGCCTTGTTAACCAACTAAAGTTTCTCAGGAACTTTACAGGAAGAACAACCTGCAGTTCAGTGCGACCACAGCCCTGCCTGGCAAATGGGCTGAGGGCTGATACAGAGTCTGACCTAATTGCAAGGCAAAAGCAGCCTCAGATTTGTCCTTAACAGGACAGGGATCAAAACTTCTGACTACAAGGGGGTCATTGTATCTGACTATACTGAAAGTAAAAATGGCTCAACAACAATAGTAAGGTGCACACAACACATATTAGAGACATCACTGAATGGCCTGGTTCTGGTGAAAAGGAGACTTTTCACTACAGGGCACTACAGGAGGACCTTTTCTTCATAACATCACTACTTTTAAATTCAGGAGATATAGCTGACTTTCCTAATACATAGAAACAAGCACATAAAAAAAGAAAAAAAAGAGAAACAAACACAGAGAGTTAGACAAAATTAAGAAACAGAGAAATATATCTCAAATGAAAGACCAGGACAAAATTAGAGAAAAAAAAAAAAGCTAAATGAAATGGAAATAAGCAATAGGCCTGAGAGAATTCAAGTTAATGATCCTAAAGATACTGGATTTCAGAAAAGAGTGGAGGATCTCAGTGAAACTTAAAAAAAAAAGATAGGGAAAAGTAAAAGTAACCAATTAGAGATGACGAACTCAATAACTGAAATTTAAATATACACTAGAGGGGGAAAATGTAGTACACAGGAAGCAGAAGAATAGATTAATGGAAAGTAACTAAGCTGAACAGTAAAAATAAATGAGGGAAGGAAGGAAGGAAGGAAGGAAGGAAGGAAGGAAGGAAGGAAGGAAGGAAGGAAAAACTGAGCATACGGTAAGAAAGCTCAGTGAAATCATCAAGCTTAATAACATATGCATTATATAAATTTCAAAGGGAGAAGAGAAAAAAACAGGCAGAATTTTTTTGAAGAAATAATAGCTGAAAAATTCCTGAATCTGGGGAATAATATATAAATCCACATCCAGGAAGCACAGATAGCCCTGAACAAAATCAACCCACAGTTGTCCACATCAAGACACATAATGATTAAATGGCAAAAAGCAGTGATAAGAGATAATTTTAAAAGGAACAAGAGAAAAAATTTCAGTTAAGTACAAGGGAAACCACATAAAACTGTCAGCAGAAACTGTGCAAACCTTAAGAGTTGTATGATACATTCAAAGTGCTGATGGGAGAAAACCTACAGGCAAGAATGCTCTATTGAACAGGGCCATCATTCATAATAGAAGAAGATATAGTTTCTCAAACAGATTGAAGTTAAGTAAATTCAAGATATGTTAAAACAAATCCTTGACTAGAAAGAAAAGGCCATATCAAGAGTAAGAAAAACACAAAATAAAAAAAAATCAGGTTAAATACAAACGTAATAAAAGCAGTAGATAAGTCACTTATAAAACCAATATGGGGACACCTGTGTGGCTCAGCGGTTGAGTGTCTGCCTTTGGCCCAGGGTATGGTCCTGGAGTCCTGGGATTGAGCCTTGCATCAGGCTTCCTGCATGGATCCTGCTTCTCCCTCTGCCTGTGTCTCTGCCTCTCCCTCTGTATCTCATGAATAAATAAATAAGATCTTTTTTAAAAAATAAAACCAATATGAAGGTTAAAGCACAAAACAGTAAAATCAATTATATGTATAAAATTTGTCATAGGCTTCATAAAATGAAAGATTGTAAAGTAGCACATGATATACATAAAACATAAGGAGAAGTAAAATTTTAGTGCTTTTAGAATGGGTTCAAACTTAAACAACCATCAACTTAATATAAAATCTGTATCCATAGGATATTATATATCAGCCTAACAGTAACCATAAATTAAAAACCTGTAAGAGATACGAAAGAGAGAGAGAGACTGAGAGAGAGAGAGAGAGAGAGAGAGAGAGAGAAGTATCCAAGCATATCACTGAAGAAACCAAACAAACCACAAGGAAAGAAAGCTAGAACAGGAAGGAACAGAGAACTACAAGAACAGTCATGAAAGAAGTAACAAAATGGCAAAAAGTGAATACCTATCAATAATTAATTTGAATGTAAATGGACTAAATGTTCTAATACAAACACATATGGTAACTGAGTGGATGAAAAAGCAAGATCAATGCATATGCTGCCTACAAGAGATTTACTTCAGACTGGAAAACACATTCATATTGAAAGTGAAAGGATGAGAGTTAAGATGTTAGAGTAGTAAAGAGATCCTATACTTGCCTCATCCATCAAAAACAGCTAAGTAAATATCAAATAATTCTGAACACTTAAGAAATTGTTCTGAGGCCTGAGAACAAACTATATCTAGAGGGAGAAAAAAGGCTAAATCATGGAAGGTAGAAGCTGCAGAGAGTTAATTTTGGAAAGATAAGAATTGTGGGTGTTGTTGGGGGTAGGAATCCCTGATCATGAAAAGAGTGAGAGAGAAATAAAGAGACAGAGATAGAGAGAGAGAGAGAGAAAGAGAAAGCAGCATTCAGGAGATTGCACAAGAAAAACTCTTCTTCTAAACCATTGATTGGGAAAAGAAGAGGCACTGATCATCATAAGATTTTGCAAGCATTGGAGCTCAAAGTCTGAAATTTTAGAAATCCAAGTCATCACCAGGATCATATATGGCAGGCTTCCTCCTGTGGGGAAGTAGGGCAGAGATCCTGTAGCAGATAGCATGGTCTGAGGATCTCATGTGTCACAACGGGAGAAATAGTTTGCCTACTTGAAGTGCATTTGGGAGAAGTGCAAAAGTCCATTTTTGTTCCCCAACCAGGGAATAAAAGATATAGGCAGGAGCCATTGAGTGACCATGTTAATTAGCATAGCAGCAGAGGTACCTGCTGAAGGCAGTTAACCTGGAAGCCAGTTTTGGGCTGTATTTTACCATAAACTCCCAGCCTTTGCATGATCATGTGACTGCTTTTCTGGGACAAGCTTGCATCAGCAACAGCACAGGGAGACCGTCCCCCAGAATATCAGCAAGTGTCTATACCACTCAAGGTCTCTAAAATTTGGAATTTTTGAAACCAAGCTGTGCACCTGAAATAAAACATAGGAGCTTTGCACCACCAGACAGGCAGATGACACAGAGACAGGGTGAAAGGAAGAATATTATAGAAGCCTGTGGCACAAGAAGGGAGATTGTATGCTCTTCTGTGAGGGCTTCCTGAACAGCTGCAGCTTGAAATTCCCTATGTGGGGACAAAACAACAAGATGATACAATTACCCCTGCCCCACTCATCACCACTGATAGACTTCAGTGAGCAGCACTGTGGCCCCCAGTGGAGGCTGGTGCCACTTAAGAAACCCCCACCTCACTAATTCCTGTAGGTGTATCTTTACTAGGGCAAGTTAGGTTGAGAACAGAGTATTATGCCCCTCCCTCAGAAGATAAGCATAAACCACCACATGCACCATGTCTACTGATCACAGAGTGCTGCAAAGCTTCAGCTCTAGTGGAAATAGGGGCAGGCTTATTTTAACAAACAGACAAAAATATATTTAAGATACCACACACTGGGCAAGGTCCAAACACTCTCCACTCCTAGCAAGGAGAAACTCTGTAGAGGATTGACCTGAGGGAAAGAGAAAACAAACCAAAACAACAGAATGCATACTCTGAAAGACTTTCTGATGTTCCAAGCCCTGGACTCTATAGGACCTCTTCTCAATATACCTATAAGTCTCAGGAGCAGGAAATTTAACAGGCTTTCCTAATACACACACACACGCACACACACACACACTGATCTAGATGAAATGACACGATGGAGGAATTCACCCCAAAAGAATGAAGGTGGAGAGGTTATGGCCAGGGATCTAATCAAAACATATATAAGTGGGATCCCTGGGTGGCGCAGCGGTTTGGCGCCTGCCTTTGGCCCGGGGCGCGATCCTGGAGACCGGGGATCGAATCCCACGTCGGGCTCCCGGTGCAAGGAGCCTGCTCCTCCCTCTGCCTGTGTCTCTGCCTCTCTCTCTCTCTCTGTCTCTCAAGAATAAATAAATAAAATCTTTATAAAAAAAACCATATATAAGTAATATACCAACACCAGATTTTAAACAACAATCCTAAGGATACAGCCTGGGCTTGAGAAAAGGAGAAAACATAAGAGAATACCTTTCTGCAAAGATACAAGAATGAACGAATAGTCAGATTGAAATTTAAAAAATTCTATAACCTAGATGCAAAACTGACTGGATATAATAATAAGGATGAATGAAGCAGAGGAATGAATCAGTGACATAGAAGATAAAATTATGGAAAATAATAAAGCTGAAAGAAAGAGGGAAAGAAAAGTAGTAGATCAGGAATGTAGACTTCAGGAACTCAGTGACACCAAAAGTATAACATTCATATTATAGGGGGTCTCAGAAAAAGAAGAGAGGGAAATGGGCAGCAGTTTTATTTGAGCAAATAATACTGGAAAGCTTCCCTAATCTGGGGAAGGAAATAGACATCCAAATCCAGAAGGCAGAGAGAACCCCCATCAAATTCAACAAAAACAGGCCAACACCAAGATATATTGTAGTAAAATGTTGGAATACAGAGATAAGGAAAGAATCCTGAAAACTACAAGAGAAAAGAAACCCCTAATGTACAAAGGAATACAAACAAGATGTGCAGCAGATCTTTCCACAGAAATGTGGCAGGCCAGAAGAGAGTAGCATGATGTATTCAATGTGTAAAATGGGAAAAATATGCACCAAGAATAGTTTATCAATCAAGGGTATCATTCAAAATACAAGGAAAGACAGTTTCCCAGACAAACAAAAACTAAAGGAGTTTGTGAATGTTAAATCAGCTCTGCATTAAATATTGAAAAGGAACATTTGAGTAGGAAAGAAAGAACAAAAGCAACAAATATTAGAAAAGAACAGAGAAAATCTTCAGAATCACTATAGTCAGTGTAATAAACAAAATGACACTAAATTCTTACCTATCAATAATCACTCTAAAATATAAGTGGATTAAATGCTCCAATGAAAAGATATAGGGTATCAGAATGGAATAAAAAGAGACAACAAGACGCATATATATGCTAAGAGACTCGTTTGAGACTTAATATCACCTATAGATTAAATATAAGGTGATGGAGAGCCATCCTTTATGTTAAGGGACATCAAAATGAAGCCAAGTAACCATTCACAAAACAAACTATATTTTAAAACAGACTCTAATAAGTGATTAAGAAGGGCACTGTATCATAATAAAGGAGTCCATCTAACAAGAATATCTATCAACTGTAAATATTTATGCCCCCAACTACTTCAGAGTAGTATAATATATATATATTATACTCAATTAATAACAAACATGAAGGGCAGCCTGGGTGGCTCAGCAGGTTAGTGCTACCATCAGCCCAGGGCGTGATCCTGGAGTCCCGGGGTCGAGTCCCATGTCAGGCACCCTGCATGGAGCCTGCTTCTCCCTCTCCCTGTGTCTCTACCTCTGTGTGTGTGTGTGTGTATGAATAAATAAATAAAATATTTTAAAAATTTTTTAAAAATAACAAACATGAAGAAACTCATTGATTATAATACAATAATAATAGAGGATTTTATCACCCCACATGCAGCAAGGGATAGATCATCTAAGCAGAAGATCAACGAGGAAACAAGGGCTTTGAATGACACATTGGACCAGATGGACTTCACAGAAATATCTAGAGTATTTCATCCTGAAGCAGTAGAATACATATTCTTCTTCAGTGCACATAGAACTTTCTCCAAAATAGAACACATACTGGGTCAAAAATACATCCTCAACAGTAGAAAAAGATTGAGATCATACACAGCACAGTCCTGACCACAGCACTATGTACCTTGAAGTGAAACACAGGACAAAATTTGGAAAGAACACAAATACATGAAAGTTAAAGAACATCCTACTAAAGAATTAATGGGTAAACCAGGAAACTAAAGAAGGAATAAAAAGTACATTAAAGCAAATGAAAATGAAAACACAACCTTTGGGATGCAGCAAATATAACCATAAGAGGGAAGTATATAACAATACAGGCTTACATCAAGAAAGAAGAAATATCTCAATTTTGCAATCTAACCTAAAAACTGAAAGGAGCTAAACCAACAACAATTGAAGACTACAGCCAGCAGAAGAAGGACAATGATAAAAATCAGAGAAGAAATAAATCATATGCAAACAAACAAAAACAGTACACCAAATCAATGAAACTAAGATCTGGTTCTTTGAAAGAATTAATACAATTGAAAAACTCCTAGAGAGACTTATTAAAAAGAAAAGAGAAAGTATCAAAATAAATAGAATCATGAATGAAAGATGAGAGATCACAAGATCACAGAACAATGAATGGGTCAGCCAGGAAATCAAAGAACAAATACAAATTAGTGGAGACAAATGAGAATGGTGACACAATGTTACAAAATCTTTGGGATGTAGCAAAAGCTCTTCTCAGAGGGAAAATTATAATACCACAGGCATCCCTCAAGGGTATTATAATTTCAAGAAGTAATAAAAATCTAAAGTAAAAAACCTAGCCTTACATTTAAAGGAACAAAGCCCAAAGTCAGCAGAAGTTCATAAATAATAAAGATTAGAGGAGACATAAGTGACATATAGACTAAAAAAAATATAACAGATCAATGAAACTAGGAGCTGGTATTTTAAAATGATAAACCTTTAGCTAGACTCATAAAAAAGAGGATTCCCATATCTATAGTCACAAATGAATGAGTATAAGTAAGAATGGACATCACCAAAGATTATAAAAGAATATTATGGAAAATTATAAGTCAACATATTTGATGACTCAGAAAAATAAGGATAAATTCCTATAAACATATAACCTTTGAAAAGTGAATCAGGAAGCAAGAGAAAATTTGAGCAAACCAATTACTATTAATGAAATTGAATCAGTAATTTAAAAAATCCACAAAAGAAAAGTCCAGGACCATATGGTTTCACAGGTGAATTCTACCAAATATTTATAGAAGACATAATATCTATTCTTTTTAAACTATTTCAAAAACAGGGGAAGATGGAAAGACTCCAAAATCATTCTAGGAGCCCAGCACTATCTTAATATCAAATCCAGATAAAGAAAATATAAAAAATGAAAACTGCAGTTTAATATATCTGATGAACATAAATGCAATAATCTTCAACAAAATTTTAGCAAACCAAATCCAACAACACATTTAAAACAAGATTTAGCACAATCAAGTGAGATTTATTCCTGTGATGGAAGTATGGTTCAATATTCATTAATCAACCAATGTTATACACCATATTAGCAAAATAAATTATAAAAACCATAAAATAATTTCAATAAAAGCAAAGAAAGGATCTGAAATCCATTCATGAAAAAATATTCTCAAAAAAAAAAAAAAACAGATTCAGAGGGAATAAACCTCAACATTATAAGGGCCAGTATGAAAATCTCACAGCTATCATCATACTCAATGGAGAAAAACAGAACTTCTCTTCTAAGATCAGGAGCAAAACAAGATGTCCACTCTCACCACTGTTATACAACATAATACTGAAAATCCTAACCATAACAATCAGACAAGAAAAATTAATGCAAGGCAACCGAATTGGTAAGGAAGAACACATTTTCATATTTGTAGATGACATGAAACTGCATATAAAATATCCTAATGATGTTACCAAAAACCTACTAGAACTAATAAATGATTTACAGTATACAGAATTAATATCCAGAAATACATTGCATTTCTATACACTAATAACGAAGTAGAAGAAAAATTAAGAAAAAAATCCCATTTATATTGCACCAAAAATAATTAAATTCCTCAGAAAAAAACTTCACCAAAGTGGTAAAGTACTTGTCCTCCAAAAAGTTTAAAATACTAATGAAAGAATTTGAAGATGACACAAACAAAAGCAAGAATATTCTATGCTCATGAATCAGGAGAACAAATGTTTACATGTCTATACTACCCAAAGCATTCTTTTTTATTTTTTTAAAGATTTTTATTTATTTATTTATTCATGAGAGACACACAGAGAGAGAGAGAGAGAGAGAGCGAAAGAGGCAGAGACACAGGCAGAGGGAGAAGCAGGCTCCATTTAGGGAGACCAACGTGGGACTCGATCCTGGGTCTCCAAGATCACACCCTGGGCAGAAGGCAGCACTAAACTGCTGAGCCTCTGGGGCTGCCCTACCCAAAGCATTCTACACATTTAATTCAATCCCTATCAAAATACCAGTAGCATTTTTCACAGAATTAGAACAAAGAACCCTAATATTTGTATGGAACACAAAAGATCCTAAATAGCTAAAGCAGTCATGAGAAAGAACAACAAAGCTGGAGGTATCACAATCTTAGATTTCAAGGTATGCTAGAAAGCTGTAGTTATCAAAATAGTGTTATACTGGCATAAGAATAGACCCATAGATCAATGGAAGAGAATAGAAAGCCCAGAAATAAACCCAGGATTATATGGTCAATTAATCTAGAACAAAACAAAGAAGAATATAGTGGGAAAAGTCTCTTCAATAAATAGTGTGGAGAAAACTAAACAGCTACATGCAAAAAAAATAAATAAATAAAATTGTACCACTTTCTTACACCATACACACACACAAAAAAATTCAAATTGGATTAAAGGCTTAAATGTGGAACCTGAATCTATACATTTCCTGGAAGGACAATAAGGAGTAATCTCCTTGACATCAGTCATAGAAACATTTTTTCTAGATATGTCTCCTTTGACAATGAAAACAATAGTAAATTTAAATAATTGGTACTATACAAAAACATAAAACTTTTGCACAAAGAAGGGAAACATGAACAAAACAAAAATATATACCCTAAAAAATTAGGGAAGATATTTTTAAATTGTGCAAGAGCAGGACCTGAGAGGGTAAGAGAAACAACAAGAACAGGAACATGCATAAATGGCCACAGCTTTATTTGTGTGGCAAAAGCCAATTATTCCTGCCATTGTTCTGTACTGAAAACAGTACATGTTGAAAACAGCAATGATGGTGGATATCCACGCCTGCTGAGGTCAGTTCTCCATCCTCTGAAGCCCCCTAGTTAATGCTTCTCTGAGACCCATGCCTATAGTTACATACACAGTTCCCTGCTGCCCCTCAAGTGATTGGTTTCTTGAGTTGTTTTTCCTTCCTTGCTTCTGCATACTTTACAGTGTATTATAATAAGGCTGAAAACCAACCTAGACTCAGGGCTTCACCTTGGTGCCTGTATTTCTTGGTAGTGCCTGACAGTGTAGCCTCTTTGAGTCTCTCTTTTTCCCAAGATGTTGGACTCTGAGTAATCATTTCATCCCTCATCGGAACACACCATGTGGCAGCAAATCATATATCTGATAAAGAGTTAATATTCAAAATATGTAAACAACTTACACAACTCAAGATAAAAAAGTAATCCAGTTAAAATGAATGAGCAGAAGAGATGCACAGACATTTTCCAAGGAAGACCTATAGATGATGAAAAGAAACATATAAGGATGCTCAACATCACTAATTCTCAGGGAAATGCAAATCAAAATAACAATGAGATATCACCTGTCAAAATGGCTAAAATCAAAAAGGTAATTGAATTTAAATAAGCAAATAAATAAATAAATAAATAAATAAATAAATAAATAAATAATAAGATAAAGCTAAGGAGTAAGCACACACAAAAAGATAAATAACAAATTGTGGTGAATATGTGGAGAAAAAGCTATATATATATGAGAAATGGAGATCTATACATAAAATTTTATTGTAAACCAAAGGTAGACAAACTTGGAATAAAACGTAAAGAGAGATCCTCACGAGACTAGAAGAGGAACTAGAAGCCCTTTGAGAGGAAATAAGCATATGAGAATGGGAAGGAAGAGGAGAAAGGGAGGGATTCGATTAATAAGAGAAGCTCAAAGTTAAGACTCAGCAATATCTATGGAAGCTCTGAATTTAGCACAACACAGGGGGTCAGTCCTATGATGCTTAGAATTGACAATAAACACTGTGTGAAATGAGAGGACATATAAATAATGCCTGGAAAGCATGCAAATAAATTAAATCCTAGCCAAAGATCAGAGAGTCAGCAAGGGTGGAGAATATGGGGAACAGGAGCCCCTACATTAAATTGAGATGTATACTTAAGCTTCTGTTACAGCCAGACTTTGGAGGAAGGAGGATAGGAGGAAATCTGGAGAAAATAAAATTAAGAAATGTCTTTCTATCTCATTAAAATCTTCCCCTGTAGAAGTTTTAGTCAGTTTTCATTTTTTATTTCTTAAGAATATAACAGTAAATCTCCCTTATAATAGTATTCTCTTTATAAATAATTTTAAATTTTTAAGTCACAAGTTAGTTTTCTGTCAATCTAAATATTATTCTTTTTGACAATTAGTTTCAACTCTTTTGAGTCCTTTTGTAGTATTCTTGCTTATCTGTTAGTCCCTAACTTATCAATATTCCAGTAAAATTAAACTACTCTTAAGGAAAATATAAATTAAAAAATAGTTTTCATTTTAGGCCATTTTTTCTAAAATAAAACACAATAAACATACCAAAGGAGCATATCTTGGTTTTAGAGGCTCAGGAGGCATCTTGCACCGACAGAGACGTTTGATCTTGGGTGATGGTAGTAAAGGCTCACAAGGAGGTAGTGGTGGTTTTTCTCTTAATGGGGGGACTCTACCTGTACCTGTTTTATTCCCCTTTTCTTTGAATGTAGTCTTTTTGGATGACATTTTGAATTCTCTCTTTAGTTCCAGTGTTTCCTTCTTTGAATCTGCAGATGTGGCATCAGATTCATCAACTCCTTTCTTTTTAGCCTCCAGTTTGTATAGTGACTCTTCAGATTCAGCATCTGAACTTTTGAATGTCTCAGGCTTCTTTGAGTCTCTCTTGGAATATTCATCATATTCTGCATCAGTAGACTCTTGTTTCTTGGCATCTTTCTTTGAATCTTTCTTAATTTTCTTTGATTCATACTTATCCTTTGACTCCCAATCCGATTCAGTTTCAGTAGACTCTTCATATTTCATTGCAGATTTATTTTTGTCTTTTTTTGAAATTCTCTTATCCTTTTTTTCATCTTGTTTACCCTTTTCTGAATTCCATTCAGATTCAGAATCAGCATCAGTGGACACTTCATCCTTCTTGGCATCCTTTTTCTTCTCATCTTTTTTTGAATCTATCTTATCCTTCTTTTCATCTTTCTTCCAATTCATTGTCTCTAATTCAGACTCAGATTCAGCATCAGTAGACACTTCATCCTTCTTTGTATCCTTTTTCTTGTCATTTTTCTTTGAATCTTTCTTAGCCTTCTTTGACTCTTTCTTTGCATCTGCTGATTCTGCATCAGTAGTCTCTGTGTCTTTTTTTGCATCCCTTTTCTTGTCACTTTTCTTTGAGTCTTTTTTAGCCTTCTTTGGCTCTTTCTTTGCATCCTTTGAGTCTACAGATTCTGCATCAGTAGACTCTGTGTCTTTCTTTGAATCCTTCTTCTTGTCTTTCTTTGTACCTTTCTTGTCTTTCTTTACATCTTTCTTTGCATCTTTTGAGTCTACAGATTCAGCATCAGAGCTCTTTGCATCCTTTTTTGTGTCCTTCTTTGAAGGCTTCTTTGAATTATTCTGAGAGTAATTCTTTAACCACATATCAAGTTTCATGGATTCAGCACCAGACTCCTCTAAATAGAGTATGAAATCCATATTTGAACTATTTTTTGAACAAGTCTGTGATTTGGCATCAGAATTGTTCTGTGAATCCTTAGAATCCTTCTTTGCACATATGAAATCATTATCTGTCTCCTTGAAATCCTTTGACTCTCTCTTATCTTTTTTTGGATACATTGATATTGCCTCAAAATCATTGGATTCTGGGTTTATTTCTAATTTGGACTTTGACTTCTTAGATAGTTCACATGATAATTTTGATGGAGTTTTAGCTGCTTTATTTCCTTTTCTAGGTTTCTCATCATTTACTGTTTTAGAATCTGTAGTTGTGTCACATGGGCTTTTGTTTTCCTTGGCATTTCTCTGTAAAGTTCCTCCTTTTTTGTCATCTCTGGACTTCTTAGATTCTCCATTTTCAGGATAAGCTTTAAGAGTATAAGGATTTCTGAACTGAGCCTGTCTCCTAACTGTTAAGTAAACAGATGGCCTTTGGGAAATTTTTTTTGAAGAATGCCTTATCCTTATATGAGCTGGCCTCTGAATTTCCTCTAATTTTCTTTTGTCATGTCTCTGAAAAGATTAGTTAGAATAATGATAAACATTTTAAATAAGTTATATTTTTTAACTGAAACATGAAAATTGTCTAGCTTTTCATTAACCATCTATTTAAAATGGAAAAAAAATATTTTCAACATTTTGTGTGTGTTGTAGTATGTGAGATAACTCCATATTAGGAGCCAAATGACTTTCAACCTTAGGATTTTCTCAATGACTTAAATAGGGATTGGAGTAAGCCCACAATGATCCATGATATTTAAGGGCTCCTCCTCACCATTGACAGTGGGTTCCTCTTAAATCCCTATATAGGAGAGATCTTTTGAAACATTTTGTGCACCTTTCATTCTCATGTTAGCTCAGAAATAAGCTGATTCCCTTGAAATTTGTCATGACAATTCTTGTGACAACTGTTTCAGGCCTTACTTAGAGTTTTGCTACTGCTTTCAAGATATCTGAACAAATCAAGAGCCTGAGACCCTTGGCATGGGTTATTTCCCAAAACAAGGACATAAAATGAAATAAATATCAGATCATATTAATTTTTGCAGTGGTAATGTAATTTTTTTAACTCCCAATCCCAAATCTATCAAATCTGTTACTCATAAAGGATACATAAACTAATTTTGCATTTATCTTTTATAGTCATTTCACTACTCAATAGGGACATCACTAGTCAATGAAATAGTCATATAGAATTAAAGGAGGACCATGAAGAGAAGCATGAAACTTGGATCACTACAGATGTAATGGATGGCATTTGAAGAAATTCATTGACTGTAACTCTGCTTTGGGTAATGATTTTAAAACACATTTTGATATCATTAGGAGTGATATCAGATTTCACTTAAATCATAGTAGTTAAAATAATACAAAGTGTAGAATTGGAAAATAGAGAAAGATTTGATGTCTCCTTTCAAACATGTCCATCATCTTCTCTATTTGTAAGCTAGCTTTTCCTTTTCCTTATTAATGAGATAATGGTACTTTAAAAAAGTGGTAGAAAGCTTGAATGTCCCAGTATCTAGTATCCTGAGTACCAGATTAAAGAAAATTAAGAGGCTCTGAAACCTCATCAATATTGGCTCATATTCTAAGATTTAGTTAAGATGTTTTGGCAGCTGGTAAACATTTTCTGAGAGATCCCACTAGTTGCAGCGTTAGCTTCTGTAGCTTACACAGCCTACTACCTATATAATGTCTTTGAAAAGGAGAATTATGTATAAATAAAAGTTTATTTGAAACAGATGGAGATAATAGTAAATTTAAAATATCTGCTTCCAAAAGGAACTAAAATTCAAACTATATGTTTTTATTTATGTTTATATATTATGTAAGCTTAGATTTAGTTAACAATGACATTTTCAATACTTACAGGAACTGTGATTTGTGATTCTGAAGGTCTTGATCTCTTTTTTCTACCTGGCTGGAGTGGTTTGGGAAATGTCAAAGGAAAATAATCTTGATTCCATATTTTTTTGCTTGATTCACTTACTAAAATGAGTGAGGACAATGAACAATTTGAAGTTAATAGTCAGATTTTCATCAGCACTGAAATATTCTTGAGTAAGAAATACATTGTTTAAATTAAGGTAAATTTAAACTTAAAATATAGCTTTCCCCCTGGAGTCTGTAGTTATTTGCATATCAGGGAAAATAAAAGCTAATTTCCCCATTTAGCACTAAATTATGCATAAGATCACATTTGTAGCTTTATTTTCTGTATTATACCAGTTTTCACAATTTTGACTTAAGTCATAGAACTTAAAAAATACAAACAATTGGAATGGAAAATAGAGAAAGATTTAATATTTCCTTTCAAACATCTCCATCATCTTCTCTATTTTGTTGTTCTTTAGTCATTTTTGTTCTGTTCAAATGCTATGAATTCTATAGTTTCCATAATAACACAATGAAGAGCATAAAGTAGTCTGTAAAGTCTGTTGATTAAATCTAATTATTTATTTTAGTGCTCCTCTGACCTCAATGACATCCAAGCCACAGAAATTAGGGTTACATACCCAAATACTGATTTTAGTTCAGAGAATTCTATTTAAAAAATGGCATATACACCCTTGAGGGCATCCAGAATAAAGTGATCAAACTAGGTGGATGCTCTAACATCAAAAGAAGAAATGATGAAGTAATTCAGAATAGTTCTCTTAGAGATAAGGAGACTAATGAGAGATGTGATCACTATATCAAATACTTAAAGAATTTTATATGAAAGTGTAGTAGTAATAGTAATAACAGAATAGCTGCAATGCTAACACTTATATAGTGCTTACTATCTGTCAGACTGTTTTAAGCACATTTAATTTTCACAACCCTTTGAATTATATAATAATTTTTATAATTGCTTCCATTTTATAGATGTACAAAAATGAAGCACGGAGAGAGGTTAAATTGCTTGCCAAAAATCATAAAGTACAAGAGCTAAGATTCAAAGATATTTTGGATCAGAGTCCATGCTTTTAATCACAATGTTAGAAAATTCTATGTATTTCCTAAGGGGAGGATTAGATTCCATGAGTAAAACTTATATCAGTGCAGGCAGATATCAGCTCAATAAATAAGGAGACTTCTCCTTAAGTTGTAGCTATTCAACAAAATGAAATGTCCATTTTCATGATTTTGACTATATATTTTTCTTTACTTTGGGTTTCAGAATTGTGTATTTTAAATAAAAGGAAAACTCATGCAATTAAGGTTGGTTTTTATAATGAGGAAGGAAAAAACTATTTCCTTTTAAAATAGCTAGTAAAAAACCTCATCAAGGTTAGAAATATTTTTTAAGATTTAAAAAAAAATTAAAGATTTTTATTTATTTTTGAGAAAGAGAGAGAGAGAAAAGAGCACAAGCAGGGGGAGGAGCAGAGGGGAGATGTAGACTCCCCACTAAGCAGGCAGCCAGATGTGGGACTTGATCATGACCTGAGCTGAAGGTAGGTGCTTAACTGACTGAGCTACCCAGGTGCCCAAGGTCAGAAATATTTTAATCAAACACACATTCCAACACACATACACATACACACACATATATAGGTACTTTTAAATATTAAGAAAAATATCGGAGTATTTTATGCTCTATTACATTGAATGGAAGATACAAGCTATTTGTCCCTAAAATAATTGTAAATGTAATGTAAATAAAATTGAACTTCAAAGACTCATTTCTTACTTGATATGGAATTATCATTTGTTCTGATGTTTACTTCTTGCCTGTTAAAAAAAAGCCTCAATTAAAGTTGTGCGGTATTTAAAGATAAGTAATAATAGTAATGTGTCAATAATAATTTATAGTATGATATGATATGATATGATATGATATGATATGATATAATATAGAACATATACCAGTGATAATGTCTGGTATCAAAAAGACAAAAATAAGTATTTGTGAAGATATGGAAAAGGAAACACTTGAACACTATTGGTAAGAATGTAAACTGCTTCAACTACTGTGGAAAACAGCATGGAGATTTCTCCAAAAACTAAAACTAGAAGTACTGTATGATCCAGCAATTCCACTTTTATGTATTTACTTGAGGAAAATAAAAACATTAATTCAAAAAAATATATGAACCACTATGTTTACTACAGATTTATAATACATAAGATATAGAAGCAACACAACTGTCCATCCATAGATAAATAACTAAAGAAGATGTAACATACATATATATATTAATATTAACCATAAAAAGAATTAAATCTTTTGATTTGCAGCAACATATTAACCATAAAAAGAATTAAATCTTTTGATTTGCAGCAACATGGATGAACCTAGAGGGTATTATGTAAAGTGAAATAAAAGCTGTTATATGATTTTACTTATACTTGGAATAAAAAAACAATAAATATATAAACAAAAATAGAAACAGAATCATGGGTACAGAGAACAAGCTAGTGGTTGCCAGAGGGGAAAAGGGTGGCAGGATGAACAAAATAGGTGAAGAGGATTAAGAGGTACAAAATTTCAATTATAAAATAAATAATAGAGATGAAATATATAGCACAGGAAATACAGTGAATAATATTTTAATGATGCATATACTGACAGATAACCACACTTACTGTGGTGAGCACTGCACAATGTATAGAATTGTTAAATCATTATGTTGTACACCTGAAACTAATATAATATTGTATGTTAAGTATACTTCAATAAAAAAGTAACGTAAATTTTAAAACATGACAAAATACTATATATTTCCTAAGTATTATTCAATATTATAATAGTTTGCATTATAAACATTGATAATTAGATAACAAAATACATTAATTAAATGTGTATTATGGCTAACAATAATAATGATATTGTTAATAAGCCTTCAATAATAATACTTCAATGAATTTTTTAGTATAGTTGATGCAATGTTGCATTAGTTTTAATTGTACAACATAGTGATTCAACAACACATTGTGTTACATTCCCTACTATCCCAATACATTGCTGCTAGAATATAACTATATTCCTTATGCTATGCCTTTTATTCCCATGAATGTCAACTCTCAGTTCCCTGCATTTATAGGTCTTATTCTGTTTTTGCTTGTCAACTTTTTTTTTTTTGAGATTCCACTTACAAATGAAACTATATGGTATTTCACTTTCTCAGCCCGATTTATTTCACTTAGCATAACAGCCTTAAGGTCCATCCATGCTGTCTAAAATGGAAAGATCTTATTCTTTGCAATAAGAATTAGATTATTCTTTCTATATTATGGTGGCATAATATTCCACTGTGTGTGTGTGTGTGTGCGCGCGTGTGCGTGTATGTGCACCTGTGTTCTTTTCTTTTTTTCTATATTTTTTATTGGAGCTCAATTTGTCAACATATAGCATAACATCCAATGCTCATCCCATCAAGTGCCCCCCTCAGTGCCCATCACCCAGTCACCCCAACCCCCTACCCACCTCTTTTCCACCATCCCTTGTTGGTTTCCCAGAGTTAGATGTCTCATGTTCTGTCACCCTCTCTTGATATTTTCCACTCATTTTCTGTCCTTTCCCCTTTATTCCCTTTCACTACTTTTTATATTCCTCAAATAAATGAGAGCATATAATGTTTATCCTTCTCTGATTGACTTACTGCACTCAGCATAATACCCTCCAGTTCCATCCACGTCAAAGCAAATGGTGGGATGGTCGGTATTTGTCATTTCTAATGACTGAGTAATATTCCATTGTATACATAGACCACAACTTCTTTATCCATTCATTTTCAATGGACACTGAAGCTCCTTCCAAAGTTTGGCTATTTTGGACATTGCTGCTATAAACATCGGGGTGCAGGTGTCCCAGCATTTCACTGCATTTGTATCTTTAGGGTAAATCCCCAGCAGTGCAATTGCTGGGTATTAGGGCAGATCAATTTTTAACTCTTTGAGGAACCTCCATACATTTTCCCAGAGTAGCTGCACCAGTTCACATTCCCACCAACAGTGCAGGAGGGTTCCCCTTTCTGCACATCCTCGCCAACATTTGTGGTTTCCTGCCTTGTTAATTTTCCCCATTCTCACTGGTGGGAGGTGGTATCTCATTGTGGTTTTGATTTGTATTTCCCTGATGGCCAGTGATACGGAGCATTTTCTCATGTGCTTTTGGCCATGTCTATGTCTTCCTCTGGACAGCTAAATGTAAATGAATATAACTGGACCACCTATTAATGGGAAACACAAAAATAAACTCATAATGGACTAAAACCCTATATTTGAGACATGAAACACTTAAAATCCTAGAAGAAAACCCAGGAAAACCGTCTCTGACATCAGCTATTACAGAATTTGTCTATATATGTTTCCTAAGGCAAAAGGGACAAAATCAAAAGTGTACTATTGAGACTTCATCAAAATAAAAATATTTTTCACAGGAAAAGAAACTATTAACAAAACCGAAAGACAACCTACTAAATGGGAGAAGACAAATGCAAATGATATATCTGATAAGAGTTTAATATTCAAAATATATAAAGAACTTATACAACTCAATACCAAACAAAACCCACAAGCAATCCCATTACAAAATGGGCAGAAGACCTGAAGAGACATTTTTCTAAAGAAGACATTCAGATGAGCAATAGATACATCAAATGATATTCAACATCACTAATAGTGAAATGCAAATCAAAACCAATCAATGAAATATCATCTTACAGCCTTTAAAGTGGCTAAAACACAAGAAATAAAATTTGAAAAGGGAGAATGTGGAGAAAAAGGAACCCTTCCTTATACATTCTTGGTGGGAATGTAAATTGATATAGCCATGATAAGAGTATGGAAGTTCCTCAGAAAATTAAAAATTAAAATACCATATGAGCTAAAAATTCCACTACTGGGTATTTACAAAAAGAAATAAAAAATACTAATTCTCAAAGATAGATGTGCATTTTTTATGCAGCAGCATTTATAATAGCCAAGATATAGAAGCCAACTAATTGCCAATGAATACATCAGTGGATAAAGAACACAGGCACAGGGGGTGGGGCAAGATGGCAGAGTAGTAGAGTCCCCAAGTCACCTGTCCCCACCAACTAACCTAGATAAATTTCAAATCACCTTGAAAAACTATGGGTTCAACCTGATATTTGACGAGCAAACAGCTGGAATGCTACAGAGAGGAGTTTGCACTTCTAACAAGTACAACTAGTTTTAAGCCACTCTGTACTGAGTAAAATGACTAGAAAGAAGAACTCACCACAAAAGAAAGAATCAGAAACAGTATTCTCTCCCACAAAAGATGGAGTACAATTTGCTGTCAAAACCAATTCAGAAGCACAATTATAAAGCTACTGATGGCTCTGGAAAAAAAAGCTTTATGCTTTTTGAATCCTTTATGGAATCAAGAGACTTCATGAATGCAGAATTTAGAAAGAATCAGGCCGAAATAAAAATCAGTTGAATGAGAAGCAATCCAAATTGGAAATCCTAATGACAAGGGTTAATGAGGTAGAAGAACGAGTGAATGACATAGAAAACAAGTTGATGGCAAGGAAGGAAGCTGAGGAAAAAAGAAAAACAATTGAAAGACCATGAAGAAAGGTTAAGGGAAATAAATGACAACCTCAGAAGGAAAAATCTACGTTTAATTGGGGTTCCAGAGGGTGCCGAAAGGTACAGAGGACCAGAAATCATATTTAAACAAATCATAGTTGAGAACTTCCCTAACTTGAGGAGGGAAACAGGCATTCAGATCCAGGAGATAGAGAGATCCCCCCTAAAATCAATAAAATCCGTTCAACACTTCAACATTTAAGAGTAGAACTTGCAAATTCCAAAGATAAAGTGAAGATCCTTAAAACAGCAAGAGACAAGAGATGCCTAACTTTTATTGGGAGAAATATTAGATTAACAGCAGACCTCTCCACAGAGACCTGCCAGGCCAAAAAAGGCTGGGAGAATATATTCAGGGTCCTAAATGAAAGAAACTGCATCCAAGAATACTTTATCCAAGGCTCTCATTCAGAATAGAGGGAAAGATAAAAAGCTTCCAATAGGCAGAAACTGAAAGAATATGTGACCACCAAACCACCTCTGCAAGAACTATTGACTTGGGAAAAGAAAGAGGAAGCCCAAAGAAATAAGCCACAAAAAAAGGGACTGAATAGGTATTATGATGACACTAAATTCATATCTTTCTCTTTTTTTTTTTAATTTTTTTTTTATTATTTATTTATGATAGTTATACAGAGAGAGAGAGAGAGAGGCAGAGACATAGGCAGAGGGAGAAGTAGGCTCCATGCACCGGGAGCCTGACGTGGGATTCGATCCCGGGTCTCCAGGATCGTGCCCTGGGCCAAAGGCAGGTGCCAAACCGCTGCGCCACCCAGGGATCCCATAAATTCATATCTTTCAATAGGAACTCTGAACGTGAATGGGCTTAATGATCCCATCAAAAGATGCAGGTTTTCAGACTGGATAGAAAAGCCAGACCTATCCATTTGCTGTCTACAAGAGACTCATTTGAGACCTATGGGCACCTCCAGACTAAAAATGAAAGGTTGGAGAACAATTTACATTCAAATGGTCCTCAAAAGAAAGCAAGGGTAGTAATCCTCATATCAGATAAATCAAAGATTATCCCGAAGACCGTAGTAAGAGATGAAGAGAGACACTATATCATAATTAAAGGATCTATCCAACAAGAGGATCTGACAATCATGAATATTTATGACCCTAATGTGGGAGCTGACAAGTATATCAATCAATTAATAACCAAAGTGAAGACATAGATAATAAATGCTTATACTGGGAGACTTCAACATGGCACTTTCTGGAAACAACAGATCTTCGAAGCACAACATCTCCAAAGAAGCAAGAGCTTTAAACAATACACTGAACCAGATGGATTTCACAGATATTTACAAAACTTTACATGTAAACACAACTGAATACATATTTTTCTCAAGAGCACATGGAAATTTTTACAGATTAGATCACATATTGCATCACAAATCAGGTCTTAACCGATACCAAAAGAATGGGATTGTCCCCTGGATATTTTCAGACCATAATGCTTTGAAACTTGAACTCAATCACAAGAAGAAACTTGGAAGCAATTCAAACACGTGAAGGTTAAAGAACATCCTGATAGAAGATGAAAGGGTCAACCAGGATATTACAGAAGAATTAAAAAGATTCATTGAAACTAATGAGAATGAAGATGCAACTCTTCAAAATCTTTGGGATACAGCAAAAGAAGTTCTGAGAGAGAAAGACATTGCAATGCAAGCATCCCTCAAAAAATTGGAAAAAACTCAAATACACAAGGAAACCTTGCACCTAAAGGAACTAAAGAAAGAGCAACAAATAAAACCTACACACAGCAGAAGAAGAGAGTTAATAAAGATTCGAGCAGAAATCAATGAAATAGAGACCAAAAGAACTGTAGAACAGAACAACAAAACCAGGAGTTGGTTCATTGAAATAATTAATAATATATAAAAACATTCGGCCAGCCTTATTAAAAACCAAAGAGAAAGACTCTAATTAATAAAATCAGGAATGAAAAAGGAGAGATCACCACCAATACCAAGGAAATACAAATGATTTAAAAAACATATTAGAGCAGCTGTATTCCAATAAATTGGGCAATATAGAAGAAATGGACGCATTTCTGGAAAACCACAAATTACCAAAACTGGAACAGGAAGAAATAGAAAACCTGAACAGGCTGATAACCAGGGAGTAAATTGAAGCAGTCATCAAAACCTCCAAAACACCAAATTACAGGGCCAGATGGCTTCCAAGGGGAATCCTATCAAACGTTTAAAGAAGAAACAATACCTATTCTACTAGAGCTGTTCTGAAAGATAGAAACAGATGGAATACTTCCACTTGTTCTATAACTTTAATTCTAAAACCAAAGACCCCACTAAAAAGGATAATTATAGACCAATGTACCTGATGAACACAGATGCAAACATTCTCAACAAGATACTAGCCAATAGGATAAATTGGGCAATTTATTCACCATGACTAAGTGGGATTTATCCCCAAGATGCAAGGCTGGTTCAACACATGTAAAGCAATCAATGTGATAGACAATATCAACAAGAGGGAAAACAAGAACCATATGATCCTCTCAATAGTTTGCAGAGAATGCATTTGATAAAATACAACATCCATTCCTGATCAAAACTCTTCAGAGTGTAGGGATAGACGGAACATTCCTCAGCATCTTAAAAGCCATCTATGAAAAGCCCACAGCAAATATCATTCTCAATGGGGAAACACTGGGAGCCTTTCCCCTAAGATCAGGAACAAGACAAGAATGTCCACTCTCACCACTGCTTTTCAACATAGTACTAGATGTCCTAGGCTCACCAATAAGACAACAAAAAGAAATAAAATACATTCAAATTGGCCAAGAAGAAGACAAACTCTCCGTCTTTGCAAATGACATGACACTGTACATAGAAAACCCAAGAGAGTCTACCCGAAGACTGCTAGAACTCATACAGCAATTTGACAATGTGTCAGGATACAAAATCAATGCCCAGAAATCTGGCATTTCTATACACTAACGATAAGACTGAAGAAAGAGAAATTAAGGAATCAATCCCATTTACTTTTGTGCCCAAAAGCATAATATACCTAGGAATAAACCTAACCAAAGAGGGAAAGGATCTATACCCTAAAAAGCACAGAACACTTCTGAAAGAAATTGAAGAAGACACAAAGAGATGGAAAAATATTCCATGTTCTTGGATTGGAAGAATTAATATTGTGAAAATGTCTATTCTACCCAGGGCAATTTACATGTTTAATGCAATCCCTATCAAAATACCATGGACCTTCTTCAGATAGTTGGAAGAAATCATCTTAAAATTTGTGTGGAATCAGAAAAGACCCCGAATAGCCAGGGGAATATTGAAAAAGAAAACCAGAGCTGGGAGCACCACAATGCCGGATTTCAATTTGTACTACAAAACTGTGATCATCAAGACAGTGTGGTTCTGGCAAAAAAACAGACACATAGATCAATGGAACAGAATAGAGAATACAGAAATGGTCCTTCAACTCTATGCTCAACTAATATTCGACAAAGCAGGAAAAACTATCCACTGGAAAACGTACCATCTCCTCAATAAATGGTGCTGGGAAAATTGGACAGCCATGTGCAAAAGAATGAAACTAGATCATTCTCTTACACCATACACAAAGATAAACTCAAAATAGATGAAAGATCTTAATGAGAGACATGAATCCCTCAAAATCCTAGAGGAGAACACAGGCAACACCCTTTTTGAACTTGGTCACAGCAACTTCTTGCAAGATACATCTATGAAGGCAAGGGGAAAAAAGCAAAAATGAATTATTGGAACTTCATCAAGATACAAAGCTTCTGCACAGGAAAAGAAACAGTCAACAAAAATCAAAGACAACCTACAGGATGGGAGAAGATATTTGCAAATGACGTATCAGATAAAGGGCTAGTATCTAAGATCTCTAAAGAACTTATTAAACTCAACAGCAAAGAAACAAACAATCCAATCATGAAATGGGAAAAAGACATGAACAGAAACTTCACCAAAGAAGACATACACATGGCCAACAAACACATGACAAAATGCTCTGCCTCCCTTGCCATTAGGGAAACCCAAATCAAAATCACAATGAGATACCACTTCTCATCAGTGAGAATGGTGAAAATTAACAAGACAGGAAATAACAATTTTGGAGAGGATGTGGGGAAAGGGGAACCCTTTCGCACTGTTTATGGGAATGTGAACTGGTACCGCCACTCTGGGAAACTGTGTGGAATTTCCTCAAAGAGTTAAAAATAGATCTGCCCTATGATCCAGCAATTGTACTGCTGGAGATTTACCTCAAAGATATAGATGCAGTGAAATAAATGGCAGGACACCTGCACCCTGATGTTTATAGCAGCAATGTCCACAATAGCCAATCTTTGGAAGGTTCCTCGATGTCCATTGAAAGATAAAGAAGATGTGATGTGTATATATATATATATATATATATATATATATATATATACACACACACATATATGTACATATATATATTTATATACACACGCAATGGAATATTACTCAGTCATTAGAGACAACAAATACCCACCATTTGCTTCAATGTTGATAGAACTGGAGGGTATTATGCTGAGTGACGTAAGTCAACCGCAGAAGGACAAACATTATATGGTCTCATTCTTTTGGGGAATATAAAAAAAATACTGAAAGGGAATCAAGGGGAAAGGACAGAAAATGAGTGGGAAATATCAGAGACTGTGACAGAACATGAGAGACTCCTAACTCTGGGAAATGAACAGGGAGTAGTGGAAAGGAAGGTGGGCAGGGGGATGGGGTTACTGGGTGACGGGCACTGATGGGGGCACTTTACGGGATGAGCAGCGGGTGTTATGCTATATGTTGGCAAATTTAACTCCAATAAAATACATATACAAAAAAAAGTAAAAAAAAATTAAAGATATGGTGTATCTTGAAATCTGGAATTGAGATATCTCTAGTTTTCTTATTTTTTTTCCTCAAGACTGCTTTGGCTATTTGGAGTCTTTTATAGTTTCATAGAAATTTTATTATTATTTGTCTAGCACTGTGAAAAATGTTGGCATTTTGTTAGGGATTTGCTTAATCTGTAGATTGTTTTGGGGAGTACGTACATTATAACAATGCTGGTTCTCCATTAGCATAAAATATCTTCCCATTTGTGTCATCTTCATTATCTTTCATCAGTGTTTTCTAGATTTCAGAGTACAGTCTTTCAACTCCTTAATTAAGTTCATTTTTACAGATTTTATAATTTGGGGTGCAATTGCAAATTATGTATTTTTCTTAATATCTCTTCCTACTACTTTGTTATTAGGGTGTAGAAATACTACTGATTTATTGGTATCAATTTTGTAACCTGCAACTTTACTAAATATATTTATCAGTTCTAGTAGGTTTTTTTTATGGAATCTTTTAGATTTGTATTCTAAATTCATAACATTTCCAAATAGTGAAAGTTTAACATCTTTACCAATATGAAAGCCTCCTATTTCTTTTACTTGCATGATTGCTGTGGATAAGACTTCAGTACTATGCTAAATAAAATGGTGAAGTTAGACATCTCTTATTTCTGATTTTGAGCAAAAGCTGTTAGTTTTTCACCTTTGAGTATGATGTTAGCTGTGTACTTTTCATATATGGTTTTTATTACGTTGAGATATGTTCCCTCTAAACCCACTTTGCTGAGAGTTTTTATCATGATTGTATGTTGTATTCTGTCAGAGGAGCTTTTTTTGCATATATTGAAATGACAATATGATTTTTTTTCTTTGTTTTGTTGTAGTGTGTTATGTTGATTGATTGACCAATATTAGACCACCCTTGCATAACCAAAATAAATCTAATTTGATTGTGGTGGATGATCTTATAATGTATTTTTGTATACAGTTTGCTAATATTTTGGGGGGAGTTTTTGTTTCTGTGTTCATTAGGTAAATTGACATGTATTTTTCTTTTTAAAAATGTATTTGGTTTTGGTATTAGTGTAATTCTAGCCTGGTAGAGTGTATTTGGATATTTTTCTCATTTTTCTATTTTTTAAGAATATTTTTAGAATAAATCTTCTTTATTTAATTTTTTAAAGATTTTATTTATTTATTTATTCATGATAGACACAGAGAGAGAGAGAGAGAGAGGCAGAGACACAGGCAGAGGGAGAAGCAGGCCCCATGTAGGGGGCCCGACATGGGACTCAATCCCAGGATTCCAGGATCATGCCCTGGGATGAAGGCAGGCGCTTAAACTGCTGAGCCACCCAGGCTGACCAGGGTAAATCTTCTTTAAATGTTTCATATAATTCACCTGTGAAACCATTTGGTCCAGGATTTTTATTTTTTTTTATATTTTTTAGTTTATTTCTCAATTTCATTACTAATAATTGGTCTGTTCAGTTTTACTATTTATTCCTGATTCAGTTTTCAAAGATTGTTTCTAGAAATTTATCCACGCCTTCTAGGTTGTCTATTCGTTGATACACAAATTTTTGTATTATTCATTTATAATTATTTGTATTTCTCTTGTGTCATTTGTTATTTCTCCTCTCATTTTTAATTTTATTAATTTGGGTACTTTACCTTTTTTTCTTGATGAGTCTGGCTAAGGATATATCAAATTTGTTTATCTTTTCAAAGAATCAGCTCATGTTTTCATTGATACTTTCTATTGGCCTTTTAGTCCCTATGCCATTTATTTCCCTTGACCTTTATTATTTCCTTCCTTTTACTCACCCCGGCCTTTTTGTTCTTGTTTTTCTAGTCCCTTTATATGTTAGGTTAGATTGTTTATGTGAGCTTTTTCTCCTTTGTTTAGATAGGCCTATATCCCAATATATTTCTTACTTAGAAGTGATTTTACTGTGTCCCAAAGATTTTACATTTTCATTCTCATTTGTCTACATTTATTTATTTTTCATTTCTTCTTTGACTGCTTTATTAACTCATTGATTTTTTAGTGTCATATTGTTTTGCCTCCATTTGTTTCTGTTTGTGGCCTATTCTACTCTTTTTTTCTTATGATAGATTTCTAGTTTCATATTGCTGTGATTACAAAAGATGCATGGTATGATTTTAATCTTCTTAAATTTATTGAGGCTTGTTTTGTGGTCTACCATGCGATTTATTCTGGGTAACATTCCATGTGCACTTGAAAAGAATGAATATACTATTGTTTTTGGATGGAATGTTCTATATACACCTCTTATGTTGATGTTGTCCAATGTGTCATTCAAAGACATTGTTGATTTTCTGCCTCGATGATCTATCCATTGATGTAAGTGGATTGTAAAGTCCCTTACTATCATTGTGTTGCTATCAATTTTTCCCTTTATTTCTTTTAATATCTGTTTTATGTATTTAGGTCCTCCAGTGCTGGGTCTGTAGATATTTATAATTGTTATAGTCTCTTGTTAGAGTATCATTATGTAATGTAACATTCTGTAACGCTTTTACCTTTTGTTAGCAGTCTTTGTTTTAAAGTCTATTTTACTATACATAGTCTATTTTTTTCTGATTTCAGTATCGCCACCCTGTTTTTTGTTATCCTTCCATTTGCATAGTATATGATTTTGTTTTTATCCCATCACTTTTAGTCTCTTTATCTATATATGATTTTATTTTTATCCCTTCACTTTTAGTCTCTCACTTTAAAAAAAAAGATTTTATTCATCTATTCATGAGAGACACAGAGAGAGAGGGACAGACATAAGTAGAGGGAGAAGCAGGCTCCATGCAGGGAGCCCTATGTGGGACTCAATCCTGGAACCCCAGGATCACGCCCTGAGCAGAAGGCAAACGCTCAACCACTGAGTCACCCAGGTGTCCCTACTTTTAGTCTCTTTATCTATAGATCTGAAGTTTGTCTCTTGTCATCAACATATAAGGATGTTGTTATTATTGTTGTTTATTTTTATTGTTTTTTTTTATTATTGTTGTTTAATCCATTCCACTCCACCATGTCTTTGATTAAATCATTCTGGCCATTTACTTTTTTTTTTTTTTTTTAGTTGGCCATTTACTTTTAATTATTGTTATGCACCTATTTTCATTTTGTTAATTGTTGACTGTTTTTGTAATTCTTCTTTATTCCTTTCTTCTTCTCTTGCTCTCTTTCTTTGTAATGCCTAGTTTTTATAGTGTTATTTTTAACTTTATTTTTTTATATATCTATTGTAGGTTTTGGGTTTCTGATTGCCATGATATTCATATATAACATCATATGTAAATAGCATTCTGTATTAAATACATTGTCATTTAAGTCCAAAAAACATTTTAAAATTTTATTTCTTTATTTTTCCCTTCTTTTTTACTCCTTCCTCTATGTTTTTTATATATGTACATAGTCATATATATAATCATTTATATATTATATATAGTCTTTTTACATCTTTTTATTAATAATTTTCTTATGTCTAATTAGGGTCATTTTTTTCACTTAAAAAGTCCCTTTATCATTTTTTATGTAACCGGCATAGTGGTGATAGACTCTTTTAGTTTTGTTTATCTAGGAAATTATTTATCTTTCCATCAAAGCTGAAAAATCCTGTCAGGTAGAGCATTCTTGGTTGTAGATATTTCCTTTCAGCATTTTGTATATATCATTCAAAATGGCATTCCCTTCTGGCCTGTAAGGATTCTGCTGAAGGCTTATGAGTCTTCCTTACAGGCAACTTTTAGTTTCTCTCTTGCTGCTTTAAGGTTCTCTAACTTTAACTTTTGGCATTTTTAAAATATTTTATTTATTTATTCATGACAGACAGCAAGAGAGGCAGAGACATAGACAGAAGGAGAGATAGGCTCCCTGTGGGAAGCCTGATGTGGGATTCAATCCCAGGATCCTGGGATCACGACCTGAACCAAAGGCAGACGCTCAACCACTGAACCACCAGGAAACCCTTAATATTTGACATATTAAGTATTTTTGTCATGATGTGGACATCTTTGGTTCATCTTGATTATAATTCTCAGTGCTTCTTAGAATTGGATGTCTATTTCATTCCCTATGTTAGGGAATTTTTCAGTATTATTTCTTCAAATATATATATTTATAATCCTTTCTCTCTCTTCTTCTTCTGGGGCCTCTATAATGTATTTGTTCCCTTGCTGTTGTTCAGGAGATCCCTTAACCTGTTCTCAAATTTCATTTTCCTTTTGCTTTTTGTCATTCAGTTTGAGTGTTTTACATTACTGTGCCTTCCAGATCATTGATACATTCTTCTGTATCTGCTTATCTGCCACTGATTGTATTGTCTGTGTGTGTGTTTATTTTCAGTTATTGTATTCTTCAACTATAATTGCTTCTTTCTTATATTTTTTGTTTGCCTTTATTGAAGGTCTTATTGAGTTATTCCACTCTTTTGTCCAGCCTGGTATCTTTACAATCATTACTTTAAATTCTTTATCAGGCATATTTCTTATGCCCGTTTCATTTACTCATCTATAAGAGTTTTACTTTTCTCCCCCATCCCCTCTTTTGGAGAACATTTATCTGTCTCTTATTTTGCTTGACTTTCTATGCTTGTTTCTATGGCTTAGGCAGAACAGCTACGTCTTCTAAACTGAAGGAATTCTCTTGTGCATGGTTGTCCCCTATGTAGACTGTGTGTTTGGTGACTTTTCCTGCCATAGCTAGAGCTAGGGTTGGCATAGGCTGTGGTCTTGGGGCTTTCCATGTAGTGGAAATCCTGTCAGGACAACTAAAAATGAAGTGGATACAGGCAGGTTTTTCACAACATTCTGTGCACTGAAGAAATGCTAGCAAGGAAGCTAAAGGTGAAATGAGTGTAAACCATAGTGTTCTGGGGCTCTCTGTGTAGGAGGTGGCTTGGCAAGGTGACTGGAGCTGATGTAGTTTGCAGTCAGGAGGTGCTTATTCTCTCCATGCAGAGGATGCCCTGGCAGGATAGCTAAAACTCAAGTGGGCACAACCTGGGGGCACATGGATTTCTGCACACATAGGGCACCTTGGCAAGATAACTGAAGCAGAAGTGGATGTAAACCAAATTGTTCCTGGATTCTCTGTACAGAGGGTGCCCTGAGGAGTGGCTGGAGCTGAGATGGGGTACAGTGTGGCAGTTCCTGGTATGCTCTGTGCAGTGGGCATCTTGGGAGGATTGTTAAAGCTAAAATGGCTATGGGCTGTTGTAACCCTGGGGGTCTCCATGAAAAATGTGTCCTGAAAGGACAGCTGAACCTGAATCTGGTACAAGCCTGAGGGTCCTGGCTCTCCACACGGAGGGTTGTATGGAAAAATTAATGATGCAGAATTCAGCGCAAGCCAGGGTATCTTAAAGTACTCAGTGCAGTGGTGCACTGGCCATGTGGCTGGAGCCAAGGTTGGAATGTATGATAGTGTTCTGAGGTGTTCCACACAACATGTGCCCTGGTGGGGTGTCTGAAGCTTATGCATGCATGAACCTGCAGTTCCTGGGATGCTTGATATCAGGAACACCTTGGGAGGACAGCTGGATTTCAAGCATATGTTGGCCAACATGTTTTGGAGCAATCTATACCAGGGGTACCTTAGTAAGATATCTGGGAATATTCTGGGCTGCTTTGTACCTTTGTCACCTTGGCACAAAGGCTTGGACTCTGATGAGCACTAAGCATCAGTGTCCTGGTGTGCACTACCCTGTGGCCATCCTAGTGGGATAGCTTGGGTTGGTATGGGCTTAGAAGCCCAGGACCATTGAGGTGGCAGGCCAGATAATAGGATGCTCAGACTGCACTGGTCTGTGCTTTCAAAGTAAAGGGGGAGCGTAAACAATGTATGTTCACCCCTCCCACCTGGGGAGCATTCCAGCAGCTCTCCCACTATTTGGCAGAGTTCTCAAGCTGATTCTTTTCTATTATAGTTGCTTATTTGAACTGCAGATTCTTAAAGAAAGAAAAATAATAAAAGAAAAAAATTTAAAGAAGACCAAAAAGAACAAAAACAAAAGGAAAACAACAAACAAAACCAAAAAATTGGCTTATTTTCCATGCTCCAGCATGACTAGGGCTGTGTGGGCTTGTGTTCTGTGAGCCAACTGAGGTTGTAAGCTCACTGCATGGGATTCGAACTTGTGGAGGATGAGAGACAATTTCTACAGCTTCTGGAATCCCTTTTAAATAGCAGCTCTCAGGGCATCTTGGTGGCTCAGTGGTTGAGCATCTGTCTTTGGCTCAGGTCATGATCCTTGGGTCCTGGGATCAAGTCTTACATTGGGCTCCCTGCAGGGAGCCTGCTTCTCCCTCTGCCTGTGTCTCTGCCTCTCTCTGTGTCTCTCACAAATAAATAAAATCTTTTTAAAAAGTTGCAGCTTTTTTCCTGCACCCCAACTCAACTGAAAGTGATGTGTGCTTGGACCCTGAGATCCCTGAGACTACAAGCTTGCTGTGTCAACTGTACCCACGAGTTATGGTGTCTGGACCTTCCCTGGTGTGGGTTTTTAAGGTGGATTGAAAAAATAAATTATGTTGTTCTTTAGGTCCCTTTGACCCGGAGAGCATTCCTGCAGCTCCATTGCTATTGGTTGGAGTTCTACTCTTGTCTCTTTTATATACTAGTTGCTTTTTTTTTCTGTCTTTTCTTTTTTCTCTTTTTTTTTTCTTTTCTTGATTTTTTTTTTTTTTTGTTGTTGTTGTTGCAGCTCTGGATACTACTCATATTTTACATTTAAATTCAATGTAGTTAATATATAGTATTATTAGTTTCAAGGGTAGAATTAGTGATTCATCAATTGCATATAACATCCAGTACTCATGACATCAAGTGCCCTCCTTAATGCCAATCACCCAATTACCCCATCCCCCGACACCTCCCCTTCAGCAACCCTCAGTTTGTTCCCTATAGTTAAGAGTCTCATGATTTGCCTCCCTCTCTGTTCTTATCTTATTTTTCTTCCCTTCCTCTATGTTCATCTGTTTTATTTCTTAAATTACATATATGAGTGAAATCATATGATATTTGTCTTTCTATAACCGACTTACTGCACTTAGCATAATACCCTCTATTTACATGTCATCACAAATGGCAAGATTTCATTCTTTTTGATGACTAATATTCCATATATATAAAACTTTATTCCACGTATATAAAATTATATATATTTCTATTATACAATTTTTTATATAAATTTATTCCATATATATTAAATTAATCCATAAATATGAATTCCATAAATGCATATAAAATTTCCACAGCGGCTGCACCAATTTGCATTTCCACTAACAGTGTAAAAGAGTTCCCCTTTCTCCACATCCTCATCAATATCTGTTGTTTCCTGAGTTGCTAATTGTAGCCATTCTGACCAGCTCGAGTTGGTATCATTGTGGTTTTGATTTGTATTTCACTGATGCTGAGTGATGTTGAGCAGTTTTTCATGTGTCTGTTAGCCATTTGTATGACTACTTTGGAGAGAAATGTATGCTCATATATTCTGCCCATTTCTTGGGTGGAATTTGTTTTGGAGGGTGTTGAGCTTGATAAGTTCTGTATAGATTTTAGATACTAGCCCTTTATCTGATATGTCATTTGTGAATATCTTCTCCCATTACATAGGTAACAATAAACAAAACTAAAAGATGACATACTAGTTCTTCTTGTAAACTATGGCTTTTTTTTTCTGTCCCAAGGGCAGAGGAGTCTGTTCTTGGTCCCTCAGTGCTATCATTCCCCACTGCTCTTCACAGCATCAGGAGTCAGGGTTCTCATTTTTACTGTGTCTTCATCTCTTTTGTTGTCCTCTTTTTACCATTCTTTCTATCTCTGATTATGTGAAAACTGTTCAATCAGCCCTTAGTTTTTCCTTAGGAGGAATTGTTCTATAAATAGGTGCAATTTAGTGTTTTCCATAGAGGAGGTGAGTTCAGGGTATTCCAACATTAACATCTTGGACTGGAATCATCAGTTTGAGAAATCTTATGCATTCCCTGACCTCCATTTTCTAAGAATGTCTACCTATAAATCACATCACTGTTCCCACCTCTAAATGAAATTAATAGAAAAACAAAAGTATATTTTTCACCATGAACTTGAGGAAAAATAAACTATGGATCAAGAGCTGAAATAAAAACACAAATTTGACAAATTCTAAAATTAATATAATATAGAACACCAAATCAAACCAGACTCCTCCAATTTTCTAGTGAAAAAAGTCTAAACAAGTAGAAATTCACCTATTTTCTAAATGTACTAAATACATTTTGAAAAAAAATCCAACAACTTTTTAGTGTTCTCAAAACTTAAACTACCAATGTCATCTGAAAGGGGCAAAGATAAGTGTTGATCTGTATTTTGAACTTTTTCTCCACACAAGAAAAAAGTGCTCTATAATAATTCCATTCAAAAAGTACCCATTGGATTTGGTAACAATGATGGTGTTTATTGAGTATACACATAGTGTAATTTGTTTTTAAAATGCTACATCATAATTAGTTATCAGGGACAGTGAGTTGTAACCATTGCTAATTCCAAGATTGTACTTATATACACATAGATTCTAGACCTTCATTTTTTAACTGACTTAAATTATCAAGTTAGTAAATGTAACTTTTAATTTTATTTTTATAATTAGCCACTTATTTAACTGTTTGTGTCAAATCTATGTTCATTTCGTAAGTAAAGCTCTAGTATCCAGTACAAAACCTGGTCCATACTCATCATTAAATTACTACTGACTTACTTAAGAAAAATTTTAGATACACTAAAATAATATCTAATACAGTGGTTCTTAACTAGATATAAACTTCAAAATTAAAAAATGTGAACATGCCTGACAAAAGCTCCTAAACCCTTGAAATAGAAACTCTGGGTGTGACTTAATGAAGTCTGCATTTTAAAACTCTTCTAGGGGATCCCTGGGTGGCTCAGTGGTTGCATGCCTGCCTTTGGCCCAGGGCATGATCCTGGAGTTCCAGGATCGAGTCCTGCATCAGGCTCCCTGCGTGGAGCCTGCTTCTCCCTCTGCCTGTGTCTCTGCCTCTCTTTCTCTCTCTCTCTCTCTCTCTCTCTCTCTCTCTCTCTCTCTCTCATAAATAAATTTAACGAAAAACTCTTCTAGGTGGGCCACCTGGGTGGTTCAGTTGGTTAAGCCTCCAACTTAACCTGGTTTCAGTCAGGTTATGATCTCTAAGTCATGAACTCAAGGTCATGGGATAGAGCCCCACATCAGGCTCTGTGCTCAGCATGGAATCTAATTTAGATTCCCTCTCCCATTCCCTCCTGCCCATTCTCTTTTTCTCTTTTAAATAACTAACTTAATAAACAAACAGATAAATAACAAATAAATAAATAAACTCTTAAAATTTTAAAACAAAAATAAAACACTCTTAGGTGATTTGGATACTTACTTCTGGTTAAGAACCAATTATGTAAATGAACTTGAAGAGAAACAACATAGGTTTCTGAAATATTCAAATTTGTGGTTTTGATTTTGTAAAAGGCAGCTGATCTATTAGTCTATTTTGTATTTTTAAAGATTTTATTTATTTATTCATGAGATACAGAGAGAGAGAAAGAGAGACATAGAGAGAGAGAGAGACAGAGACACAGGCAGAGGAAGAAGCAGGCTCCATGCAGGGAGCCCGATGTGGGACTCGATCCCGGGTCTCCAGGATCACGACCAGGGCCAAAGGCAGGTGCTGAACTACTGAGCCACCCAGGTATCCCCTAATAGTCTATTTTGAAAAAAAAAATTTATTCACTAGCTAGATGATATTATGGCCTAGGTTCTTGAAAATTTAACAGATTGTAGGTTTGACATACTTAACTGGATTGCTGTTTTCATAGTTGGGAAACAGTCTTTGCACCTGCATTGATTTTGACTTTTCTTTTTCCTACAGCCTAAAGTACTTTTCCAACTTTCTTTGATAGTAACTTAGTATACGTGTGTAGAGTTCATATTTTTGTAATATATTTTATAAATTATACATAAAGATAGAACATATTTAAAGACGAAATAAAAAACATAAATTGATGATCTAAATCCTGTTTCCATACTTCTATGGATCGCCTTGAACAAGCATCTCATTTTGGAGTATACTAGAAGAGGAAATCAGGGAACAGTGAAGCAAGGGACAATTTAGCCAAATATCATGACATGTCTGCTTAAATAGATGTGGCTTCAGTGTCAACTTATTGGAAATTCAAATATAGTAAAATGACTGAGTAGTTATCTTCATATCATAGCAAATTATTATTATTATTTACATTATACATGATTATGTGTATACTCATTTGATACATAGGTTATCCTAACTATATCTTCACATAAATAAGTAATGAATATACAAGCCAGAAGACAATGAAATTATATTTTTAACGTCCTGAAAGAAAAAGTACTGCTAATTTAGGAGTTAAATACAGCAAAATTTCCTCAGAAATGATCATAATATATATTTATATATATTATATATATATATATATATATATATATATATATACACAAACAAAAATTATAAGAATTTCATTGCCAGCAGAAACACTAAAAGAATTAAAATAGGAGATTCTTGGGCAGCCCTGGTGGCTCAGGCAGTTTAGAGCCTGCCTTCCCAGGGTGTGATCCTGGAGACCCAGGATTGAGTCCCACGTCAGGCCCCCTGCATGGAGCCTGCTTCTCCCTCTGCCTGTGTTTCTGCCTCTCTCTCTCTCTCTTTCTATCTGTGTGTGTGTGTGTGTTTGTGTGTGTCTCTCATTAATAAATAAACAAAATCTTTAAAAAAATTTAAAAAATAGGAGATTCTTCAGGTAGGAGGAAATGATACAAGATGATACAATTAATACAAAGCCAAATAAGGAGCACCAAAGAGAGCAAATATATGAGTGTAGAATATAAATATTAGGCATTTGTAAATAATAATAATAACTGGTTGAACTTAAAATAAAATAAAAATTCATGAAAAATAAAGCTTATAGTAGTAAATGTGGGTTGAATAAGTGGAATTAAAGTATAAGTTGCTTGCATTATCTGGGGAGTGCAAAAATATTAATTTGTCCCAAACTCTAATAAATCAAAGGATTATGTTTAATTTCTAGAAAAACCACAAAAGAATAATAAAAGAATGCACAATTAATAAGATAATAGAGGGTAAATGTAATTAAAATTATAAAGGATAATGATATAATTAAAATATAGAGAAAAGCAAGAAGGAGAAAAAAGAGCACAATTGTAGGAGAAATAAATAATGAGATGTTAGATTTAAATCCAAATGTAAAGTACTTGTATTAAATGTAAATGGAGTAAGATAAAGTTTTGAATATCTGATATATAACGTAGTATGCATAGTTAATGATACTATGTTGTATACTTAAAAATTTGATAAGAGCGTAGATATCATGTCATGTGTACTAACCAAAAAAATAAATAAATAAACTAAAAAAAGAAGTGTATGGACTAAATATACCACTTAAAAGGTAAAAATGTCTAACTTCTAGGGAAGATGGTGGAGTAGAACGATCCTAAACTCATCTCATCCCACAGATACTACTAGATAACATTCACCTCAGTGTAAACAAACTACAAATGACCCAATGATCAGAAGAACAGACTCTCCACAGCTAAATGTAGAAAATAAGCCACATAAAAGCCGGTAGAAAGAGTGGAGATGCAGTCAAACAGACCTGCAGGATTGTCCTTGGGAGGGAAGGAGGCTTTGGGCACAAAAAGGGTAGAGGACCAGACTCCACCTCAGGCACCCCAGGCATGGAAGGACCCACATGAGGAGGACAAATCACCCTAACGTTTGGCTTTGGAAACCAGAGAGGCCTAATAATCAGTGAGAATTAATATCTGGAACTTTAAAACTCAGAGGTTCAGCTCTGGAAGAGCTACGAGGGCAGAGTCCCTGCCCTTAAAGCACAATAAACAACCTTATTGAGATACAGCATAGAAACAGAAGTTTTCAAAATACCTGGGGTATACAGCAAGGACATTTATTTACTAATCTCAGAGCATGTGCTGGAGGGCAGGGACCTTTGGGGAACTTCAAGAACAAAAGAGCTGGCAGGTACCATTTCCTTTCCCCACACCCCAGCCTATATACAAGGGAAATAGCAGGAAGTATGTCAGTACACACACTCTCCACCTTGCTTGCTAAGAATGTACCCCATCCTTATGTGCTCCTGCATAATCATCCCCACCATTTAAGCCTCAGCAGGGATTTTCTCATGCAGCTGCAGGTCTTCTTCAGTAGCAGAAGTGTGCAGAATTGCTGGCACTGTGTTTCCTGATCCCATGTTCTCTGTGGGCTTGTTCTTTCCAACAAGCCCTTGGCCACAGCCTATCAAATAAGTGCCAGAAGCTAGGCAGTGTGCAAGCAACCCCACCTGGAGTCAGCACTACCCCAAAATGACTCCTGGTCTTTTGAGAGGGGAAGATAACTTTACATTATCAGTCCAATGATGACCCAAGAACTGGACTGGGGGGCAGACATCAGGTCTGACTGCAGGCCCTGCCCACAAATGAAAGCTTTGCAGGGGACAAAACAGGAAAAATACCCTGCACTTCAGTGTTACTCAATCTCTGGCAAACACATGGTCTGAATCAACTCAAGAACAAGGCAGCCCTATAGTGGCTCATTAACAACCCAAGGATCAAATACTTCCCACTATAGGCAAAAAGAGCCATTGCAGATGACTGTACTAAAGGCAAACATGGTACAGTCACAACAGTAGGGTACAAGAAGCAACACAGGAAACATCCCTGAAGTTCCAGGTTTTGGCAAACAGGAGATATTGCATTGCTGGGCACTACAAGACCTCTCAATCATAAAGCCACTACTTAGAAGAGCAAGAGAGGTAGAGGAGTTTCCTAAAATATAGGAACAGACACAGAGTTAGCAAGATGAGGAGATAGAGAAACATGTCCCAAATGAGAGAATAGGACAAAATGACAGCAAGAAAGCTAAACAAAATAGAGAAGTGATATCACTGATGAAAGAATTTAAAATAATGGTTATAAAAATACTCACTTCACTTGAGTAAAGAATGGAGGACCTCAGTGATACCCTCAACAAAAGGTAATAAAACATAAGAAAGAACCAATCAGAGATGAAAAACTCAATAACTGAAATTAAAAATACACAAATGGAATATATAGTAGATAAAAGGAAGCAGAAAGAATAGAGAACTGTAAGAATAATGACAAATCAACCAAGCAGAACAGGAGAGAGAGAGAGAGAGAGAGAGAGAGAGAGAGAGAAAGGAAAACTATTAAGGGAACTCAGAAACATCATCAGGTATAATAATATTTGCATTGTAGGATCCCAGAAGAAGAGATAAAAGGGGGCAGAAAATTTATTTGAGGAGCATCCACAAAAAACTCATATAAATTAAAATTACAAAAAAAAGTATGGATTAAGAGAGAATTTTTAAAACAGCACGAGAAAACAGTTACATTCAAAGAAATCCATAAGATAATCAGTGTATTTTTAAGCAGAAATTTTGAGGCCAGAAGAAAGTGCCATAATATATTTACAATAATAAAAAATCTCTGCAATCAAGAGTACTTTATCGAACAAGGCAATCATTTAAAAAAAAAAAGAAAGATAGAGCTTCTCAGACAAAATTTTTTCCCAGACAAAATTTAAAGGAATTCATGACAACTAAACCAGTGCTCTAATAAATGTTAATATGGAAAAGAAAGGCCATAAGTAGGAGTAAAAATGTAGGAAGTGCAAAAGCAGTAAAATTCAGTATATCTATAAAAGTCAGTCATGGGACTTACAAAACAAAAGCATATGAAATATGACACCATATACCAAAAACATTAGGAGGGAGAGTAGTAAAGAACAGATATAAACTTAAGTGACTATCAACATAATATTGACTGCTATATGTATAAGATATTATATACAGTTAATGGTAATGGCAAATCAAAACCCAGTAATAGATATGCAAAAATAAATAAATAAAAAAGAATACAAATATATGATAAAAATCCAACAAACAGTGAGAAGAGGAAGAGAATAAAGGAACAAAGGAGAACTACAAAAACAACCATAAAACAAATGACAAAATGTCAAGTGCATGCCTACTGATAATTTTAATATTAATGGACTAAACACTGTAATCCAAAGACATAGGGTGAAGAATGGGTAAAACAGCAAGGTCCATCTGTAGACTGCCCACAAGAAACTCATTTCAGACCTGAAGACACATAGAGATTGAAAGTGAAAAGATGGAAAAAATTATCATGCAAATGGAAGGAGCATCAGGGTAGGATTACTTATATCAGACAAAATATACTTTAAAACAAGTACTGTGATAAGACACAAAGAAGGACGACATAATCATAAAAGGAAAAATTCACCAAGAAGATATCACAATTGTTAATATGTATGCACCCAACATGAAAGCACCAAGTATGTAAAGTAGCTATTAACATACATAAAGGAAGTAATTGATATTAATACTATAATACTAGGGAACTTTAACACTCCACTTTCTTCAATGGGTAAATTATCCAAACAGAAAGTCAGCAAGGAAACAGTGGCCTTGAATGACACACTGGATCAGAT
This sequence comes from Vulpes lagopus, assembly GCF_018345385.1. Taxonomy (NCBI): domain Eukaryota; kingdom Metazoa; phylum Chordata; class Mammalia; order Carnivora; family Canidae; genus Vulpes; species Vulpes lagopus. The sequence continues at coordinate 64,406,219 of NC_054848.1, read as the reverse complement.
AGATCTACTAGATATATTCAGAACATTCTATCCTAAAACAGCAGAGTACACATTCTTTTAAGTGTACATGGAAAACTCTCCAAAATAGATCACATATTAGACCCCAAAATAAGTCTCAACAAATTAAAAAAGATCAAAGTCATACTATGCATCTTTTATGACCATAATGCTATGACACTAAAAATCAAACACAAAAAATAATCTAGAAGAATAAAAATACATGGTGGTTAAATAAAAAGCTACTAAACAATGAATGGATCAACCAAGAAATCAAAGAGGATAGTAGAAAATCCATGGGAACAAGTGAAACAGAAAAGATAATGATAAAAAATTTTAGAGATCCAGCATATGCTGTTGTAACAAGGAAGTTTATTGCAATACAAGACTATCTCAAGTAGCAATAAAAATCTAAAATAAACCTTGCATCTAAAGGTACTGGAAAAAGAAGAAAAAGTGAAACCCCAAATCAGTAGAAGAAAATAAATAGCACAGATTAGGGAAATGATAAATTAAATAGAAACTAAAAAATAACAACACCAATAATAATAATATAGATCAATGAAACCAGAACATGGTTCTTTGAAAATATTAACAAAATTGATAGAACTTTAGCTAGACTCATAGGAAAACAGAGAGATGGAGACAGAGAATTCAAATAAACAAAATAAGAAATGGAAAAGAAGAAATAACAATCAACATTACAGAAATACAAAGGAGTATAAAATAATATTATGAAAAATTATATATCAACCAATTGGAAAATCTAGAAGAAATGGATACATTCCTGCAAACATATAACCCCCCAAATATGAACCCGGAAGAGATAGAAAATTTGAACAGATAGATTTTTTTTTTTTAAATTTTTATTTATTTATTTATGATAGTCATACAGAGAGAGAGAGAGAGGCAGAGACACAGGCAGATGGAGAAGCAGGCTCCATGCACTGGGAGCCTGATGTGGGATTCGATCCCGGGTCTCCAGGATCGCGCCCTGGGCCAAAGGCGGGCGCCAAACCGCTGCGCCACCCAGGGATCCCCTGAACAGATAGATTAACAGCAATTATATTGAATCAGTAATTTAAAAATTCCCAACACAATTCCAGGACCAGAGAATTTTGCGGGTGAATTCTACCAAACATGTAAAGAAAAGTTAACACCTATTCTTCTTAAACTACTCTAACAAATAGAAGAGGATGGAAACATTCCAAGTTCATTCTATAAAAGCAGCATAACCTTAATACTAGATAGATGATATATATAGATAGATAGATGATAGATAGATAGATAGATAGATGATAGATAGATAGATGATAAATAGATAGATGATAGATAGATGATGATGATAGATAGATGATAGATAGGTAGATAGATAGATAATAGATAGATAGATAGATAGATAAATAGAGAACTAAAGGACAGTATCTCTGAGGAACTTAGATGCAAAAATCCTCAACCAAATACTAGTAAACTGAAACCAAAAATACATTTAAAAATCATTATCACAATCAAGTGGAATTTATTCTAGAGATAAAAGGGTGGTCCTATGTTTACAAATTTATCAATGAGATACATCACATAAGAAGAGAAAAAAATTTAAAAATCATATGATTATTTCAATAGATGCAGAAAAGTATTTGACAAATTACAACATCCATTAATTGTAAAAATACTCAGTAAAGTAGGAACATACTTCAACATAATGATGGCCATTTATGAAAAACCCACAGTTAACAACATATTCAAAGGGGAAAAATGAGATAATTTCCCTAAGACCAGGAACAAGATGATAATGTCCACTATTATCACTCTTATTCAACACAGTATTCGAAGACTTATCTATAGCAATCAGAAGGAGAAAAAATAAAAGACATCTAGTAAGGATGAAGTAAATATTTCATTATTTGCAGATGACATATTATATTTAGAAAACCCTAAAGACTCCATAAAAACTACTAGAATTGATAAATACATAAGATCACAGGATACAAAATAAATATGCAAAAATCCATTTCATTTCCATATACTAATGATAAAGCAGCAGAAAATGAATTTAAGAAAATAATCCCATTTACAATTGCACCAAAAATAATAAAATATCTAGGAATAAACTTAACCAATGAAGGGAAAGACCTGTCTTCTGAAAACTATAAAACACTGATAAAAGAAAGTGAAGACAACTCAAATGAAAAGATACTCCATGCTCATAGATTAGAACAAATAGTGTTAAAATGACCGTACTACACAAAGTAATCTACAAATTTAATGTAATCCATATCAAAATACCAACTCCATTTTTCACAGTACTAGGATGAATAATTTTATCATTAGCATGGAAATAAAAGATAATATGAATAGCAAAGCAATCTTGAAAAAGAATGAAACTGGAGGTATTACAGTCTTAGCATTCAAGATAATGTGGCCAAGCTGCAATAATCAAAACAGTATATTAAAAAAAAATCAGTATATTGTGGTAAAACAAAACAAAACAAAAACAAAAACAAAAGATACATAGATGAACAGAACAGGAAATAATGCCCACAAATAAAACGATTGCATGGCCAATTATTCTTTGACAAATGTGGTAAGAATATACAATGGGGAAAATATAGTCTCTTCAGCAAATGGTGTTGAGAAAATGGGGCAGCTAAATGAAAGGGAAAAATGAAACTGAATCACTTTTTCACACCATATGCAAAAATAAACTCGGGCAGCCCGGGTGGCTCAGCGGTTTAGCGCTGCCTTCAGCCCAGGGCATGATCCTGGAAACCCAGGGTGAAGTCTCATGGCGGGCTCCCTGTATGGAGCCTGCTTCTCCCTCTGCCTGTGTCTCTGACTCTCTTTCTCTCTGTGTCTCTCGTGAATAAATAAATAAAATCTTAAAAAAAATAAACTTCAACTGGAATAAAATCTAAATGTATGACTTGAAGACATAAAATTCCTAGATGAGAGCACAGGCAGTAATTTCTCTGACACTGGCCATAGCAACATTTTTTTAAATTTTTTAATTTAATTTTTTATTTTTTTAATTTTTAAAAATTTTTTAGCAACATTTTTTAAATCTATTATTCCTGAGGCAAGGAAACAAAAGCAAAAATAAACTATTGGGATACATAAAACAAATCAATAGAGTTCTGCACAGGAAGGAAACAATCAACAAAAATCTAAAATACAACTTACTGAACAGAGAAGATAATTGTAAATGATAAATCTGATAAAGGGTTAGTCTCTAAAATATACAAAAAATTATAAAACTCAACACCAAAACAATAAATAATCCAATGAAAAATGGGCAGAAGAAATGAACAAATGTATCTCTCAAGAAGATATACAGATGGCCAATAGATGTGCAAAGATGCTCAATGACATTAACTTCAGGAAAATGCAAATCAATACCATAATGAGGTGCACCTTGGTGACTCAGTTAGGTGCCTCACTCTTGATTTTGGCTCATGTTATGATCTCAGGGTTGTGGAAACAAGCCACACATTGGAATCTGTTCTCAGTGGACAATCTGCTTGAGATTCTCTCTCTCTGCTTCTCTCCCTACTCGCTCTCTCTCTTCCTCTCCACAATGAGATATCACCTCATGCCTATCATAATGGCTAAAATAAAAAACACAGGAATAAATGTTGGTGAAGATGTAGAGTAAAAAGAACCCTAATATACACTTTATGGGAATACAAACTGGTGCAGTCACTGTGAAGAACAGTATGGAGATCATCAAAAAATTAAGAATAGGATTACCATGTGATTGTATAAAATCTACTACTAGGTATTTTCCCAAAGAATATTAAAACACTAATTCTAAAAAAAATATATGTCTCCCTATGTTTATTGCAGTATTATTTATAATAACCAAGTTTAACAAAATTATTCAAGCAACACAAGTGTCTATCAATGGATATAGAGGTAAAGAAGACATTACATATATTCAGTGGAATATTATACAGCCATCAAAAATAATGAAATGCTTACATTTGCAATAAGATTCATTAATCTGGTGGGTATAATGCTAAATGAAATAAGACAATCAGAGAAAGACAAATGCCATATGATCTCACTTATATGTGAAATTTAAGAAGCAAAACAAAATAATAAAAGATAAATAAAAATGGAGACTACATTGTACATCTGAAAGTAATATAGCATTATATATTAACTATACTGAAATTAAAATAAAAAACAAATATTTAAAATGAATAAAATTAGAAATCTTAAGCATATAAAGTAAAATAAAATATGAGACAAATATTGTTTCAGTGGATTATAAAAGGTATATGTAAAAGAAGACATAAAGATTATTTTTTTAAGATTAAGAAATACAGATCACAGCCACAATGAGATATCACCTCATGCTGGTCAGAATGACTATGACTAAAATTAACAAGTCAGGAAACAACAGATGTTGGTGAGGATGGAGACAAAGGGCAACCCTCTTACACTGTTGGTGGAAATGCAAACTGGCACAGCAACTCTGGAAAACACTATGGAGGTTCCTCAAGAAATTAAAAACACAACTATCCTATGACCCAGCAATTGCATTTATCCAAAAGATGCAAACATAGTGATTCAAAGGGGCATATGCCCCAATATTTATAGAAGCAATGTCCACAAGAGCCAAACTATGGAAAAATCCCAGATGTCCATTGACAGATGAATGGATAAAGATATATATCTATACCATCTATATCTATCTATATCTATCTATCTATATCTATATCTATATCTATATCTATATCTATATCTATATCTATATCATCTATATATAACTCAGCCATCAAAAAGAGTGAAATCTTGTCATTTGTAATGATGTGGATAGAACTAGAGTGTATTATGCTAAGAGAAATAAGTCAGTCAGAGACAGGGAAAGACAAATACCATAGATATTTAAGAAACAATACAGATGAACATGGGTGAAGTGAAGAAAAAATAAAATAAGATAAAAAGAGAGGGAGGCAAACCATAAGAGATTCTTAACTATAGGAAACACAGTGAGATTTGCTGGAGGGGTGGTGAGTTGAGGGACAGGGTAACTGGGTGATGGGCATTAAAGTGGGCATTTGATGTCATGAACACTGGCTATTATATGCAACTGATGATTCACTAAATTCTACCTCTGAAACTGATAATACTGTATATATTAACTAAATTGAATTTAAATAAAAATTTTAAAGTATTTATTTATTTGTTTGTTTGAGACGGGAGGGGCACACTGGTGGAGAGAAGGGTCAGACGGAGAGGGAAAAGCAGCCTTCTCACTGAACAGGAATTCCAATGCGGGGCTCAATCTCTGGAGCCTGAGATCATGACCTGAGTCAAAGGGATACACAACCAACTGAGCCACTGAAGCACCACTAAATAAAAAGTTATGAAAAATAGAAAAAATATAGTAAGTGAGTATTGATGAGGAAGTAGAAGAACGTTTTGTTGAAGACTGGAGAAAGAGGATACTTTAGTTCTAAAAACATAGGTGATTTGTATTCTATGGTTACATGGGAAGCAGAATTTATAAGTGATAAACAGACACTTATCTGAGATTATCAAGCAAAGCTCAAAGGTTCTGCTTATAGTAGAGTGTGAAAGGAAAGCAATAAAACAATTTTCCTGAAAATCAGGACTTGATAATTTGGGAAATTCTCACTTTATCCAGATTCCAATACATTCTAAAATTAAGAGGTTCACTGGTAGGAAAGTGTGCTCTGGAGAGAAAATCAAGAGTTGGCTAGACAATGTTTTCTTAGTGAAGAAAATATTAGACATATGAGTCATGGATCCACTTATCCATCTCAGCAAATGTCAGGAATAGAGATGAGATTAATCAAGAAGTATATGTGGAGGAGCATCTTGTCTAATGGCATAAATTCTCATATGCCATGAGAAACCCACACATATTTTAAAGAATGTTATATATCTTTCCCACTTGGACCTAAAGGGACAGAGACAGGAAAATGAAAGATCATTAAACTGCCAAAATTCTGTAGACAGGAAACAGGGTGAGAAAACTACTTAGTTACAAACAGGTGATACCTTTATAGGAAGAGGAAAAATGATTCTGAGGGCAAAGCTGAAGGCTCTAGAGGGTGGAGCCTCAAACCACTGTGAATTATTCCTAGGCATGAACACTGAATGGAGTTTGCCCAGTTGGATTTAGAAATTGTTCAGGGTCAAAATACTTTGTACTTTCTATTTTCTCCCTTTTGGAAATGGAGTGTTGAAAAATTTAATCCTATCTTGTCAAATCATTGTATTTGGGGAGCAGAAAATTTGTTTCCTAATTTTGCAGATAGAAATATTTTCCCAGGATGTATCATACATAACATCTAACCTACATCTGACTTACAATATTTAAATTGTAGCATATCAGACTTTTAAGCTGATTATATTTAAATGGGATTTTGGACTTGAGTTAAAGCTTGGATAAGCTGATACTTTGGGGATGTTGGTATGGGAAAAATTTATTTTGCATGTGGGAAAGATATGGATCTTTGGAGTCCAGACTGTAGTAAGTGGAATTATAAACCCAAATATACTCATTTTCTAATCCCTGGAATTTGTTAATGTTACCTTAGATGGATAAATGAAATTTGTAGGTATGGTTAAGAATCTTGAGTTGAGGTAAACTGGTTAGCTCAGTCAATTAAGCATATGCCTTCAGCTCAGGTCACAGATCCTAGGGTCCTGGGATTAAGCCTCATATCAGGCTCCCTGATCAGCAGGGAGCCTGCTTCTCCCTCTCCCTCTGCCTCTCCCTCTGCTGGTGCTCTCTCTCTTGTTATCGCTCTTCTCTCTTTCTCTCTAATACATAATAAAATATATATTTTAAAATATTGAGTTGAGGATATTACCTTGGATTATCCAGGTGGGTCCTAAATGCAATCACAATTTTTTAAGAGGGAAGCTAAAGGATATTTGACTAAAGAAATAGAGAAGGCAATATCACAGTATAGCAGAGACTGGAGTGATCTAGTCACAAAGTCAATATATGCTGGTAGCCTTCAGAAACTGCAGGAGGCACTAACTAGATTCTCCCCCAAAGCCTCACTTCAATTCACAGACACACCTAAATAACAGCCATATTACTGTAACCAACCAGAAAATGATCTAAACCTTCACAGAACAGGCATTCTAATTAATAGTGGAGAGGAGGCTACATCTTAAAACGTAGGCAGGATGGAGATGTGGTCATGAACTAGATTTCCAGTGACACTAGCCACAAATGAAAGGAACACCACAACAGAGAGAAGAGGGAGGAACAGACCTCACACCAGACACCTAAGATATGAGGGGCTTGCACTGGGAAGATAAAATGTCATAACATTTGGTTTTGAAAAACAGTGGGATATAACTTCATGAGTTTTAAAACCAGTAAAGTTTAACTCTGGGTAACTTAAAACTTATCAGGCTTAGCTCTGAGAAAGCCAGAGGGCAATAAGAAACTGACTCCCACCCTTAAAGAGGCAGCATAAGAAACAACCCCACTATGATAAAGCACAGAAGCAGCCGTTTGAAAGACTTCTGGAGTTTAGGGGAAGGAGACTGATTTAGTCATCTCAGAACCTGCCTTAGAGTGGCAGCGATCTTTAGGAGATTTTTCTAAGAAAAAATAAAGCTGTAGGAAATCATTTTTCTATCTTTCCCCAGCCTAGATAGCTGGAAATTTGTGGGAACCAGCATGAACACTCTCAATCTAACTTGTTTACACCACACACACACTGCTCCCCGTTTTCCTTTGGATCCACTCCATCCAACCCATCCCTCTCAGTAGCTGTCCCTCCAAAGCAACTCTTGCCATATGTCATTCTGCACCCAGACTCTGCAGGGACCAGTACCTGGTGAGAGGGGAAGACAACAACACACACCAGGTCTCCTGCAGCCCTAGCAGCCAAACCTTATAAATAGTAGTGCAGAGAAAGTGCTTTATGTGTCAGTGCATCTGCAGCTGCAGGCATCTTATCTGACTGCTGAATCTATCCACCAACTAAATCCTCTCAGGGGGCACCACAGGAAGGGTGCCCAGCATTTCAGGGTCACTGAAGTCTTGGCAGATGAACTGGAGGTAGGCATCTGGTCTGACCACCAGCCCCACTCAACAACAAGATTCTCAGGGGAAAATGCAGATGGTATCCATCAGGTCTGTGCTACAACAGCCCCAAAAGATGAACTGAGAGAAGACATTTGGTTTCTCTGTAGGTTCCACTCACAACAAAACCTCTCAGCAGACAATGAAGGGATAATGTTCTACAGTTCTGTGTGCCCACATCACTGACAAATGGGCTGAGGGCAGGCATATGGTCTGACTATTAACATTTTCCAACCACAAGCCTGGAGCAGCCATAAACATGCTCCGTAACAGCACAGGGACCAAACTCAGACCACAAAAGTTAAAACAGGCCATTGCAGCTGAGTGGACTAAAGGCAAATGAGACCCACACACAATATTAGGGTGCACAAAACACACATAGGATACATGCCCAAAGGACCTGGTTGTGATGAACAGGGGACATTGCAGTACAGGGCACCACAAGAATTCTTCATAAGGTCACTACCTTCAAAATCAGGATATGTAACTGGCTTCCTAATACATAGAAATAAACACAGAGAGTTTTACAAATGAGGAAACAATAATAAATTCCGATGAAAGACCAGGACAAAACCATAGCAAGAGATTTAAATACAATGGAGATAAGCAATACGTTTTGTAAAAAGTTCAAAGTAATGGACATAAATATATGTACTGAATTTAAGAGCGGAAAATCTCAATGAGGCCTTCAGCAAAAAAATAAAAAATTAGAAAAGAAACAATTCGGGCACCTGGGTGGCTCAGTGGTTGAGCGTCTGGTTCAGGTCAGTCCCGCAGCAGGCTCCCTGTGGGGAGCCTACTTCTCCCTCTGCCTATGTCTCTGCCTCTCTCTGTGTGTCTCTCATGAATGAATAAATAAAATATTTTAGAAAAAGAAAAAATTAGAGATTAACAACTCAATTATTGAAATTAAAAATACACTAAAGTAACCAATGGTAGTTTAGAAGAGACAGAAGAATGGATTGATGGACTGGAAGACAAGGTAATGGAAAGCAACAAAGCTGAATAACAAAAAGAAAAAAAAATAATGGAAAATTGAGACTAGGTTAAAGGAACTCTGCAACATCAAGTGCAGTAACATTTATATTTTAGTGATCCCAGAGGGAGAGAGAGATAAAGGGGGGCAGCAGATACATTTGAAGAAATAATAACTGACAATTTTCTTAATATGGGGAAAGAAAAAGGCATCCCTGTCCAGGAGGCAAAGAAAGTCCCCTTAGAAATCAACCCATGGATGCCCACACCAAAACACATAATAATTAAGTTGGCACAAAGTAGTGATAAAGAGAGATAAGTTTTAAAAGCCGGAAGAGGAAAGAAAACGTTTACATACAAGGGAAACCCCATAAGGCAATTAGCTGATATTTTGGCAGATATTTTGTAGACCAGAAGAGAATGGCATGATAAATTCAAAGTACTTAAAAGGAAAAAGTACCTGTAACCAAGAATACTCTATCCAGCAATGTTATTATTCAGAATTAAAAAAAAATACAAAGAGTTTCCCTAAGAAACAAAAGTTAATGAAGTCCATCACTACTAATAAATGATAAAGGGATTCTTTTTGTCTGTAGAATTTCACATTCTGTGTTTGGGTGTCATTTACCTTATTCCTTCATTCTCCACATTTCCTGAAAATCAGTGGCTAGACCTAGAAGATTGATTAGGTTCAGGTTCATTTTTTGGTAAGAGTCCTTTTTTCTTTTTAAAGATTTTATTTATTTATTCATGAGGGAGAGAGCGAGGGGGGGCGGCAGAAATACAGGCAGAGGGAGAAGCAGGCTCCATGCAGGGAGCCCAGCGCAGGACTCCATCTCGGGTCTCTAGGATCAAACCCTGGGCTGAGGGTGACACTAAACCGCTGAGCCACCCAGGCTACCCAAGACACCTTTTTTATTATTTTTAATTTTTAATATTTTTTGAACTTCAATAAAAGCGAAAATAAAATAAAATGAAAATAAAATAAAAAATAAAGTGAAAATAAAATAAAAAATAAAGGGATTTTTTTTGGACTGGAAAGAAAAGACCATAATCAAAAGTAAGAAAATTATAAAAGGAAAAAGTTTCACAAATTAATACAAACATAATAACAGTAGTAAAATAATCACTTCTTAAACCAGTAAGGAGGTTAAAGCCCAAAAGCAGTAAAAACAATTATACATATAAAAACCAGGCAAGGAATTCACAAAATAAAAGGATGTAAATGATATTATATACATAAATGTGAGTAGGAGAGGGAAATAGTGCTTTTAGAATGGGTTCAACTTAGATGACTGTCAATTTAATAATATGGTTATACGCAGGGACACCTGGGTGGCTCAGCAGTTAAACATTTGCTTCAACTCAGGGCGTGATCCTGGAGTCCCAGAATCAAGTCCCACATTAGGCTCCCTGCATGGAGCCTGCTTCTCCCTCTGGATATGTCTCTTCCTCTCTCTCTCTGTCTTTCATGAATAAATAAATAAATAAACAAATAAATAAATAAATAATCTTTCAAAAAAAGATGGTTATATACATGAGAAGTTATATATGAGCACGTGGAAACCACAAATGAAAAAAAAAAAAAAACCCTGACTCTTGAAGATGGTAGAAGGGTAGTGGTCCTCAACTCACCTGGTCCCACAAACTTACCTAGATAACTTTCAAACCATCCTTAACACCTATGAATTCAACCTGAGATTTAAAGAGAGAACAGCTGGAAGGCTACAGAGAGAAAAGATTTCCCTTCTAACAAGCTAAGAAGGCAAAAAGATAAAGAAAGAAAGAAAGAAAAGAAAGAAAGAAGAAAGAAAGAAAGAAAGAAAGAAAGAAAGAAAGAAAGAAAGAAAGAAAAAGAAAGAAAGAAAGAAAGAAAGAAGAAAGAAAGAAAGAAAGAAAGAAAGAAAGAAAGAAAGAAAGAAAGAAAGAAAGAAAGAGAGGATCCATGAGGAGTGGGAATAGCCTCTGGGACAGGAAAGCCCAGCCCTGAAGAAGCAGTAACTTTACAGATCTGAGCCAAAAAAAAAAAAAAAAAAAGAAAAAGAAAAAGAAAAAGAAAAAGAAAAAGAAAAAGAAAAGCTATAGATATGCAAAGGAATAGAAAATAATCCAAACATGTTACTATAGAAAAGCACCAAACAAGGGAAAAGAACAGGAGGATTAGGGAAAAGTACAAAAACAAGTATAAAACAACAAAACCAAAGTAATTACATATTGGAGAAGCTAAGATAGCAGAGATGTAGGGAAGACTGTTTCTCTGGTCCTTTGAATTCAGGTAGATAGCGATCAAATCATTCTGAATACCTGAGAAATCAAATGGAGACCTGAGGAAAAAATGCTGTATTTCTATGAGTAGAAAAGCAATAACTTGCTGAAAGACAGGTGGTTTAGAGACTTGAATCAGCATTGATATTTCTGAGGTTACAGCAGAGGGAAGGAAGCCTGCCAAAGGAGGTACCACAAAGTATTATAAGCATGGGAATGCAAAATCAGAACTTTTAGAAATCTGCTACAGTGGGGTACATCCATGGCTTAAAGATGGTCAGGTGGCTAAGTGGGGAAGAACCCCAAGTGTGACATCTCAGTCTCAGAATCCCTGGGATAACAAGATGAATGGGGGTGCCTGAGTGTGGCAGAGTTCCTAGGCACAGGAACAGGGAAGCTGGCTGATAACAGTGAGTCTAGGGGCTGTCTTTCTGCTTTATGTTGTCATAAATTGGAAATAATTGCACGATCAGGCAACTGCTTTCCTGGCAGAAGTCCAGCAAAAGATAGAAGCATAGCGAGACTCTCCTTCACCTGGGAGGAAAAGTGCAGGTCCCTGCAACAAGATTCACCAAAATTTGGAGTTTTAAAATTTCCACAATGGCAGAGGAGTAGGAGACCTTAGTTTTGTCTGGTCCCAGGAATTCAGCAGAATAGTGAACTCAAAAAGAGTTCTAAGAATAGAATTGCTGCAATCCTACAAATAGAAAATCAACCACTTTCTGCAAGGTAGGAGGTGCACAGAAGTGAAACTAAGATGATATATGGGATGATAAACTGAGGTGGGGGGGTGAGCCCCAGTAAGCTGGCTACTGGAAAGTGAAAAAGCAGCAGAGAGCAAAAACACAGCTTAGAAGTCTGCCCTAGTGAGGGTCTTCCCTGACTGAAAGGAACTGAGGTGGTGACATGGAGCAGAATCCTTGGTCAGACAGTGTGGTCTCTGGATCACCAAGGTCACAGAAAGAATATAGGTGCCTGAGTGCAGCAGAGTTCCCCAGCATCAGACCAGGTAAGCCAGCTGCAATCAGTGAGCCCATGAGTGGGCTTTCTATTAGGTGTTGTCATAAACCATGAAACTGCAACACAGTCAGGCGACCACTCTCCAAGTAGGAGCCCATGAAGCTGCACAATTGTGGCAATACAACACCCCTTCTCCCAGGAGTGATGGTGGTTGGGCTGCTGGAGTCTGTAGGGTTCACTGCAAGCAGCATCACGGCCTGAGAGGAACTCTCAGTCATTGGATGGGTGAGCATAGAGTGATGGTGGAGAACAGGGAGAAAATAGTGATTGACTGCTTTTCCTTGAGGGTAAACTGAGGACTAAAGGGCTCAAGCTTTCAGCTCCAGGGATAGAAATTGGAAGGCCACTGTTTTCTTTATCCTCCCCTAAGCAGTGTGGAAAGCCTTCAGGCAATAAAAGTCACACAGAACAATCCAGAGCTGCTGATGTAGTCTGGTTTCCTGACAATGGTGGTGCAATTCTGCCCAGGGCAAAGACATCTAGGAGTCAGGGCAACAGTCCCCTCCCCCAGAAGATCAGCAAGAACATCTGGATAAGACCAAGTTTGCAGATGACACAAAACTGAAAATCTCCAGGGCTAGGGAGAAAATACCATACAGAATACATGTTTTTTTTTTCTTTCTCGATTCTTTAGTCTTTCTATTTTAATTTTTTTCTCTTTACTTTTTGACCAATTTATTACCTTATTAACTCTTTTTAAAGTCTTTTTTCAATTTTTATAGTTACATTCTATCCATTCATTGTATTTAATGTTATTTTTGTATATATATATATTTTTTCTTTGTAATATGGGGATGCAGTTCCTTCTACAAAAAGATCAAAATGCACTCCGAAACTAAAGTATTGCTCCATTCTCTTCACTTGTCTGATTATATTCTTTTTTTTAAAGTCTGTTCAAAATTTTCATCCTTACAATTACAATTTATCCTTTATTGTATTTAATTATACATATAGGGGGATCCCTGGGTGGAGCAGTGGTTTAGCGCCTGGCTTTGGCCCAGGACGTGATCCTGGACCTGAGACCGAGTCCCACATTGGGCTCCCTGCATGGAGCCTACTTCTCCCTCTGCCTGTGTCTCTGCCTCTGTGTGTGTGTCTCTTATGAATAAATAAATAAAATATTTAAAAAAATATATATATGTGTATGTATGTGTTTTCTTTTTCTTAATAATAAATTTATTTTTTATTGGTGTTCAATTTGCCAACATACAGAATAACACCCGGTGCTCATCCCGTCAAGTGCCCCCCTCAGTGCCCACCACCCAGTCACCCCCACCCCCTGACCTCCTCCCCTTCCACCACCCCTAGTTCGTTTCCCAGAGTTACGAGCCTTTATGTTCTGTCTCCCTTTCTGATACTTCCCACACATTTCTTCTCCCTTCCCTTATAATTCCCTTTCACTATTATTTATATTCCCCAAATGAATGAGAACATATATAATGTTTGTCCTTCTCCGATTGACTCATTTCACTCAGCATAATACCCTCCAGTTCCATCCACATTGAAGCAAATGGTGGGTATTTGTCATTTCTAATGGCTGAGTAATATTCCATTGTATACATAAACCACATCTTCTTTATCCATTCATCTTTTGATGGACACCGAAGCTCCTTCCACAGTTTGGCTATCGTGGACATTGCTGCTAGAAACATCGGGGTGCAGGTGTCCCGGCATTTCATTGCATCTGTATCTTTGGGGTAAATCCCCAACAGTGCAATTGCTAGGTCATAGGGCAGGTCTATTTTTAACTCTTTGAGGAACCTCCACACAGTTTTCCAGAGTGGCTGCACCAGTTCACATTCCCACCAACAGTGGAAGAGGGTTCCCTTTTCTCCGCATCCTCTCCAACATTTGTGGTTTCCTGCCTTGTTAATTTTCCCCATTCTCACTGGTGTGAGGTGGTATCTTATTGTGGTTTTGATTTGTATTTCCCTGATGGCAAGTGATGCAGAGCATTTTCTCATGTGCATGTTGGCCATGTCTATGTCTTCCTCTGAGATTTCTCTTCATGTCTTTTGCCCATTTCATGATTGGATTGTTTGTTTCTTTGGTGTTGAGTTTAATAAGTTCTTTATAGATCTTGGAAACTAGCCCTTTATCTGATATGTCATTTGCAAATATCTTCCCCTATTCTGTAGGTTGTCTTTGAGTTTTGTTGACTGTATCCTTTGCTGTGCAGAAGCTTCTTATCTTGATGAAGTCCCAATAGTTCATTTTTGATTTTGTTTCTTTTGCCTTCATGGATGTATCTTGCAAGAAGTTATTGTGGCTGAGTTCAAAAAGGGTGTTCCCTTTGTTCTCCTCTAGGATTTTGATGGAATATGGTCTCACATTTAGATCTTTCATCCATTTTGAGTTTATCTTTGTGTATGGTGAAAGAGGGTGGTCTAGTTTCATTCTTCTGTATGTGGATGTCCAATTTTCCCAGCACCATTTATTGAAGAGATTGTCTTTCTTTCAATGGATAGTCTTTCCTCCTTTATCGAATATTAGTTGACCATAAAGTTCAGGGTCCACTTCTGGGTTCTCTATTCTGTTCCATTGATTTATGTGTTTGTTTTTGGCCACTACCACACTGTCTTGATGACCACAGCTTTGTAGTACAACCTGAAATCTGGCATTTGTGTGGAATGAGAAAAGACCCCGAATAGCCAGGGTAATTTTAAAAAGAAAACCATATCTGGGGGCATCACAATGTATGTGTTTTCTTTAAGATTTTAGAATATAGTTTCTTCTAAAAAAACAGACCAAAATACCCCCAAGATATACAGTTGCTCTGTTCTGTTCTTCTGTCTGTTTATATTCTTTTTTTTGTTTTTGTTTTGTATTTTGATTTTCATTTTTATAGTTATTGCCTATCCTTTCATTGTAGTATAAATTTATTTTTGTACATATATGTTTTTCTTTCTTTATAATTTTGAGATCAATTTTTCTAACAGACCCACATACATACATGATCCAGTGTATATTGCTCTGTTCTGTTCACCTGTCTGATTATATTCTCTCTTTTTCACTTTTTCCCAGTTTCAGGTCTCTTCTGATTTCTTTAGTGTCTGTTTCTCTGGGGCAATTGTTATCATTTTAGTATTTTGTTCACTCATTCATCTATTCTGCTCTGGACAGAAGGACAAGATGGTAAAACACACCTCACAAAAAAGAAAAAAAATGGCAGTACTGGCTGCTAGGAACTTAATTAGTATGTAAATAAGTAAGAAGTCAGAAAGAGTTCAGAATAATGATTATAAAGGTACTAACTGAGCTTGAAAAGAACATAGGAGACACTAGAGAATCAATTTTTGGAGAAATAAAAGAATTAAAATCTAATCAAGTTTGAATCAAAAGGGCTATTAATGAGATGCAATAAAAACAGAGCCTCTAACCGCTACAATAAATGAGGCAGAAGAGAGAAGTAGTGATATTGAAGGCAAAATGATGGAGAATAAAGAAGCTGAGAAAAAGACAGATAACAATGAGTGGATCACAAGAGGGGAATTCAGGAAATAAGTGATACCATAAAGTGAAATAATATTAGAATAACTCTGGTCCTAGAGGAAGAAGAGAGATAAGAGCAAAAGGTAAATGTGAGAAAATTATATCTGAGAATTTTCCTAATCTGGAGAAAGAAACAGGCATTCAGGTAAGGAGGCTCTGTGAACACCCCTCAAAATCAATCAAAATAGGTCAATATCTTGATATAAAAGAGTGAAGCTTGCAAATCTCAGAGACAAACAAAATCCTGAAAGCAGCTCAGGACAAGAGATCCATAGCATGCAATGGTGGAAACATAAGGCTGGAATTAGACCTACGCACAGAGAACTGGCAGTCCAGTAAAAATTGGCATGATATATTCAGGGTGATAGATAAGAAAAATACGCAGTCAAGAGAAATTATTCCGGCAAAGTTGTCATTAAAAATAGAAGGAGAGATAAAAACAAAATCTTCCAGGACAAACAGAAAGTAAAAGTATTTATGATCACTAAACCAGTCTTGCAAGAAATAGTAAAGGGAATCTGTTGAGTGAAAAGCAAGGCCAAAAGTAACACACCAGAAAGGAACAGTGATAAGATAGAAAGTCAATGACTAAATTGGCACTAAATACATATGTTTCAATAGTTGCTCTGTTGTAGGTGGGTAAATGCCCCAAACAAAAAATACATGGTATTAGATTGGATGAAAAAGCAAGATCCATCAATATGCTGTCTGCAGGAGACTAATTTTAAACCCAGACTCATCTCCAGATTTTAAGTGAGAGGATGGAGAAGGATTGATCATGATAATGGACATAAAAAGAAAGCTGAGATAGCAATGCTTATATCAAACAAACTAGATTTTATTTATTTTATTTTTTTTAATTAATTTTTATTGGTGTTCAATTTACCAACATACAGAAAAACACCCAGTGCTCATCCCATCAAGTGTCCACCTCAGTGCCCATCACCCATTCCCCTCCAACACCCGCCCTCCTCCCCTTCCACCACCCCTAGTTCGTTTCCCCGAGTTAGGAGTCTTTATGTTCTGTCTCCCTTCCTGATATAAAGGAAGGGAAAAGAAATGTTGGCAAACTAGATTTTAAACTAAAAACAATAATAAGAAATGAGGAATAGCACCATATCATAGTTAAAGGGTCTATCCAACAAGAAGATCTAACAATTTTAAGTAAGTATCCTTCTAATATGGGAACAGCTAGATTTGTGAACCAATTAACAACAAAATTAAAGAAACACATTGATCACAATTGAATAATAATTTGGGACTTTAAATGGTAATAAACAAATAATCTAAGCATAATATCAAGAAGGAAAAAAAAGAGCTTTGAATGACACACTGGACCAGGTGAACTTCAAAAATGTATTCGGAGCATTTGGGACACCTGGGTGGCTCAGCAGTTAAGTATCTGCCTTTGGCGCAGGATCGAGTCCCACATAGGGCTCCCTGCATGGAGCCTGCTTCTCTCTCTGCCTGTGGCTCTGCCTTTCTCTCTGTATCTCCCATGAAGAAATAAATAAAATCTTTACACATACATACATGCACACACACACACACACATATTTATATTTATTTATATTTGGAGCATTTCATCTTAAAGCAGCAGAATGCACATTCTTCTTTTTTTTTTTTAATTTTTTTTTTTAAATTTATTTATGATAGTCACAGAGAGAGAGAGAGAGAGGCAGAGACACAGGCAGAGGGAGAAGCAGGCTCCATGCACCGGGAGCCCGATGTGGGATTCGATCCCGGGTCTCCAGGATCGCGCCCTGGGCCAAAGGCAGGCGCCAAACCGCTGCGCCACCCAGGGATCCCGAATGCACATTCTTCTTGACTGCATGTGGAAGAGTCTCCAGATTAGATCATATAGTGAGTCACAAATCAGGTATCAACCAGTAATAAAAGATTATGATCTTTCCCTGCATATTTTTTCACACCACAGTGCTCTGAAACTTGAACTCAATCACAAGAGAAAATTGGGAAAGAACTCACATACATGGATGTTAAAGAAAATTCTATTCAAGGATGAATGGGTCAACAATTAAATTAAAGAATTTAAGAAGTTCATAGAAATAAGTGAAAATGAAAACACAACTTTTCAGAACTTTTGGACTGCACCAAAGGCAGTCCTAAAAGGGAAGAATATACCAATACAAGCCTTTAAATGAAAGAAGAAAGAAGAAAGGAAAGAAAGAAAGAAAGAAGAAAGAAAGAAAGAAAGAAGAAAGAAAGAAAGAAAGAAGAAAGAAAGAAAGAAAGAAAGAAAGAAAGAAAGAAGAAAGAAAGAAAGAAAGAAAGAAAGAAAGAAAGAAAGAAAGAAAGAAAGATCTCAAATTCACAACCTAACTTGAAACATAAAGGAGCTGGAGAAAGAACAGCAAATACTGCCTAAATCCAGCAGGAGATAAGAATTAATAAAGATTAATGCAGAAGTTAAGGAAATAGAAATCAAAAGAATAGTAGAACAGCTCAAGAAACCTAAGAGCTAGTTCCTTGAAAGAATTAATTAAATTGATAAACCCTTAGCCAGACTTACTAAAAAGAAAATAGAAAGAACCCAAATTAATAAAATAATGAATGAAAGAGGAGAGATCACAACCAATACTAAAGAAATACAAGCAATTATAAGAACATATTATGAGACAATATGCCAACAGATCAGACAATCTGGAAGAAATTGAAACATTCCTAGAAATGTATAAACTACCAAAACTGAAACAGGAAGAAATTGAAGAACTGAACAGACCCATAACAAGAAAGGTAATCAAAGCAATAATCAAAAATCTCCCCAAAACCAAGAGCACAGGGCTGGGTGGTGTCCTAGAGGAATTCTCACAAATATTTAAAGAAGAATTAGTACCTATTCTTCTGAAGTTGTTTCAAAAAATAGAAATGGAGGGAGGCGGGGCAAGATGACGGAAGAGTAGGGTCCCCAAGTCACCTGTCCCCACCAAATTACCTAGATAACTTTCAAATCATCCTTAAAACCTATGAATTCGGCTTGAGATTTAAAGAGAGAACAGCTGGAATGCTACAAGAGAAGAGTTTGTGCTTCTATCAAGGTAGGAAGACGGAAAAAATAAAGAAATAAGAAAGGATCCAAGGGGGAGTGACCTTGCGAGGAGTTCGGGCAAGGTCACACAGCAAGTGCTCCCAGGACAGGAAAGCCCCGTCCAGGAGAAGCAGGAGCTTCACCAATCTTCCGGGATGGAAAGGCGCTCCAGGGAGTTGGAGCAGGATCCCAGGAGGGGCGGGGATGCCCTCAGGCTCCCTGGGACACTAACAAGAACCTGCGCCCAGGGGAAAGCACGCCACACCCCACGGCCAAACTACCTAAAGGGCTGAAGCATACCCATGGCTGGATCCGGGAGCAGCTTGGAGGTGGCTCTAGTGGTGGCTCCGCGCAGAGGGGGCTGCGAGCCCCGGGAGCAGCTCGGGGGTGGCTCGGGCAGAGGCTCCGCACAGAGGGAGCTGCACGGCCAGGACCGTGATTCCAGCACTGCAGACCCAGGAGCACAGGGCGCCGGGGACACAGCCCAAGATCCAGCACTCCCCCCAGCCACTCAGAGGCTGGGAGGACGCAGGACAGCAAGGATGCTCCAGCCCCAGCGGCCCCAAGCTGAGGAGATCGGCGGGTCCCGCCCCGGTAACATCCAGGCCCCTGCAGACTGAGAGCTCCATAGTTACAGCAGGAACTGACTCAAGGGCTGGAGAGCTGGCCGCTGCTACTGTTGTGATTCCTCCTGGGGCCTCACTGGATAAACAACCCCAACTGAGCTTCACAGTGGCCTCACAGGATAAACAGATTAAAACATTCACTGAGCCCTGCACCAGGAAGGGGGGCTGAGCAGCTCCCCCAAGTGCTCACACCTGAAAATCAGGACAACAGGCCCCTCCCCCAGAAGACCAGCTAGATGGACAGGGGAAAAACAATTTATTGACCAACCAGCACTGGAAAGTTCCAGGGGAAGTGGAGGGATTTACAGTATACAAAATCAGAGGATATCCCCCCTTGTTTTTTTGTTTTTTGATTTCTGTGTGCTTCCCCCCCTTTTTGTGCTTATACTCTCTTCTTTTTTTTTTCCTTCTTTTTTCTTTCTTTTTCTTATCTTCTTTCTATTCTCTGTTTTTCTCCTTTTCCCAAAACAACTTGTTTCTGGCCACTCTGCACTGAGCAAAATGACTAGAAGGAAAAACTCACCTCAAAAGAAAGAATCAGAAACAGTCCTCTCTCCCACAAAGTTACAAAATTTGGATTACAATTCAATGTCAGAAAGCCAATTCAGAAGCACAATTATAAAGCTACTGGTGGCTCTAGAAAAAAGCATAAAGGACTCAAGAGACTTCATGACTGCAGAATTTGGATCTAGTCAGGCAGAAATTAAAAATCAATTAAATAAGATGCAATCCAAACTAGAGGTCCTAACAGTGAGGGTTAAGGAGGTAGAAGAACAAGTGAGTGACACAGAAGACAAGTTGATGGCAAAGAGGGAAACTGAGGAAAAAAGAGACAAACAAAAGATCATGAGGATACATTAAGGGAAATAAGTGACAGCCTGAGAAAGAAAAATCTACGTTTAATTGGGGTTCCCAAGGGCGCTGAAAGGGACAGAGGTTCAGAATATGTATTTGAACAAATCATAGCTGAAAAGTTTCCTAATCTGGGAAGAGAAACAGGCATTCAGATCCAGGAAATAGAGAGATCCACCCACTAAAATCAATAAAAAACTTTCAACACCTCGAAATATTATAGTGAAGCTTGCAAATTCCAAAGACAAAGAGAAGATCCTTAAAGAAGCAAGAGACAAGAGATCCCTAACTTATATGGGGAGAATATCAGATTAACAGCAGACCTCTCCGCAGAGACCTGGCAGGCCAGAAAGGGCTGGCAGGATATATTCAGAGTCCTAAATGAGAAGAACAGGCAGCCAAGAATATTTTATCCAGCAAGGCTCTCATTCAGAATAGAAGGAGAAATAAAGAGCTTCCAATATAGGCAGAAACTGAAAGAATATGTATCCACCGAACGAGCTCTGCAAGAAATTTTAAGGGGGACTCTTAAAATTCCTCTTTAAGAGGAGGTCCAATGGAACAAAAACAGGGACTGAATAGGTATCATGATGACACTAAACTCATATCTGTCAATAGTAACTCTGAGCATGAATGGGGTTAATGACCCCATCAAAAGGCGCAGGGTGTCAGACTGGATAAAAAAGCAGGACCCATCAATTTCTGGTCTACAAGAGACTCATTTTAGACTTAAGGACACCTGCACCCAGAAAATAAAAGGTTGGAAAACCATTTACTATTCAAATGGTCCTCAAAATACAACAGGGGTAGCCATCCTTATATCAGCTAAACTAAAATTTATCCCGAAGACTGTAGTGAGAGATGAAGAGGGACACTCTATCATACTTAAAGGATCTATCCAACCAGAGGACTTAACAATCCTCAATATATATGCCCCAAATGTGGGAGGTGCCAAATATATCAATCAATTAATAACCAAATTTAAGACATACTTAGATAGTAATACACTTATACTTGGTGACTTCAATCTAGCTCTTTCTACATTCGATATGTCTTCTAAGCACAACATCTCCAAAGAAACAAGAGTTTTAAATGATACACTGGACCAGACGGATTTCACAGGTATCTACAGAAATTTACATCCAAACTCACCTGAATACACATTCTTCTCAAGTGCACATGGAACTTTCTCCAGAAGAGACAACATACTGGGTCACAAACCAGGTCTTAACCAATACCAAAAGACTGAGGCCATCCCCTGCATATTCTCAGACAATAATGCCTTGAAATTAGAACTAAATCACAAGAAGAAGTTTGGAAGGATTTCAAACACATGGAGGTTAAGGATCATCCTGCTAAAAGATGAAAGGGTCAAGCAGGAAATTAAGGAAGAATTATTAAAAAGATTCATGGAAACTAATGAGAATGAAGATACAACCATTCAAAATTCTTGGGATACAGCAAAAGCAGTCCTGAGGGGGAAATACATCGCAATACAAGCATCCATCCAAAAACTGGAAAGAACTCAAATACAAAAGCTAACCTTACACCTAAAGGAGCTAGAAAAAAAAAAATAGATCCTACATCCAGCAGAAGAAGAGAGTTAATAATGATTAGAGCAGAATTCAATGAAATAGAGACCAGAAGAACTGTGGAACAGATCAACAAAACCAGAAGTTGTTTTTTTGAAAATTAATACAATAGACAAACCATTAGCCAGCCTTATTTAAAAGAAGAGAGAGAAGACTCAAATTAATAAAATCATGAATGAGAAAGGAGAGATCACTACCAACACCAAGGAAATAGAAACGATTTTAAAAACATATTATGAACAGCTATATGCCGATAAATTAGGGAATCTAGAAGAAATGGACGCATTCTGGAAAACCACAAACTATCAAAATTGCAACAGAAAAAATAGAAAACCTGAACAGGCCAATAGCCAGGGCGTAAATTGAATCAGTCATAAAAAACCTCCCAAGATACAAAAGTCCAGGGCCAGATGGCTTCCCTGGGGAATTCTATCAAACGTTTAAAGAAGAAACCATACCTATTCTAGTAAAGCTGTTCTGAAAGATAGAAAAAGATGGAATACTTCTAAACCTGTTCTATGAGGCCAGGATCACCTTAATTCCAACCCAGACAAGTACCCCACCAAAAAGGAGAATTACAGGCCATATCCCTGATGAACATGGATGCAAAAATTCTCAACAATAGCCAATAGGATACAACAATACAGTTAGAAGATTATTCCTTCTGACCAAGTAGCATTTATCCCCGGGATGCAAGGCTGGTTCAATGCTCATATAACAATCAATGTGATTCATCATACCAGCAAGAGAAAAAACAAGAACCATATGATCCTCTCAAAGACACAGAGAAAGCATTTGACAAAATACAGCATTCATTCCTGATCAAAACTCTTCAGAGTGTAGGGATAGAGGGAACATTCCTCAACATCTTGAAAGCCATCTCTGAAAAGACCACAGCAAATATCATTCTCAATGGGGAAACACTGTGAGCCTTTTCCCTAAGTTCAGGATCACGACAGGGATGTCCTCTCTCACCACTGCTATCCAACATAGTACTAGAAGTCCTAGCCTCCGCAATCAGGCAATAAAAAGGATTAAAAGGCATTCAAATTGGCAAAGAAGAAGTCAAACTCTCCCTCTTCACCGATGACAAGATACTCTACATAGAAAACCCAGAAGATTCCACCCCAAAATTGCTAGAACTCATACAGCATTTTGGCAGCGTGGCAGGATACAAAATCAATGGGCAGAAGTCAGTGGCATTTCTATACACTAACAATGAGACTGAAGAAAGAGAATTTAAGGAGGCAATACCATTTACAATTGCACCCAAAAGCATAAGATACCAAGGAATAAACCTTACCAAAGAGGTAAAGAATCTATACCCTGAAAACTACAAAACACTTTTGAAAGAAATTGAGGAAGACACAAAGAGATGGAAAAATATTCCATGCTCATGGATTGGAAGAATTAATATTGTGAAAATGTCAATGTTACCCAGGGCAATTTACACTTTTAATGCAATCCTTATCAAAATAACATGTACTTTCTTCAGAGAGTTGGAACAAACTTTTTTAAGATTTGTGTGGAATCAGAAAAGACCCCGAATAGCCAGGGGAATATTAAAAAAGAAAACCATATCTGGGGGCATCATAATACCAGATTTCAGGTTGTACTACAAAGCTGTGGTCATCAAGACTGTGTGGTACTGGCACAAAATCAGACACATAGATCAATGGAACAGAATAGAGAATTCAGAAGTGGACCCTCAACCTTATGGTCAACTAACATTCGACAAAGGACAAAAGACTATCCACTGGAAGAAAGACAGTCTCTTCAATAAGTGGTGCAGGGAAAATTGGACATTCACATGCAGAAGAATGAAATTAGGAATCTTTCTTCCACCATACACAAAAATATACTCAAAATGGATGAAAGATCTAAATGTGAGACAAGATTCCATCAAAATCCTAGAGGAGAACACAGGCAACACCCTTTATGAACTTGGCCACGGTAACTTCTTGCAAGATACATCCATGGAAGCAAGAGAAACAAAAGCAAAAATGAACTATTGAGACTTCATCAAGATAAGAAGCTTTTGCACAGCAAAGGATACAGTCAACAAAACTAAAAGACAACGTTCAGAATGGGAGAAGATTTTTGCAAATGACATGTCAGATAAAGGGCTAGTAAAAAAAAAAATCCATTCATGAAATGGGCAAAAGACATGAACAGAAATCTCACAGAGGAAGACATAGACATGGCCAACACGCACATGAGAAAATGCTCCGCATTACTTGCCATCAGGGAAATACAAATCAAAACCACAATGAGATACCACCTCACACCAGTGAGAATGGGGAAAATTAACAAGTCAAGAAACAACAAATGTTGGAGAGCATGTGGAGAAAGGAGAACCCTCTTGCACTGTTGGTGGGAATGTGAACTCATGCAGCCACTCTGGAAAACTGTGTGGAGGTTCCTCAAAGGGTTAAAAATAGATCTGCCCTAAGACCCAGCAAATGCACTGCTGGGGATTTACCCCAAAGATACAGATGCAATGAAACGCCCAGACACCTGCATCCTGATGTTAATAGCAGCAATGTCTACAATAGCCAAACTGTGGAAGGAGTCTCGGTGTCCATTGAAAGATGAATGGATAAAATAGATATGGTTTATGTATACAATGAAATATTATGCAGCCATTAGAAACGACAAATACCCACCATTTGCTTCGACGTGGTTGGAACTGGAGGGTATTATGCTGAGTGAAATAAGTCAATCGGAGGACAAACATTATATGGTCTCATTCATTTGGGGAATATAAAAAATAGTGAAAGGGAATAAAGGGGAAAGGAGAAAAAATGAGTGGGAAATATAAGAAAGGGAGACAGAACGTGAGAGACTCCTAACTCTGGGAAATGAACTAGGGGTGGGAGAAGGGGAGGTAGGCGGTGGTGGGTTTGACTGGGTGATGGGCACTGAGGGGGGCAATTGATGGGATGAGCCCTGGGTGTTATTCTATATGTTGCCAAATTGAACACCAGTAAAAAATAAATTTATAAAGAAAATAGAAATGCCAGAGAAATTCCATACTGTTCTATGAGGACAACATTATCTTAATCCCAGAACCAAACACTGCACCAAAAAGGAGAATTACAGACCAATATTTCTAACAAACTGGATGCAAAAATCTCACCAACATACTAGCCAACAGCATCCAACAATGCATTAAAAGGATCATTCTTCACCATCAAATGGAATTTATTCCTATGTTGCCAGGGTGGCTCAAAATCTGAAAATCATTCAATGTGAAACACCACATTAAGAAAGCAACAAAAACCTTATGATATTCTCAATTGATGCAGAAAAAAGTTTTTGACAAAATAGACTATTCTTTCTTGATTAAAAATCTCCAAGTGTAGGGATAGTCAGAACATACCTCATAGAAGGCATCTACAAAAAACTCACAGTGAATATTTTTGTCAATGGGAGAAAACTGAGAGCTTTCCCTCTAATGTCAGGAATATGACAAAGATGTCCACTCTCACTACTATTGTTCAACATAGTACTGGAAGTCCTAGTCTCAGCCATCAGGTAATAAGACCAAATAAAAGGCATCTGAATCTACAATGAAGAAGTTATGCTCACATTCTTCACAGATTACATGATTTTCTATTAGGAAAATGCAAAAGAATCCAATTCAAAATTGCTAGAACTCATACAGGATTTCAGCAAAATGGCAGTATACAAAATTAATGCACAGAAATAATTTGCATGTCTATTCACTAACAATGAGACAGAAAGTAGAGAAATTAAAAATCAATATCACAATTGCACCAAAACCCATAAGATATATAGGAATAAACCTAATCAAGGAGACAAAAGACCTGTACTCTAAAAATGACAGAATACCAATGAAAGAAACCGAGGAAGACACAAATAAGTAGAAAAATGTTAAATTCTCATGGATTGGAAGAATAAACATTAAAATGTCTATGCTACTTCCAGAAGTGTATACTTTCAATGAAATCCCTATCAAAATAA
Organism: Vulpes lagopus; assembly: GCF_018345385.1. Taxonomy (NCBI): domain Eukaryota; kingdom Metazoa; phylum Chordata; class Mammalia; order Carnivora; family Canidae; genus Vulpes; species Vulpes lagopus. Next base: position 64,380,284 of record NC_054848.1, on the reverse strand, counting down.
CATTAACTTTTTTCAGAGAAATGGAATAAATAATTCTAAATTTGTATGGAATCATAAAAGACCCCAAAAGCTAGAGGAATGCTGAACAACTTAAACAAACAAAAAAAGCTGATGGCATCACAATGCCAGACTTCAAGTCATATGGAAAAGCTGTAATAATCAGGACACTATGGTACCAGCAAAAAACTGACACATAGGTCAATGGCACAGAATAAAGAACCCAGAAATGTACCCTCAACTCAATGGTCAACTAATCTCTGACAAAGAATGAAAGAATATCCAATGAAAAATGGCAGTCTTTTCAACAAACGGTGTCTGGAAAATTGGACAGTCACGTCTAGAAAAATGAAACTGAACCTTTATCTTACACCATATGCAAAAATAGAGTCAAAATGGATGAAAGACCTAAATATGAGTCAGGGATCTATCAAAATCTTAGAGGAGAAAAAAGACAGCAACCTCTGTGATCTTGGCCACAGCAACTTCTTGCTAGACATAACTTCAAAGGCAAGGAAAACAAATGCAAAAATGAAGTATTAGGACTTTATCAAGATAAAAAGATTTTTCATAGCAAACAGTCAATAAAACCCAAAGATGAATGACAGAACGAGAGAAGGTATTTGCAAATGTTTTATTCAATAAAATCTAGTATCCATGATCTATAAAGAACTTATCAAACTCAACACTAATACCCCAAAATCAAAAAATTCCAGTCAAGACTTGGGCAAAAGACATGAACAGATATTTTTCCAAAGAAGACATACAAATTTGCAACAGACAGATGAAAAACTGCTGAACATCAACTAGGTATCAGGGAAATACAAATCAAAGCTACAATGAGATACCACTTCCAAATGGTCAGAATGGGTAAAATAAGCAATTTAGGAAATGAGCGATGTTGGTGAGGATGTGGAGAAATTAGAACACTCTTACACTGTTGGTGGGAATGAGAGTTGGTGCAGCTACTGTGGAAGAAGCATGGAGGTTTCTCAAAGATTTGAAAATAGAGCTACCCTATGACACAGCAATAGTTTTTTAAATTTATTTTTGATTTTTATTTATTTATGGTAGTCACACACACACAGAGAGAGAGAGAGAGAGGCAGAGACACAGGCGAGGGAGAAGCAGGCTCCATGCACCAGGAGCCCGACGTGGGATTCAATCCCGGGTCTCCAGGACCCGGGCCCACCACCTGGGTTTAGGGCCAAAGGCAGGCCCTAAACCACTGCACCACCCAGGGATCCCCATGACACAGCAATTGTACTACTAGTTATTTACCCAAAAGATACAAATGTAGTGAACCAAAGGGGTCCCTACATACCAATGTTTATAGTAGCAATGTCAACAATAGCCAGACTGTGGAAAAAGCCCCAATGTCAACAATAAGCAGACTGTGGAAAGAGCCCAAATGTCCATTGACAGACAAATGGTAAAGATGAGTGGTATATATGTAAAACAGAATACTACTCAGCTGTCAAAAAATGAAATCTTTCCATTTGCAATGATGTGTATGACATTAGAGGGTATTTTGCTAAGTCAAATTAGTGAATCATAGAAAGACAAATATATAATTTCACTCATATGTGGAATTTAAGAAGTAAAACAGAAGATCATAGGGAAATGAGGGGAAAAATAAAAGACAAAATCAGAGAGGGAGACAGACCATAAAAGACTCTTCAACATAGGAAACAACACGGTTTCTGGAGGGGAAGGGAGTGGGGGGATGGCCTAACTGGGTAAGGACATAAGAGAGGGCATGTGATGTCATGAACATTGGGCATTATACAAGGCTGATGAATCACTGAATTCAACCTCTGAAAGTAATAATACACTGTATGCTAATTAATTTAATTTAAATTTAAAATAAATATAATCAATTTTTAAAAATGAAAATAAATTAAAAAAAAGAATAAAAAAAATAAAAAATAAAAATGAAAATAAATAAAATTTGTCATTTTGAAACTCCGTCGTGTGCCTGAGATAAAAATGTTTGGTCACAGTCCAGTTGAACACAGTGTTCTGAAAGAAACTTCAGAGATAGGAGTGATTGACTGCTTTTCTGAGTGTTCACTGAGGAATGGGGATCTGCAAGTTTTCAGCTCTGAGGCCAGAGAGCTGTGCATCACGATATTCATCCAGCCCATTGTCATAAAAACCTTCAGGGAAGAAACAGTACCATATAGTGGAATCATGAGATGCTTCCCTGTGTCTGCTAAGGAAGATGCATTTGCAATAGCGCAGGTGAACCTGGGAATCAATGCAAGAGGACTTTCCCCCTGAAAACCAGGAGGAAAGCAGGCTTATAACATTTTCACTGATCATAGAGGGCTGCAAAGCTTCAGCTGCAAAGCTTCAGCTCTTGGGGGAAATTGATATATAGAATTCTTTGTGGTTTTTAAATTTTTTTTTGTCATTTCAGTATTATTTTTTTAATTATTTTCTTACTTTTTCAATTCTTTTTTAAACTTTTATTTCTTATACTTTACACATATATTTATTTTTCTTTTCATTATATATATGTGTTTGCAGAACAAACCACACTTAGGATCGAGTTTTTTTTTGTTTGTTTTGTTTTTTCTGTCTTTGGTGGGTTTTTGTTGTTGTTGTTGTTGTTTCTTTTTTTTTTCTATTGTTATTGTTGTTTTCTGCCCTTCTTTCTTCTTTTATTTTCTGGAGAAAGTGATAAGACTGAGAAATTCATCCCAAAAGAATGAACAGGAGGTAGTACTCACTGCAAGAGATTTAATCACCATGAATATAAGTAAGATGTCTGAACTAGAATTTGAAACAGTGATTGTCAAGATACTATCTAGGCTTAAAATAAACATAGAAGTCACTAGAGAATCCCTTACTGTAGAAATAAAAAAACTAGGGGTGCCTCAGTTGGTTAAGCATCTGCCTTTGGCTCAGGTAATGATTGGGATTGAGATCCCTGCTCAGCTGAGAGTCTGCTTCTATATCTCCCTCTACCTTTCCCCCCTGCTAATGCTTGCTCTCTCACACTGTTTCTCTCAAATAAATAAATAAAATCCTTAAAAAATAGAAATAAAAGAACTAAAACCTAGTCATGCCAATATTAAAAATGCTATTACAGAGATGCAGCCCCAAGTGGAGGCTATAAACACAATGATGAATGAGGTAGAAGAGTGAGTTAGTGATATAGAAGATAAAATGTTGGAAAATAAGCTGAAAAGAAGAGAGAAAGAAAACTATTAAATTATGAAGGGAGATTTAGAAATCTCAGCTATTCCATAAAGTGAAATAATATCTGAATAAAACATGTCCCAGAAGATGAGGAGCAGGAGAATGAGGTAGAAGGTTCATTTGAACAAATTATAGCTGAGAACTTTATTAATCTGTGGAAGGTAAAAGGCATTCAAGTCCAGGAGGCACAGGGAACTCTTCTCATAATCCATAAAAATAGGTCGGCACTCTGGCACATAATCGTTAAATTTGCAAACTTTAAAGATAAACAGATATTCTTGAATGCAGTTCAAGAAAAGTGGTCCTTAACCTACAAAGGTAGACACATAATGTTGGCAGCAAACCTGTCCATGGAGTCTGGCAAGCCAGAAAGACTGGCATGAGATATTCAATGTCATAAATGAGAAAATATACATCCAAGAATACTTCATTCAGCAAGGCTGTCATTCAGAATATAAGGAGAGGTGAAGGTTTTCCAGGATAAACACAAAATAAAGGAATTTTTGAACACCAAACCACTCCTAAAAGAAATATTAAAGGTGGCCCTTTGAGCAGAAAGAGAGAGCCTCAAGGTAACAATGACTAGAAAGGAACAGAGCCAACCTACAGGAACAGTGATTATACAGGTAATACATTGACATTAAATTCATATGTCTTTCAATAATTGGTCTGAATATAAATGGACTAAATGCTCCAATCAAAAGATACAGGTAACAGAAGGAATAAAAAATAATAATAAAAAAGACTTATTGATATACTGCTTCCAGGAAAAACATTTTAGACCCAAAGACATCTCCATTTTGAAAGTGAGGGGATGCAGAACCATTTATCATGCTAATGTACTTAAAAAGAAAGCTCAGAAAAAAAAAAAAAGAAAAAAGAAAGCTCAGGTAGCCATTCTTATATAAGACAAACTAAATTTTAAACCAAAGAGTCTAGTAAAAGATGAAGAAAGACACTATACCATATTAAAAGGGTCTATGCAACAAGATCTAACAGTTTTAAATATTTATATCCCTAACTTGGGAGCAGCCACTTCTGTGAACCAATTAATAACAAAATTATAGAAACACATTGTTCACAATACAAAAATAGTAAGGGACTTTAACATTCCACTCACACAATAGACAGATAATATAAACAGAATATCAACAAGGAAATAAGGACTTTCAATGACATACTGGACCAGATAGACTTAACAGATGTATTCAGAGGATTTCATCCTAAAGCAGCAGAATACACATTCTCTACTACACATTGAACATTCTCCAGAACAGATCACAAACTGGCTCACACATCAGGTCTCAACTGCTACAAAAATATTGAGATCATAACATGCATGTTTTCAGACCACAATGCCATAAAACATGAACTCAGCCACAAGAAAAAAACTGGAAGGACCACAAGTACATGGAGGTTAAAAAGAATACTAGTAAAGAATTAATGGGTCAACCAGAAAATTAGTTTTTTAAAAACTGGAAGCACATGAAATTATAGCAAAAACAGTTCAAAACCTTGGGATAAAGCAAAGGCAGACTTAAGAGGCAGGTACATAGTAATACAGGCCCTTAGCAACAAACAAGGAAAGTCTCATATACACCAAGTAACCTTACACCTTAAGGAGCTGAGAAAAGAACAGCAAAAATGTCTAAATGCAGAAGAAAAGTAATAAATATTAGAGCAGAAATCAATGATAAAGAAATAAACAACAACAATAGTAGAACAGATCAACAAAAAGAGGAGGTGTTAATTGAAAGAAAGAATAAAATTGATAAACGCTTACTCAGGATTATTAAAAAGAAAGTCCTGGGTGTTTTTCTGTATGTTGGTAAATTGAACACCAATAAAAATTAATTTAAAAAAAAAAAAGAAAGAAAGTCCATTAAAACCAAATTGTGGAAGGAGCCAAAATATCAATTGATAGATGAATGGATAAAGAAGATTTGATGTATATATACAATGGAATATTATTCAGCCATCAGAAAGGATATTTACCATTTACATTGATGTGGATGGAACTGGAGGGTATTATGCTGAGTAAAATAAGTCAATTGAGAAAGATAATTATCATATGCTGTCACTCATATTTCAATATATGGAACATCACAGAGGATCATAGGGGAAGGGAGGAAAAGAAAATGGGAATAAATCAGAGAGGGAGACAAGCCACGAGAGACTCTTAACTCTAAGAAACAAACTAAGGGTTTCTAGGGGGGAGGTTGGTGGGAGGGTCAAGTAATTGAGTGATGGGTATTATAAAGTGGGCACATAATTTAATGAGCACTGAGTGTTATATGCAACTGATAAATTATTGAACACATCTGAAACTAATGATGAAATATACCTTAATAATTGAATTTAAATTTTAAAAAAGAAAGGAGAAAAGATGGAAATAAATAAAATCATGAAGGAAAGCAAAGATCACAACCAATACTGAAGAAATACAAACAATTAAAAGTGAATATTATAAGCAATTATATGCCAGCAAATTAGGCATTCTGGAAGAAATGGATGCATTCCTAGAACCATATAAACTGTCAAAACTGAAAAAGGAAAAAATAGAAAATCTGAAGAGATCCATAACCAGGAGAGAAATTGAATCAGTAATCAAAATTATCCCAACAAACATGAGTTCCAGGCTGGCTGTCTTCCCAGGGGAATACTACCAAATATTTAAAAAGAATTAATCGGGATGAGCACTGGGTGTTTTTCTGTATGTTGGTAAATTAAACACCAATAAAAGTTAATTAAAAAAAATAAATAAATAAAATAAAATAAAAAAAAATAAAAAGAATTAATATCTATCCTTCTGAAGCTGTTCAAAAAAATAGAAAGGGAAGGAAAATTTACAAATTCATTCTATGAGGCCAGCATTACCCAAAACCGAAGACTCCTCTGAAAAGGATAATTACAGACCAATATCCCTGGGGAACTTGGATGTAAAAATTCTCACCAAGATACTAGCTATGAGGATCCAACATTACTTTAAAAGGATTATTGATTTATTCCTGGGCCTGCAGGGGTGGTTCAACATCCATAAATCAATCAATGTGGTATGCCACATTAATACAAGAATGGACAAGAACCATATGACCCTCTCAGTTCATACAGAAAAAGAATTTGACAAAATACAGTATCCACAGTATGTGTGTGTGTGTGTATGTGTGTGTGTGTGTGTAAGAATAGCGGGAACAGATCTTAATGTCATAAAATCTTTATGTAAAAACCCATAGCTAATATCATCCTAAATGGGGAAAAACAGAAACCTTTTTACCCTAGTTCAGGAACAGAACAGGGATGTCCACTTGCACCAATATTGTTCAACATAGTACTGGAAATCTTAGCCTCAGAAATTAGACAACAAAAAGAAATACGTAGAACCCAATTGGCAAAGAGGTCCATGAGAGACTCTTAACTCACTCTGCAGTAGACATGGTACTCTAAAGAGAAAACCTGAAATATTCCCCTGAAAATTGCTATAACAAATACAACAAAGTCATGGGATATAAAATCGAGGTACAGAAGTCAGCTATATTTCTATACATTAACAATGAGACAGAAGAAAGGACATAAAATCAAGGAAATGATCCCATCTACAAATGCACCAAGAATCATATCTAAGAATAGGCCTAACATAATAGTGAAAGGGAATATAAGGGAAAGGAGAAGAAATGTGTGGGAAATATCAGAAAGGGAGACAGAACATAAAGACTCCTAACTCTGAGAAACGAACTAGGGGTGGTGGAAGGGGAGGAGGGCGGGGGTTGGGGGTGAATGGGTGATGGGCACGGCGGGGGCACTTAGCGGCATGAACACTGGGTGTTATTCTGTATGTTGGTAAATTGAACACCAATAAAAAATAAATTTATTAAAAAAAAAGAATAGGTCTAACAAAAGCTGTAAATGATGTGTACTCTAAAAACAATAGAATACTCATGAACTGAAGTATTCATTCATGAATTACTCGAGGAAAGTACAAATAAATGAAAAAGATTACATTCCCATGGATTAGAAGAAAAATGTGTTAAAATGTCTATGCTTATTGTAAAAAAATAAATAAATAAAATGTCTATGCTTCCCAAAGCAATCTACCTATTCAATGCAATCCCTATCAAAATACCATGAGCATTTTTCACAGAGCTGGAACAAGCAATCCTAAAATGTGAATGCAACCAGAGAAGGTCCTGAATAAACAAAAGAATGTAGAAAAAGAAAATCAAAGCTATCACAATTCCAGACTTCATTTGTGTTACAAATCTGTAAACAACAAGACAGTATGATACTGGAACAAAAATACACACATTGATCAATGCAACAGAATAGAGAACCCAGAAATAAACCCCCAATTCTATGGTCAACTTATCTTCCACAAAGCAAGAAACAATATCCAATGGAAAAAAGACAACCTCTTCAAAAAATGGTGTTGAGAAAACTACAGACAACCATATGTAGAAGAATGAAACTGGACCATTTTATTACAGTATATACAAACATAAACTCAAAATGGATGAAAGATCAGAATGTGAGATAGGAATCTGTCAAAGTCTTAGAAGAGAACACAGACAGCAACCTCTTTGACCTCAGCTTCAACAAATTCTTTCAAGATACATCCCCAAACACAAGGGAAATGAAGCATAACTTTGGATTGCATTAGGACAAAAAGCTTTCCACAGCAAAGGAAACAGTCGACAAAAACAAAAGATAACCTACAGAATGGGAAGAGATATTTGCAAATAACTTCTAAGATAAAAGGTTGGTATCTCAATTTATGAAGTACTTATCAAACAATGCCAGTACCCAAAAAACAAAAAAAAAATTCAGTCAGGTAGTGGGCACAAAACATTAACAGACATTTCTCCAAAGATGACAGACAAATGGCTCATGGACTCATGGAAAAACTGTGCAACATCACTCAGCATCAGGGAGATACAAATCAAAACCACAACAAGGTACCACCTTACACTGGTCAGAATGGCTAAAATTAACTCAGAAACAAGAGGTGTTGGTAAGGATGTAGAGAAGGGGGACCCTGTTACACTGTTGGTCAGAATGCAAACTGGAGCAGCCAGTGTGGGAAACAGTATGGCGTTTTCTCAGAAGGTTAACAATAGAACTACCCTGTGACCCAGAAATTGCACTACTACGTATTTATCCAAAGGATACAAACATAGTGATTCAAAAGAGCATATGCACACCAATGTTTATATTATCACTATCCACAATAGGGTCAATATGGAAAGAGCCCAAATGTCTATTGACTGATGAATGGATAAAGAAGCAGTTGTATGAATATATATATATATATATATATATACATACATATACATATATATGAATATTACTCATTCATCAAAAAGAATGAAAACTTGCCATGTGCAATGACATGGTTGAAACTAGTGAGTATTATGCTAAGCAAAATAAGTCAATGAGAGAAAGACAAATACCAAATGATCTCACTCATGTGAAATTTAAAAACAAAATAGGTGAATGTAGGATAAGGGAAGGAAAACTTAAGAGGAAAATAGAGGGGGAGGCCAAGCATACGAGACTTAACTGTGGGAAGGAAACTGAGGGTTGCTGGAGGGTAAGTAGTTGGGGGGATATCATAACTGGGTGACGGGCATTAAGGAAGCCACTTGATGTTATGAGCACTGGGTGTCATAAGCAAATGATGAATCACTAAATTCTACCTCTGAAACTTATACTACAGTATATGTTAACCTAAGATGTATTTAAATTAAAAAATAAAGAACAATGAATTTTCTGAATGTAAAAAAATGATTACACAATTATTCATAATACTTTGAATGTAAATTGCCCAAATACTCAATTCAAAAGATGTACGCTAAGTGAATGGATAAAAACCAAGACTCCTTGGGGCGCCTGGGTAGCTTAGTCAGTTAAACATCTGACTCTTGATTTCAGCTCAGGTCATGATCTCTGGGTCTTGGGATCAAGGTTGGTGTCAGGTTCCATACTCAGCACAGATTCTCTCTCCCTCTCCCTCTCCCTCTGCCCCTTGCCCCTCTCATTCTCTCTCTCTCTCTCTCTCTCTCTCTCTCTCTCTCTCTCTCTCTTTCTCTCTGCCTCTCTCGTGCATATGCACATGCATGCATGCTTTCTTTCTCTTTCTCAAATAAATAAAATCTCAAAAAAACACAGGACTCATCTATGTTACCCAGAAGAGATTCACTTCAGACTTAAAGACACATGCAGATTGAAAGCAAAGGGGTGGAAAAACACCATGCAAATGGAAGCAAAAATAACGCTAGGTAGTAATACTTACATAGGACAAAATATATTTTAAAACAAACACTTTAACAAGAGACAAAGTAATACACTGCTTAGTGATACAGGGAAAAATCCAGTCAGAAGATGTGACAATTTTAAATGTCTATGCACCCATAATGGGTGCACCCATATATATAAAGTATTAACAGACTAAAGGAAGAAATTGACAATAATACAATACTAGTAGGGAAATTTAACACACTTTTGTGGGAATAAATATACCATCCAGGCAGAAAATCAACAAGGAAAGAGTGGCTTTGAGTGACACATTGAACCAGATGGACCTAATAGATTCAGAACATTCTAGTCAATGTGTGGAATGTACATTCTTTTCAAGGGCACATGGAATCTTCCTCCAAGTAAATCAAATGTTATGCCACAAAAGAAGTCTGAATCAATTCAAAAATTTGAAAATCATATCATGCATCTTTTCTAACTATAATTCTATGAAATTAGAAATCAATCACAAAAAAAATTTGGAAAGAACACAAGTACACAGTAACATGCTACTAAGCAATGAATAGGTCCTACAAGAGAAGAAAGGGGAAATAAAAAAGTACATGAAGACAGATGAAGATGAAAACCCAACAGTGAGGCACCCAGATGGCTCACTCAGTTTGAGTTCAGCTCAGGTCATGATCTCAGAATCTTTGGATCAAGCCCTACATCATGCTCCACACTCAACATGGAGTTGGCTTCTTCCTCTCCCTCTGCTCTTCCCTCTACTTGTGTATTCTCTCTCAAATAGATAAAATATTTTATGTTTATTTATTTTTAAATTATTTATTTATTCATGACACATACACACACACACACACACACACACAGAGGCAGAGGCAGAGGCAGAGGGAGAAGCAAGCTCCATGCAGGGAGCCCGATGTGGGACTGGATCCTGGGACTCCAGGATCATGCCCTGGGCCAAAAGCAGGTGCTAAACCACTGAGCCACTCAGAGATCCCCTAGATAAAATATTAGAAAACAAAGCAACCACAAACAACCAAAAAAAGGTAACTGTAAAGGAAAATTTACAGTAATACAGCCTTACATCAAGTAGCAGCAAGAAAAATCTCAAACAAACAATCTAACTTTGCAACTAAAGGAACTAGAAGAACAAAGCCCCAAGCCAGTAGAATAAAGGAAATAATAATAGAGGAGAAATACATGAAATAGACACAGAAAACAATAAAACATCAATTAAATGAGAACTATTTTTTTTGAAAAAATCAACAAGATTGATAAACATTTTGCTAGACTCAGTAAGAAGAAAAGAAAGAGGACTCAAATAAATGTAATCAGACATGAAGGAGGAGAAATAATAACTGACACCAGAAAAATATGTAGGAATAGAAGGGAAATTATGAACCACTAGATGGCATCAAATTGGACAAACTAAAAGAAATGACTAAATTCCTAGAAGCATATAACTTTCCAAAAAAGAATCAGGAAGAAATAGAAAATTTAAATAGACTATTACTAGTGATGAAATGGAATCATTAATAAAAATAAACTTATAACAAACAAGTGTAGAACTGATAGATTCAGTGGGTTCTACCAAGTATTTAAAGAAGAGTTAATGCCTATTCTTCTCAAACTATTTGAGAAAATAGAAGGGAAAGGAAAGAGGAAAGCACAAAAATTATTCTACAAGACAAGCATAACTGATACACAAACCAGAAAAAGACATGACAAAAAAAAAATATATATATATCCTTTTTACCCATTCACCTAGGGACCCAAGGGATACTTGGGTTGCTTCCATATTTGATGAAATACAAGAAATAACTATAAATGTATATATATATTTTTTTCAAATTACAGTTTTCATATTTTAGGCAAATCACCCAGGACTGGGATTATTGGATCATATGGTAATTTAATTTTCAATTTTTGAGGAACTTCCATAATGTTTTCCACTGTGGCTGCACCAATTAGTAGTCAGTACCATATGCTAAGAGAACCAGGAAGAGACTTGCCCACATTTGTGTGTGACAATAGCCCTTGGTACCAGCTTTGGACACTGTAGTAGTCCATGACTCACCTTCAGCTCCTCTCAACCATGGTCCAAAATATCCTGGACAACACTATCTTAATGGTTACCCACGTATGAAACTTTGTTAAAGTCCTGGTTTCTAGTGAAGAAGTTATAGCACACAATTAAGTTTTAAAAAAAAAGCTGCATGGAAAGAGTAAGAGGAACAGTTGGAACAGTTGAAGCAGTACAGCTTACTGCCAAAAGAGATCTTATTGGTCTCTGATTTCTTCCATGGGGGACAGTGAAAGTGTGTGAATGCCTAGTTTCCTTAGCTGTGTGGGACAATGTCAAAAAGGTCAATTTCTCTCTCATCACATCTAGAGTATTGAGTCATGAGCAGCATGACTATGGACAAGAAGAGGCAGAGAGAGCAGCAGATGACTCTCAGAAGGCATTAAATGAATATGAACCCAACTGTGTTAAAGACTACATCAAGAAGCCTACTCATGAGCTTCTGGGAATGCCTTTCCCATGGATCCCTAAACTGGCCCATGGGCATTCCCAAACACTGTGTGCCTCACCCATACATACTCCCATATTGTGTTTGGCTGCCTGTGCATGCTCCTGCTGGTGGTGAATGTGAGCTTTAACTAATCGCTAGTGAGAATGTACATGAACCTAACATGATTCTGTGGACTAAGAAATACCATAAACTTGAGCTTTATTGCTGCTTCTTGTGAAGTAAAAACAGGCTATCTGCACTTGTCCTCATGCTTTGCAAGATCAAGAAAATAATTCAAGTTTAAGAATTCTTTCACAAAAGGGAGCAAGAAGCATGGAGCATATATATATCCATAGAAGGTCTGAGAGATCCTCAGAAGAGAAGGAAGCTATTTCTCTTTTGAAGTCAATCAGTAAAGAATGGGCAAGGTGACTACTACTTCAAATATGAAAACAACATGCAAAATTTCAAGGAACATGAAGCATCAAGGATTGTAGACACCACAAAAGGATTACAGTAATTTTTCAGTAACCAAACACAAAATAATGAATATTTATGATTTACCTGATAAAGAATTCAAAATAGCTATTTTAAGGAAGCTCACTGAACTATAAAAGCACAGAAAAATAATTCAAAAAATGAGGCAAACAATACACAAGCAAATTGAGTAGTTTAACAAAAAGGATAGAAAACATAAAAGAAAGAAATTCTGGAGCTGTAAAACATAATGGATGAAATAAAAAATCAATAAAGAACAAAAGCACAAAAGATAAAACAGAAGAAAAGAATGTATGAATTAGAAGACAGAATCCTTTAAATTATTGAGTAAAATGAAAACAAAAAATATAATGAAAAAGATTTAGGAAAGCTTACATAATTTATGACATGCAATCAAAAGAATCTATTAATTATCGAAGTCAGAAGTCTTACAAGCCAGGAGAGAGTGGGATGATATATACAAAAAGCTGAAAGAAGAAAAAAAATTGCCAGTGTAAAGCACTCTATTTTAAAAGTTGTCCTTCAGAAATGATGTAGAAAAATAATTTTCCAGACAAACAAAGCTGAGGGAGTAAATTATCACTAGACCTTTTTTCCTTCAAGAAATGCTGAAAGAAGTTCTTCAAGCTGAAATGAAAACACTAATTAGTAACACAAAATACATCTTTATATTTAACACACTGGTGAAAGTAATATATAGTTAAATTTAGAACACTCTCTATATATTGACCACTTCTTAATTAAAGTTAAGTAGTCATCAGCTTACAATAAACTATCATATTTATAAGATGTTTTCTGTAACACTGATGTTAAATAGAAGGGAATTCAAGCAGATTACTGGGGAAAATAATAAAGTCACAAAGAAGGAAGCAAGGGAAGAAGAACTAATAAGGAAACTATAAAATGGCCAGGAAATAATTAATAAGATCCTTATTACTTGTAAATCCTTGTAAATCCTTACCTATCAATAATTACTCTAAATAAAAATGAACTAAATTCTCCATAGTCATAAGATGGTGGAATGAATTAGAAAACAAGAAATAATTATATGAAGCTTACAAGAGTGACACTTAAGCTTTAAGGACTTATATAGTCTCAAAGTGAAGTGATTGAAAAACATATTCCAAAAAAAAAAATAAATAAATAAATAAATAAAAAAAAGAAAAACATATTCCATGCAAGTGGAAACCAAAGGGAGCAGGGGAAACTATAATTATATTGCATTAATAGACTTTAAGCCACAAACAGTAAGGGTGGGGCAAGGTCAGTACATAATGATAGAGGTATCAATTTGTCAAGAGTATATTGCAATGGTTAAATATATAAGCAACACACACACATATATATGATTATTTATTTATTAGAGAAAGAAAGCATGAGTGAGGTGCAGGGGAGCCAGATCAGCAGGGAGCCAGACATGAGGCCAGATCCCAGGACCATGGGATCATAACCTGAACCAAAGGCAAACACTTCAGGTGCCCTGGGTATCTAAATATATTAAGTAGATACTAAAATATTTGATGAGAGAAATAGACAATACTATAATAGTAGGGAACCTCAGTACCCACTTTAAACAACAGATAGATACTCCAGACATAAAATCAGCAAGGAATCATTTAATTTGAACTATATTTTAGGCTAAATGATCCTTAAAAACATATACAAAAAATTCCATCCAATAGGAGCAAGATACACATTTTCCTTAAGAACACATAGAACAGGGACACTTGGGTGGCTCAGCGGTTGAGGGTCTGCCATCGGCTCAGGGTGTGATTCTGGGACCTGGGATTGAGTCCCACATTGGGCTTCTTGCACAAAGCCTACTTTTCCCTCTGCCTTTCTCTCTCTCTCTGTCTCTCTCTCTCTCTGTCTCATGAATAAATAAATAAAATCTTAAAAAAAAACACATAGAACAAGCTCCATTATAGATCATATGAAAAGTCACAAAATAAGTCTTAACAAATTTAAGAAAATTGAAATTTTATCAAATATTTTTTCCAAACACAATGGTATTAAACTAGAAATCAATAACCAAGAGGCAAACTGGAAAATCTACAAATATGTTGGAACTCATGAACACCTAATGGATCAAAGAAGAAAGGAAAAGGGAAATAAAAAAATAGCTTTGACATAAATGGATACGGAAACATATCAAAACTTATAGGGTGCTGCAAAAACAGTTCTAAGAATAAAATTTAACACAATAACTACATTATGGAAAAAAAAGAATGAGCTTAAACAATCTAATTTGACATCTCAAGAAAATAGAAAAAGAACAAAGTTCAAAGTTAGAAGAAAGGAAATATAAAGACTAGAACAGAAATACATCAGATAAAGATTAAGAAAATAATGGAAAATATTTAAAAAACCTAAGAGCTAGTTTTTGAAAAGATAAAATTGATGAAACTTTAACTAGACTAACTGAAAACAGAGGAAAGATTCAAATAAATTAAATTATTAATAAAAAGGAGACATTACAACTTATATGACAGAAATATAAAAAGTCATAAAAAACTACTATGAAGAATTATATGCCAACAAATTTTAAAAAATAGAAGAAATGCCTGAACTTTTGGAACTCATCAAGAGTGAATCTTTAAAAAAAAAGAGAGAGACCATCTAAACTGACACATAGTGAGAGTATGAGCTAGAGTGATAAACATCCTCCCAACAAAGAAATGCCCAGTAACAAAGGACTCCCCTGATGAATTGTACCAAATATTTAAATAATTAATCCAATCATTCTGAAACACTTCCAAATTCCAAAGGTGACAATATTGCCATTTTGTGAGACATATAAAGAATGTAAAAATAAAGAAATTAGAATACAGGGGAGGGGCAAGATGGCGGAGGAGTAGGGTCTCCAGGTCACCTGTCCTCAGCAAATTACCTAGAAAACCATCCAATCATCCTGAAAACCTACGAATTCGGCCTGAGATTTAAAGAGAGACCAGCTGGAACGCTCCAGTGAGAAGATTTCGCGCTTCTATCGAGGTAGGAAGACGGGGAAAAAGAAATAAAGGAACAAAAGGCCTCCGAGGGGGAGGGGCCCCGCGAGGAGCCGGGCTGAGGCCGGGGCGAGTGTCCCCAGGACAGGAGAGCCCCGTCCCGGAGGAGCAGGAGCTGCACCGACCTTCCCCGCGGAAAGGGGCTCCCCGGGAATTGGAGCAGGATCCCCAGAAAGGCGGGGACGCCCTCGGGCTCCCTGGGACAGTAACAGAGGAACTGCGACCCGGAGAGTGCGCCGAGCTCCCTAAGGGCTGCAGCGCTCGGCGGGGCCCGGAGCAGCTCGGAGGGGCTCGGGCGGCGGCTCCGCGGAGGGGGCTGCGGGGCTCCGGGAACAGCTCGGAGGGGCTCGGGCGGAGGAAGAAGCTCCGCGCGGAGGGGGCTGCGCGGCTCCGGGAACAGCTCGGAGGGGCTCGGGCGGCGGCTCCGCGGAGGGGGCTGCGGGGCTCCGGGAACAGTTCAGCGGCGGCGGCTCGGGCGGAGGAAGAAGCTCCGCGGAGGGGGCTGCGCGGCTCCGGGAACAGCTCGGAGGGGCTCAGGCGGCGGCTCCGCGGAGGGGGCTGCGCGGCTCCGGGAACAGCTCAGCGGCGGCGGCTCGCGCAGAGGAAGAAGCTCCGCGCGGAGGGGGCTGCGCGGCTCCGGGAACAGCTCGGAGAGGCTCGGGCGGCGGCTCCGCGGAGGGGGCTGCGGGGCTCCGGGAACAGCTCGGCGGCGGCGGCTCAGGCGGAGGAAGAAGCTCCGCACGGAGGGGGCTGCGCGGCTCCGGGAACAGCTCGGAGGGGCTCGGGCGGCGGCTCCGCGGAGGGGGCTGCGCGGCTCCGGGAACAGCTCGGAGAGGCTCGGGCGGCGGCTCCGCGGAGGGGGCTGCACCGCCGGGAGCGCGAATCCAACAGCGCAGGCCCCGGAGCACAGGGCGCCGGGACACAGCCCAGGATCCGGCCTCCCCCGGGACAGGCAGAGGCCGGGAGGGCCCAGGACAGCAAGGACGCTCCTGCCTGGAACTGAGCAGATCAGCGGCCCCGCCCCGGAGCCCCCAGGCCCTGCAGACGGAGAGCCCCGGAGCTACTGCGGGGGCTGACTCCAGGGTCCCAGAGCTGCCCCCGCCACTGTGGCTTCCTCCCGGGGCCTCACGGGGTGAACAACCCCCACTGAGCCCTGCACCAGGCAGGGGCAGAGCAGCTCCCCCAAGTGCTGACACCTGAGAATCAGCACAGCAGGCCCCTCCCCCAGAAGACCAGCGAGACGGACCAGTTCCAAGGGAAGTCAAGGGACTTAAACTACACAGAATCGGAAGATACTCCCCCGTGGTTTTTTTTGTTTTTTGTTTTTTTGTTTTTGTTTTTGTTTTTTTTTTTTTGTTTTGTTTTGTGCTTTTTTTTTTCTCTCTTTCTTCTTGATTTATGATTGCTTCCCCCACCCCCCCTTTTTTCTTTTTTCTCCTTTCTTTCTTCTTTCTTTTTCTTCTCTTTTTCCCCTATTTTTTCTTCTTTCTCTTTTTTCTTTTTCTCTTTTCTTTCCTTCTCTCTCTTTTTCTCCTTTTCCCAATACAACTTGTTTTTGGCCACTCTGCACTGAGCAAAATGACTAGAAGGAAAACCCCTCAAAAAAAAGAATCAGAAACAGCCCACTCTCCCACAGAGTTACAAAATATGGATTACAATTCAATGTCAGAAAGCCAATTCAGAAGCACTATTTTACAGCTACTGGTGGCTCTAGAAAAAACCATAAAGGACTCAAGAGACTTCATGACTGCAGAATTTAGATCTAATCAGGCAGAAATTAAAAATCAATTAAATGAGATGCAATCCAAGCTAGAAGTCCTAACCACGAGGCTTGACGAGGTGGAAGAACGAGTGAGTGACATAGAAGACAAGTTGATGGCAAAGAGGGAAACTGAGGAAAAAAGAGACAGGCAATTAAAAGACCATGAGGATAGATTAAGGGAAATAAATGATAGCCTGAGGAAGAAAAACCTACGTTTAATTGGGGTTCCTGAGGGCGCGGAAAGGGACAGAGGGCCAGAATATGTATTTGAACAAATCCTAGCTGAAAACTTTCCGAATCTGGGAAGGGAAACAGGCATTCAGATCCAGGAAATAGAGAGATCCCCCCCTAAAATCAACAAAAACCGTTCAACACCTCGACATTTAATAGTGAAGCTTGCAAATTACAAAGATAAGGAGAAGATCCTTAAAGCAGCAAGAGAAAAAAAGTCCCTGACTTTTATGGGGAGGAATATTAGGGTAACAGCAGACCTCTCCACAGAGACCTGGCAGGCCAGAAAGGGCTGGCAGGATATATTCAGGGTCCTAAATGAGAAGAACATGCAACCAAGAATACTTTATCCAGCAAGGCTCTCTTTCAAAATGGAAGGAGAGATAAAGAGCTTCCAAGACAGGCAGGAACTGAAAGAATATGTAACCTCCAAACCAGCTCTGCAAGAAATTTTAAGGGGGACTCTTAAAATTCCCCTTTAAGAAGAAGTTCAGTGGAACAATCCACAAAAACAAGGACTGAATAGATATGATGACACTAAACTCATATCTATCAATAGTAACTCTGAATGTGAACGGGCTTAATGACCCCATCAAAAGGCGCAGGGTTTCAGACTGGATAAAAAAGCAGGACCCATCTATTTGCTGTCTACAAGAGACTCATTTTAGACAGAAGGACACCTACAACCTGAAAATAAAAGGTTGGAGAACCATTTACCATTCAAATGGTCCTCAAAAGAAAGCAGGGGTTGCCATCCTTATATCAGATAAATTAAAATTTACCCCGAAGACTATAGTGAGAGATGAAGAGGGACACTATCTCATACTCAAAGGATCTATCCAACAAGAGGACTTAACACTCCTCAATATATATGCCCCGAATGTGGGAGCTGCCAAATATTTAAACCAATTAATAACCAAACTCAAGAAATACCTTGATAATAATACACTTATACTTGGTGACTTCAATCTAGCTCTTTCTACCCTGGATAGGTCTTCTAAGCACAACATCTCCAAAGAAACGAGAGCTTTAAATGATACACTGGACCAGATGGATTTCACAGATATCTACAGAACTTTACATCCAAACTCAACTGAATACACATTCTTCTCAAGTGCACATGGAACTTTCTCCAGAATAGACCACATACTGGGTCACAAATCGGGTCTGAACAGATACCAAAAGATCGGGATAGTCCCCTGTATATTCTCAGACCATAATGCCTTGAAATTAGAACTTAATCACAACAAGAAATATGGAAGGACCACAAACACGTGGAGGTTAAGGACCATCCTGCTAAAAGATGAAAAGGTCAACCAGGAAATTAAGGAAGAATTAAAAAGATTCATGGAAACTAATGAAAATGAAGATACAACCGTTCAAAATCTTTGGGATGCAGCAAAAGCAGTCCTGAGGGGGAAATACATCGCAATACAAGCATACATTCAAAAACTGGAAAGATCTCAAATTCAAAAGCTCACCTTACACATAAAGGAACTAGAGAAAAAGCAACAAATAGACCCCACCCCCAGCAGAAGAAGAGAGTTAATTAAAATTCGAGCAGAACTCAATGATATCGAGACCAAAAGAACTGTGGAACAGATCAACAGAACCAGGAGTTGGTTCTTTGAAAGAATTAATAAGATAGATAAACCATTAGCCAACCTTGTTAAAAAGAAGAGAGAGAAGACTCAAATTAATAAAATCATGAATGAGAAAGGGGACATCACTACCAACACCAAGGAAATACAAACGATTTTAAAAACATATTATGAACAGCTGTACGCCAATAAATTAGGAAATCTAGAAGAAATGGACGCATTCCTGGAAAGCCACAAACTACCAAAACTGGAGCAGGAAGAAATAGAAAACCTGAACAGGCCAATAACCAGGGAGGAAATTGAAGCAGTCATCAAAAACCTCCCAAGACACAAGAGTCCAGGGCCAGATGGCTTCCCAGGGGAATTTTATCAAACGTTTAAAGAAGAAATCATACCTATTCTACTAAAGCTGTTTGGAAAGATAGAAAGAGATGGAGTACTTCCTAATTCGTTCTATGAGGCCAGCATCACCTTAATTCCGAAACCAGACAAAGACCCCACCAAAAAGGAGAATTACAGACCAATATCCCTGATGAACATGGATGCAAAAATTCTCAACAAGATACTAGCCAATAGGATCCAACAACACATTAAGAAAATTATTCACCATGACCAAGTAGGATTTATCCCTGGGACACAAGGCTGGTTCAACACTCGTAAAACCATCAATGTGATTCATCATATCAGCAAGAGAAAAACCAAGAACCATATGATACTCTCATTAGATGCAGAGAAAGCATTTGACAAAATACAGCATCCATTCCTGATCAAAACCCTTCAGAGTGTTGGGATAGAGGGAACTTTCCTCGACATCTTAAAAGCCATCTACGAAAAGCCCATAGCAAATATCATTCTCAATGGGGAAGCACTGGGAGCCTTTCCCCTAAGATCAGGAACAAGACAGGGATGTCCACTCTCACCACTGCTGTTCAACATAGTTCTGGAAGTCCTCGCCTCAGCAATCAGACAACAAAAAGACATTAAAGGCATTCAAATTGGCAAAGAAGAAGTCAAACTCTCCCTCTTCGCCGATGACATGATACTCTACATAGAAAACCCAAAAGCCTCCACCCCCAGATTGCTAGAACTCATACAGCAATTTGGTAGCGTGGCAGGATACAAAATCAATGCCCAGAAATCAATGGCATTTCTATACACTAACAATGAGACTGAAGAAAGAGAAATTAAGGAGTCAATCCCATTTACAATTGCACCCAAAAGCATAAGATACCTAGGAATAAACCTAACCAAAGAGGTAAAAGATCTATACCCTAAAAACTATAGAACACTTCTGAAAGAAATTGAGGAAGACACAAAGAGATGGAAAAATATTCCATGCTCATGGATTGGCAGAATTAATATTGTAAAAATGTCAATGTTACCCAGGGCAATTTATACGTTTAATGCAATCCCTATCAAAATACCATGGACTTTCTTCAGAGAGTTAGAACAAATTATTTTAAGATTTGTGTGGAATCAGAAAAGACCCCGAATAGCCAGGGGAATTTTAAAAAAGAAAACCTTAGCTGGGGGCATCACAATGCCAGATTTCAGGTTGTATTACAAAGCTGTGGTCATCAAGACAGTGTGGTACTGGCACAAAAACAGACACATAGATCAATGGAACAGAATAGAGAACCCAGAAGTGGACCCTGAAATGTACGGTCATCTAATATTCGATAAAGGAGGAAAGACTATCCATTGGAAGAAAGTCTCTTCAATAAATGGTGCTGGGAAAATTGGACATCCACATGCAGAAGAATGAAACTGGACCACTCTCTTTCACCACACACAAAGATAAACTCAAAATGGATGAGAGATCTAAATGTGAGACAAGAGTCCATCAAAATCATAGAAGAGAACACAGGCAACACCCTTTTTGAGCTCGGCCACAGTAACTTCTTGCAAGATACATCCACGAAGGCAAAAGAAACAAAAGCAAAAATGAACTATTGGGACTTCATCAAGATAAGAAGCTTTTGCACAGCAAAGGATACAGTCAACAAAACTAAAAGACAACCTACAGAATGGGAGAAGATATTTGCAAATGACATATCAGATAAAGGGCTAGTTTCCAAAATCTATAAAGAACTTATTAAACTCAACACCAAAGAAACAAACAATCCAATCATGAAATGGGCAAAAGACATGAAGAGAAATCTCACAGAGGAAGACATGGACATGGCCAACAAGCACATGAGAAAATCCTCTGCATCACTTGCCATCAGGGAAATACAAATCAAAACCACAATGAGATATCACCTCACACCAGTGAGAATGGGGAAAATTAACAAGGCAGGAAACAACAAATGTTGGAGAGGATGCGGAGAAAAGGGAACCCTCTTACACTGTTGGTGGGAATGTGAACTGGTGCAGCCACTCTGGAAAACTGTGTGGAGGTTCCTCAAAGAGTTAAAAATAGACCTGCCCTACGACCCAGCAATTGCACTGTTGGGGATTTACCCCAAAGATTCAGATGCAATGAAACGTCGGGACACCTGCACCCCAATGTTTCTATTAGCAATGGCCACAATAGCCAAACTGTGGAAGGAACCTCGGTGTCCATCGAAAGATGAATGGATAAAGAAGATGTGGTTTATGTATACAATGGAATATTACTCAGCAATTAGAAACGACAAATACCCACCATTTGCTTCAACGTGGATGGAACTGGAGGGTATTATGCTGAGTGAAATAAGTCAATCGGAGAAGGACAAACAGTGTATGTTCTCATTCATTTGGGGAATATGAATAATAGTGAAAGGGAATATAAAGGAAGGGAAAAGAAATGTTGGGAAATATCAGGAAGGGAGACAGAACATAAAGACTCCTAACTCGGGGAAACGAACTAGGGGTGGTGGAAGGGGAGGAGGGCGGGGGTTGGAGGGGAATGGGTGACGGGCACTGAGGTGGACACTTGACGGGATGAGCACTGGGTGTTTTTCGGTATGTTGGTAAATTAAACACCAATAAAAGTTAATTAAAAAAAAAAAAAAAGAAAAAGTTTTTAACCTAGAAAAAAAATAAATAAATAAAAGCAATACAGGGCCCCCTTTAAAAAAATAAATAAATAAAATAAAGAAATTACAGGCCAATACCTCTATTGAATGTGAATGAAAAAAAATCCTCAATAAAATATTAGTAAACTGAATTCAACAGCATATTAAAATGATTGTACACCATGAAGAATTGGGATTCATCTCTGCAATGTAAAAATGTTCATTAAACCAAAATTAGTAAATATGCTACACCAAATAAAATGAAAGAAAAAATCATATAATTATCTCAATAGATGCAGAAAAAAAAAGCATTTGACAAAAAACAGCATCCTTTCATATTGAAACTCTCAACAAATTGCATATTAAGGAAATGCTGCTCAATGTAATAAAAACCATTCATTCAGGGAATATAAAAAATAGTGAAAGGGATTAAAGGGGAAAGGAGAGAAAATAAGTGGGAAATATCAGAAAAGGTGACAGAACATTAGAGACTCCTAACTGTGAAACCAACAATTGGTAGTGCATGGGGAGGTGGGCACGGGAATGAAGTGATTGGGTGATCTGCACTGAGGGGGGCACTTGACATGATGAACACTGGGTGTTTTACTATATGTTGGCAAATTGAACTCCAATAAATAAATAGATAAATAAATAAATAAATAAATAAATAAATAAACAAACAAACAAACAAGAAAGAAGAAAGTACAGTAAGCTGGAGGCATCACAATATCAGATTTCAGGTTATATCAGAAGCTGTAGTGATCAATGCAATATGGTACTGCCACAGAAATATACACATAGATCAAAATAATATATTAGAAAACCCTCATACGAATCCACAACTATTTGGACAATTAATCTTCACCAAGGTAGAAAAGGATATACAATGGGGGAAATACAGTCTCTTCAAAAATGGTGCTGGGTAACCTAGACAAAAACATACAAAAGAATGAAATTGCACCTCTTTCTTACACCATACACAAAAAGTAAATTTGAAGTGGATGAAAGATATAAATATAAGATTTGAATCCATCAAAATCCTGGAGGAAAACACAATCAGCAACCTCTTTGACATCAGCCATAATAATTTTTCATTAGATATGTCTCCAAACAGAAGCAAAACAAAAGTAAAAATAAATAGTTGGGACTTCTTCAAACTAAAAAGCTGCACAGCAAAGAAAAAATCAACAAAACTAAAAGACAGCTATAAAATGGGAGGAAATATTTTCAAATAATTTAAATCTTTTTAAATTCAAATTCATTTTATTTAATATATACTGTATTATTAGTTTCAGAGGTAGAATTTAGTGATTCATCAATTGCATATAACACCCAGTGCTCATTACTCAAGTATCCTTAAAGTCCATCACCAAATTACTCCATGCTTCCACACACTTCCCCTCCAGCAACATTCATTTTGTTTCCTATAGTTAACAGTCTCTAATGGTTATCTGATAAATGATTAGTATCCAATATATATAAAGAACATATAAAATTTAACACAGAAAAATGAATAATACAATTCAAAATTGTGCAGAAGACTTGGATAGACATTTTATCAAGGAAGACATACACATGGCCAAAAGACACATGAAAAGATGTCAACATCACTCATCATCAGGAAAATACAAATCAAAATTCTAATGAGATATCACCTCACACTTATCAGAATGGTTTATTTTTTAAAAATTGTTAAAGATTTTATTGGGACACCTGGGTGGCTCAGTGGTTGGGCATCTGCCTTGGGCTCAGGTCTTTATTTATTTATTTCTGACAGACACACAGAGAGAGGCAGAGACACAGGCAAAGGGAAAAGCAGGCTCCCAGCAGGGAGCCCGATGCGGGACTCAATCTCAGATCCCCAGATCACGACCTGAGCCCAAGGCAGGCGCCCAACCACTGAGTCACCCAGGCGTCCTTATCAGAATGGTTTAAATAAATAACACAAGAAACAATTTTTGGCAGGTAGGTAGAGACACTGTTGGTGTCAATTCAAAATGGTGTAGGCCTTCTGAAAAACACTATGGAGGTTCATCAAAAAGTTAAAAGTATATTTACCCTATAATCCAGCATTTGCACTACTAGGTATTTACTCAAAAAATAGAAAAATACTAATTCAAAGGGATTGATTGTGCCCCTATGTTTATAGCAACATTATGTTTAATAGTCAAATTATGAAAGCAGTATAAGTGCCAATCAATATATGAATGAATAAAGAAGTAGCATACACGTAATAGAATATTGCATATATAATAGGACTTATTCAGCCATAAAAGAAGATTGAAATCTTGCCATTACAATCATGTGGATGAAGCTAGAGAGTATTATGCAAAGCAAATAAGTCAGAGAAAAACAAATACTGTATGATTTCACTCGTATGTGGAACTTAAGAAATAAACCAAATGAGCAAAGAAAAAACAGAGAGAGGCAAACTAAGAAACACACTCTTAATTACAGACAAAAAAAAAAATGATGGTTACCAGAACAGAGGTGATCAAGGGGAAGGATTAAATAAGTGATAGGAATTAACGAAGGAAATTCTTGTGAGAAGCACCAGGTAAGTATTGAATCGGTAAATTTTATACCTGAAACTAATATTACAGTAATTGTTAACCAGAATTTAAATAAAAATAAAAAAGGAAAAGTATATAATCTAATTCAGAAGAGTTAAAAACATAAAGTTCTTACAAATATATTTATCCAAGGAAATTAAATATTTTTACACTGAAAATGTTCATACATTGATGAAAGGAAATGAAAACATTAAAAAATGGAAAGATATCTCAACTTCGTGCATCAGTAGAATATTGTTAAAACGCTGGGATGCCTGGGTGGCTCAGTGGTTCAGTGTCTGCCTTGGGCTCACAGAGTGATTCTGGGGTCCGGGATCAAGTTCCACATTGGTCTCCTTGCAGTCAGCCTGCTTCTCCCTCTGCCTATGTCTCTGCCTCTCTCTCTTCTCCCTCTCTCCCTTCCTCCCCCCCCTGTATCTCTCATGAATAAATAAATAAAATATTTAAAAAATACTGTGAAAATGCCAATACTACTAAATCCATCTAGAGATTAAATGCAATCCTGATCAAAATTCTAATAGAATTTTCCCACAGAATTAGAACTAACAATACTAAGATTTGTATGGAAGCACAAGACTATGAATAGCCAAAACAGTCCCAAGAAAGAAGAATAATATGGAGATATTACCCCTTGATTGCAAACTAAAGCACAAATATATAGTAATTAAAACAGTATGGTACTGGAATAAAAACAGACATAGAACAATGGAATGTAATGAAAAACAGAGAAAGAATGGGTATAAAATCAACTAATCCTTTATGAGGACACCAAGAACATAAAATAGGTAATGATCATCTTTTCAATAAATGGTTCTGGATAAGTGTATATACACATACAAAGGAATAAAAGTGGAACTCTATCTTACACAAATCACAAAAATTAAGTTTAAAATGAGTTAAAACTTAAACATAAGAACTGAAACTTTTCAACTTATAGAAGAAAACATAGGAAGAAAGATTTTTGATATGCCCTTGACATTGATTTTTTTATATATGTCACTAAAAGTTCAGGCAACAAAAGCAAATATAAATACATGGGACTATATAAAACTTAGCTTTTGCAAAGCAAATGAACAATTGTTAATATTGAAAAGCAGCATGTTGAAAGGGAGAGAATATTTGGAAACCAATTATCTGACAAAGGGTTAATACCCATAATATTTAGGTTACTTACATAACTCAATATTAAAAATAGAAGACTGATTTAAAAATAGACAAATTGGGCAGCCCCGGTGGTGCAGCGGTTTGGCGCTGCCTGCAGCCTGGGGTGTGATCCTGGAGACCTGGGATCGAGTCCCGCATCAGGCTCCCTGAATGGAGCTTGCTTATCCCTCTGCCTCTCTCTCTCTCTCTCTCTCTGAATAAATAAATAAAATCTTTAAAAAATAAAAAATAAATAAAAATAGACAAATTACCTGAATAGACATTTTTCAAAGAAGGCATAAAAATGGTTAACAGGTATATTTAAAAATGCACCACATATATAAGCAACAAAACAAAAATGAAATGAAATTACATCACACTGAAAGCTTCTGTACATCAAAAGGAAAAATCATTGAAATGAAAAAGGCAGCTTATGGAATGGGACAAAATCTTTTGAAACTGTCTGATAAGAGGTTAACATACAATATGAGATACTCATACAACTCAACAGAGAAAAACAAATAATCAAAAAATTTTGAGTTTAAAATGTGCAAAGTAAACAAGAGAGTGGCAAATCATAAAGCAGACTTTTAACTGTAGGGGATAAACTGAGGGTTGCTGGAGGGGAGGTGTCTGTGGGTATCGGTTAAATGGATGATGGGTATAAAGGACAACACTTGTAATGAGCACTGAGTGTTGTATGTAAGCAACAGATCACTACACATGAAAATAACACTATACAGTATGTTAACTAACTGGCATTTAAAGAAAAACTAAATAATCATTTTTTTCCAAAGGAGACACATAAAAGGCCAACAGATACATGCAGAGATGCTCAGCAAACCTACTCATCAGGGTAGCCCATATCAAAACTAGAGTCAGACATCACTTCTCATCCATTAAAATGGCTCTTACCAAATATGAGAACTAAGTGCTGGTGAGGCTGTAGAGAAAAAGGGAACCTTTGTGCCCTCTAGCAGGGACAAATGTAAATTGGTACAGTCAGTATGAACAACAGGATGAGGTTCTTCAGTAATTAAAAATAGAACTATCAAATGATACAGCAATCCCACTTCTGGGTATTTATACAAAGGAAATCAGAAATCAAATTACTCTATAAAAGATTTTATATATATATATATATATATATATATATATATATATATATATATTTCAGCCATGAGAAAGGAAGAAATCCTGTCATTTATGACAATAGAGATGGAACCTGAGGGCATTATTTAAAGCAAAATAAATTAGGCAGAAAGATAATACTGTATGATTATGCTTATATGTGGATTGTAAAGAGGCTTATTTCACTGAAACAGTACAATGGTGATTCTCTGGGGCTGGGTAGCATAGGGGAAATTCAGAGATGTTCAAAGGGTACAAACTTCCAGTCATAAGATTAATATATTGCAGTGATTATAGTTAACAATGATGTATTATATACTTGAAATTTGGTAAGAGAGTAGACCTCAAATGTTCTCATCATAAAAAAAGAAATGGTAATTATATGATGTGATGGAGACGTTAACTAATCCTGCAATGGTCATAATTCTGCAATGCATATGAACTTCAAATCATCACATTGTACACCTCAAACTTACACAGTTATATGACAATTATGTTTCAAAGAAAAAAGACCAAAAAATGAGGATACAGAAGATAAGTTAATTATAGGAGGCATATCCTTAAGTAGTGAAGAAAAATCCAATGCCCAGTGTTATGAGTTGAATTACGTCTCCCATAAAGATACATTGAAGTCCTATCATTTGGTACCTGTGAATTTGACCTTATTTGGAAACAGGGTCTTTGCAGATGTAATCAAATTTAAATGAGGTCATACTGGATTAAGATGAGTTCTAATTCAATATTTTATGTTCTTATGAGAAGAAGGGAATTTGGACACTGACACACACAGACAGGGAGAGTATGCCATGTGATGACTGAGGCAGAGATTGGGGTGACGTATCTACAATCCAAGGAATGCCAATGATTGCTAGAAACTGCCAGATGCTAGAAGAGTCATGGGATACATTCTTCCTCAGAGCCTTGAGAAGAAGCCCATAATGCTGCCATCTTGATTTTGGACTTTTAGTTTCCAGAAATATGAGACAATAAACTTCTAATATTTTAGGCTAGCTAGTTTGTGGTAATTTGCTTCAGCAGCCCTAGGAAACTAATACAACTTAAGTTATATTTAGATATGAGCAAGAAGAAGGTTCCTACTACAATAGGAGGAAGGCAGAAAAAAGGGTTTAAAGATACACATAGACTAGTATATTTAGTTGTGGAAATAGTGAAAATTTCCCTTATTTTCCTCTATTAGCCAAGAGTGGGGTGGAAATCTATTGAAATTTAAGAGAAAAAATATAAGAAATAGTCATCTTAAAGGGGAGATTAGAACAGATGAGTGAAGTTTAATAGCATTGCCAGATATCTTTAATGGTCCACTTGCAGTTTAATATTATAAATTAAGCCAATTATCATGGTTACAAGGTTTTCCTCAGCCATATTCAACTTGCAAAGGTGCTACTGGGAAGTAATGGGGAAGTTGAATTTATCTAAAATTAAGGTTTTTGTCAAAGAAATGTCAAAGGGAGAGTGGGTAAAGGGAATTGAAGTTGTACACAGGAAATTATTTATATTGGTTCACCATTAGTCTATAAGAACTTAAGATTGGTGAATATCTATAAAGGGTAAGAACAGAAGTAAAGCCATAAGGAGAGGACTAATGAGCAATAGTTCAAAGGTAGTAAAATTAATAGTAGATCTTATAGGGGCAGACGAATTGTTGGAGTGGGGATATTAGTGGTACTAAAGCAGTGGTTGAAGAATGAAATGTTTGAAATTGAGATTTTGGAGAATTATGAATAGGATTGAGCCACTGAAATAAAATGGAAAGCAATATAATTTGAGAAAATAAAGTCAAATAATCGAGATGTTGGGATATGGAATGATATTTTACATCTTAAAATCATCAGAGATTAAGAAGAGAGGTAATGGCAGTGGGCCAGACAGAAAATCATGGCAAAATAAAGGGGATGGCCTGGGAGTTAGTAGATGAATATAACAAGGAAAAGTATCAGGTGATACAATCTGATGACATGAGATTCAAAGCTAGCTATTTTTTAGGGAGTAGAGAATTAAAATGAGTTGGAAATACCATTGAGGAACCAAGCATATATCTATTGCACCTCTGGATCCAGTGGTAGGAAGGGACATGGAAAGGAAAATATCTCCTACTCAAGAGGGCCTCAGGAGAAGCAGT
The DNA here is from genome assembly GCF_018345385.1 of Vulpes lagopus. NCBI lineage: Eukaryota > Metazoa > Chordata > Mammalia > Carnivora > Canidae > Vulpes > Vulpes lagopus. The sequence goes on along the minus strand of NC_054848.1, from coordinate 64,351,229 downwards.
GTATTTGAGAAAAAGCCATGTTTCAGAGAGCATGAAAGTGTGGGTATCATTCAGATAGGAGGCAGAGGAAGACATAGAAGATTTTGCTGATGACACTGTGTTTCAGAGATAGTGCCCAATGGTGATGTAATCCTGAAGCCTTTATGATGTAGGCAGCATCAAACGAGAAATGTCTTTCTAAAAACACTAGGAGCTCAATCTTCATTTCTCAGTCAAATCATCCTTTTTCTTTCTTCCACACTGTATTGAAATTTGATTTTAAAAGTAATGCATACTAATCGAAAAACATCTAAACATCACAAAAAAAGAATCATTTAAAAAGGAAAAATTATTTTAGCCTAGTTTAGTTTTTTTTTCTGTAGATTTTGAATTTCTGAGTCAAAGATTTTCCAGATTTTCTTTTCATAAATGAGGTTGTGCAACTTTTTATGTTTACTGGTCATTCACATTTCTTTTTCTATAAAATACCTATTCATAACTTTCAACTTTTTATGTCACCTTAAGAGTATCTTTCTTAAAAAAAAAAGAGTATCTTTCTTACTGATTTTATGTTTTTTAAAATATTTTTATTTTACTTATTTATTCATGAGAGACACACACGTACAGAGAGAGAGAGAGAGAGAGAGGCAGGGACACAAGTAGAGGGAGAAGCAGGCTCCATGCAAGGAGCCTGAGGTGGGACTCAATCCCCGGTCTCCAGGATCACGCCCTGAACTGAAGGCGGCGTTAAACCAGTGGGCCACCAGGTCTGCTCTATGTTTTTTTTATATTAGATTGTACCATAAGAAAATTCCAGTTTTGTAGGTAAAAGATGATTGAATACTGACATTCTCTTGAGGTTCAACTTAATACACATGGCTATTATCTGGTGGCTCCAAGTCAATATGGTCTATATTATCCTATTTTTCTTTATAATTTCAGCAATATTATTTTAGAGGAGATCAGCTTTCAAAATAAAGACAAACATTGAAAAATGTGGCCATGAAAGCCTGTAGAAATACTATTATTTAATTACATATTAAAAATATTCATTATTTACTTAATGATTCCTTTTAAAATGCAACTCAGTATACTTTCTTTTATTGGAAACAACAGTAAATCTTCTTTTTTATCAGACCTAAAGAATGGTCTGATTTTCCTTTAAATAAAATTAAGTCCATCAAAGCTGTATAATAAAGTCTTACTTCATTGTTTCTTGCTTTACATTTTAAGTACCTTCACACACATTACTTCCTTTCTCCTTATAATAAGATGTGATTATCAGTACACATACACATGCACACACATATAATTGTTAAGACTATCAACTATTTCATGAAAAATCTTGAAGTATCTAAATCTCAAAGCAAAACACTCGAAATATTGTTGAAAACTTCATACCTATGTCTAAAATTTTAATCTATAAGTGAAATTCCATAATAGAAACATTATTTACATTAAAAATATAAATATGTTGCTAAATTGAGCATGTTAGTCATTAAAAATACTAAAAAAACGTATTAAACAAAGTACTTACAATCTTGGAAGAGACATTTCCCCTGCCTGTATGTTACCAGGACTTTAGCATTGTAAATTCAAACTGGGAATGTTGAGTGATGACATCATAAAGAGATTGTTAATAACAGGAAGTTGAAGGGAAAAGACAGAGTAATTATATTTTACAGTGCATAGATGCTTCTGAAATCCATTCCAAAATTTTAACTGTGTTTAAATACAATTCTGAGATTCTCAGAAGCTCAAATTCTCTCAGCTTGATCTGAGAGAATTGGTCATTTTTTAAATGATTGAATCTATTTGCTTGTTTAATAAACATCTCATTATTTGATATCAGACTATTTTAACACAATTGAGCATGCCCATGTGTATATGTGTACATGAAAGGGCTATATGGACTGAAAGGAAAATAAAAGAATATAAACACTTCTCTATAAAAAGCAACTTTAATCTTGTACATTTCCTTCATATTCAGACTTCTCCCCATAAAGATTATATGTATGTTCACAGTAATATTTCCTTAAAATAAATTGAATATAGTTTCTTTTTAGATGTGTAAATTACACAAAGGTACAATGCCTATTAAAATAGTACCAACACGCCTGAAAAAATGTTTTATTTCTCCCAAAATAAAAAAAAATATTATTATATATACACTTATGTTAAAAACCAGTTGTCAAATGCTACTTGGTAGGAAATTTGCAAATATGAACTTTTCAGTATATAAAATGAAAACTCATGCCATAGGTAAGGATATGTACAGGAAGAAAAAAATATCTTGAATGTGTTCTAGATAACAAAAAAAATGAGTATCTTCTTGACCCCGGGCAGAGAGGCAATTCATTAGTCATTACATTTGTCACCACTTTTTGTCGTTACTTTTATTACTTATTTTTGAAAGTTATTTTTAATTAATTAATTAATTAGTTAGTTAATTAATTAATTATGTATATTTTTATTGGAGTTCGATTTCCCAACATATAGTACAACACCCAGTGCTCATCCCTTCAAGTGCCCTCCTCAGTGCCCATCATCCAGTCACCCCGTCCCCCTACCCATGTCCCCTACCACTACCTCTTGTTTGTTTCCTAGAGTTAGGAGTCTCATGTTCTGTCACCCTCTCAGATATTTCCCACTCATTTTCTCTCCTTTCCCCTTTAATCATTTTCACTATTTTTATATTTTATATTCCCTGTATGAATGAAACCATATAATGTTTGTCATTCTCCGATTGACTTACTTCACTCAGCATAATACCCTCCAGTTTCGTCCACGTTAAAGCACATGGTGGGTATTTGTCATTTCTAATGGCTGAGTAATACTCCATTGTATACATATACCACATCTTCTTTATCCATTCATCTTTCGATGGACACTGAGGCTCCTTCCACAGTTTGAAAGTGTATTTCTTATGTAAAGCCCTATTTCATTTTTAGGAAATAAAAGGAAAATGTGATCAAAGACACCAAGTAAATTTCACTTGAGCGGTGCTATGCGGTCTCAGTATCCTTCCATCAGCCAAAAAATCCATCAAACATTATCCTCTGTAGAAAAGTAATACAAAACCATTCAATTTGTAAGCCAAAAATGGATCACAATCAATAAAGCAATAAAAGGAACACTATGTGTAAAAAGACCTGAAAAATGTTTCTACCCTAGGGCCCAGTAATTCTACTCTACTTAGGAATGCATCCTGAGTAACTCATTTCAGCAGAAAGATGTTTATTATAGTTTTACATGAAATTTTAGGGGCACCTGGGTGGCCCAGTGGTTAAGCATCTGGCTTTGGCTCACGTCCTGATCCCGGGGTTCTGGGATGGAGTTCCACAACTGGCTCCCCACTGGGAGCCTGCTTCTCCCTCTGCCTTTGTCTCTGCCTCTCTCTGTGTGTCTCTTATGAGTGAACAAATAAAATATTTATTAATTTTTAAATTTTGAAGCAGTAATATCTATGAAGATTTAAAGCTATAAAATATAAATGCCTTTTTTTTTAACTCATTTGAAGAGTATGCTCAAAGTTTTGATTTGTTTATTTGTACATATCATTATTGATTTGAAATTTTAATCATAAGGAAGAAAATTAGTGGAAAGAAGAACCAGAGAAGGGCCTTATAGTAGGAACTAGGAAAGGTCTAGGGCTCAAGTAGAATATATGACCTGTACAGTCCCCTCATCAAGGCAATACTGAGGCTTGTCTCCTCCTCTCTTTCCCTTTGTCTTATCTCTTTCCTTTTTCTCCCACCTCAGAGCTTTCCCAAATTGTCTTTTAATGAGATATACAACAAGGAAGATTGAAAGCATGCACACATCTACAATGAGATTTGGCTTGGGTTCTGGACTTCTTGAGCTTTGAAGAAGAAAAAATAACAGTTTCTTTTTTATTTTCAGTCAACAATTTCTGTCTTTAACAACATTCACACAAAGACTAACAGGAGATTATACATTCCATTGAATCTGAAGCCCCCATACCACTTTCTCCCCTATCTTGGCCCTCTTTGCCACTCTATCTCTTTTATTTTTTTCATAGCTCTGATTACATTCTATATAACTTATTTGCTTATTATTTATCACCCACCACTAGAATATAAAGGCCATGAGGGTGGGAATATTTGTTTTATTTACTGATACATTTCCAGTGCCTAAAATAGTGCCTAGCAAAAATAGACACTGAGATATCTTTATTGAATAAACAAATAATACCTATAATTTGGAACACCTGGGTGGCTCAGTGGTAGAGCATTTGCCTTTGGCTCAGGTCATGATCCTGGGGCCCTGGGTTGGAGACCCGCATTGGGCTCCCTAGGGGGATCCTGCTTCTCTCTCTGCCTCTCTCTGTGTCTCTCATGAATAAATAAATAATGAAACTTTAAAACAATAAAAAATAATAAATCTATATTTTTATTATGTAAGGAAATGTTAGATATCTCAGGTTTTTTCTTTCACTAAAGAAGCATCAGTAATGTCTGTAGCCAATGAAAAACTAACATTGAAATGATCAACAAACTGCCACGTACTAATAATGGGTCTAAGCTGGTTATTGATTTTGAGCCAAAATTTGTGACTCTGTTCCATTTTCATTTTGCACTGTTCCCCTGCTGTTCTGGTGGTAAGGGTGGAAGTGTTTTGAAGGGATATGCTTGGAAGTAACATATTAGATTGGAAATCAGGAAAACAGTGTTCAGATGTTGACTTTGTCATTAATCATATAGCCCTTGATAAGCCGACTAAATTTTCCCTGGTGTTTCAATCTGTAATAGGGACAGACAGAATAGCTAGTATATCTGGGATGACACAGACTGTTAAGGATGTAAGAGGGTAGTAATCAAGTGATCAAGAGCTATATTCCACATTTCAAAAACTGAGATTTTTTGCATTCTGTGTTAATATATTTTATGTAAATCATTCTGAATGCTTTTACATGTAAAATATTGATCCAATAAGGTAATATTACTATTTCATACTAAGCAGGTATTCTGTTTGACAATCATATGTAATGAGAATAATTGTTAATAATAAAACTTTATGGAATTCAGCAGTTAAGGTAAAAAATAAAATCTAAAAAGGCCCTTCAGCTCCTCTGCCCACGATTATAAGCTCCATTTGGTTAAAGGAAGTCTGGTATCTCCATCTAGTTAGAATGGTGGTTCTCAACTCTTATTATTTTTCATTTTTTAACTTAAATTCAATTTAACAATATATAGTATAACATCCAGTGCTCATCCTATCAACTGCCCTCCTTAGTGTCTGTCACCCAGTTACCCCATGCCCCCAACGACTTCCCCTTCCCCAACCCTTGGTTTTTTTCCCAGTTATGAATCTCTAATGGCTTCTCTCTCTCTCTCTCTCTCTCTCTCTCTCTCTCTCTCTAATTTTCCCCATTCAGATCCCCTCCCTCCCTTTCTAATCCCTTTCACCATTTCTTAAATTCCGCATATGAGTGAAACCATATGATGATTGCCTTCTCCAATTGACTTGTTTCATTCAGCATAATACCCTCCAGTTCCAGACATGTCAAATGGTGGATATTCGTCTTTTCTGATGGCTCAGGAATATTCCATTGTAAATGTATACCACATTTTCTTTATCCATTCATCTGTCAAAGGATATCATAGCTCCTTTGACAGTTTGGATACTGTGGACGTTGCTGCTATGAACATTGGGGTGCAGGTGCCCAACATTTCACTACATTAGTGTCTTTGGGATAAATTCCCATTAGTGCAATTGCAGGGATGTAGGGTAGCTTTATTTTTAACTCTTTGAGGAACCTACACACTGTTTTCCAGAGTAGCTATACCAGTTTGCATTCCTACCAAAATTGAAAGAGGGCTCCACTATATCCACATCCTCTTCAACATTTATTGTTTCATCTTGTTAATTTTCACCGTTCTCATTGGTGTGAGGTGATATCTCATTGTAGTTTTGATTTGTATTTCCCTTATGGCAAGTGATGAGGAACATTTTCTCATGTGCTTGTTGGCCATGTGTATGTCTTCTTTGGTTAAATTTCTGTTCATGTCTCTTGCCCATTTCATGACTGGATTGTTTGTTTCTTTGCTGTTGATTTTTTGATAAGTTCTTTATACATCTTGAATACTAGCCCTTTATCTGATAGGTTATTTGCAAACATCTTCACCCATTCTTTAGGTTGTCTTTTAGGTTTGTTGATTGTTTTCTGTTCTGTGCAGAAGCTTTTAATATTGATGAAGTACCAATAGTTCACTTTTGCTTTTATTTCCCTTGCCATCATAGATGTTGCCTGTGTTCTCCTCTAAGATTTTGATGGACGCTTGTCTCGCATTTAGATCTTTCAATCATTTTGAGTTTATCTTTGTGTATGGTATAAGAGATTGGTCCAGTTTAATTCTTCTGCATGTGGCTGTCCAGTTTCATTCTTCTGCATGTGGCTGTCAAAGATGAGTTGACCATAGAGTTGAGGGCCCATTTCTTGGTTCTCTATTCTGTTCCACTGATCTATGTGTCTGTTTTTGTGTCAGTACTATACTTTCTTGATGATCACAGCTTTGTAATACAGCTTGAAATGAGGCATTGTGATACCCTCAGCATTGCTTTCTTTTTCAGTATCACTCTGGCTATTTGGGGTCTTTTCTCTTTCCATACAAATCTTAAGATTATTTGTTCCAACACTATGAAGAAAGTACATGGTATTTTGAAGGGATTGCATTGAATTTGTAAATTGCCCTGGGTAGCATAGACATGTTCACGATATGTATTCTTCCAATCCATGAGCATGGAATATTTTTCAACTCTTTGCATCTTCGTCAATTTCTTTCATAAGTGTTCTGTAGTTTATAAAGTATAGATCCTTTACCTCTTTGATTAGGTTTATTCCTAGGCATCTTACGCTTTTGGGTGCAATTGCAAATGGGATTGATTTATTAAATTATCTTTCTTCGCTGATAGAAACATCGGGGTGCAGGTGTCCCGACGTTTCATTGCATCTGAATCTTTGGGGTAAATCCCCAACAGTGCAATTGCTGGGTCGTAGGGCAGGTCTATTTTTAACTCTTTGAGGAACCTCCACACAGTTTTCCAGAGTGGCTGCACCAGTTCACATTCCCACCAACAGTGGAAGAGGGTTCCCTTTTCTCCGCATCCTCTCCAACATTTGTTGTTTCCTGCCTTGTTAATTTTCCCCATTCTCACTGGTGTGAGGTGGTATCTCATTGTGGTTTTGATTTGTATTTCCCTGATGGCAAGTGATGCAGAGCATTTTCTCATGTGCATGTTGGCCATGTCCATGTCTTCCTCTGTGAGATTTCTCTTCATGTCTTTTGCCCATTTCATGATTGGATTGTTTGTTTCTTTGGTGTTGAGTTTAATAAGTTCTTTATAGATTTTGGAAACTAGCCCTTTATCTGATATGTCATTTGCAAATATCTTCTCCCATTCTGTAGGTTGTCTTTTAGTTTTGTTGACTGTATCCTTTGCTGTGCAAAAGCTTCTTATCTTGATGAAGTCCCAATAGTTCATTTTTGCTTTTGTTTCTTTTGCCTTTGTGGATGTATCTTGCAAGAAGTTACTGTGGCTGAGTTCAAAAAGGGTGTTGCCTGTGTTCTCCTCTAGGATTTTGATGGAATCTTGTCTCACATTTAGATCTCTCATCCATTTTGAGTTTATCTTTGTGTATGGTGAAAGAGAGTGGTCCAGTTTCATTCTTCTGCATGTGTATGTCCAATTTTCCCAGCACCATTTATTGAAGAGACTGTCTTTCTTCCAATGGATAGTCTTTCCTCCTTTATCGAATATTAGATGACCGTACATTTCAGGGTCCACTTCTGGGTTCTCTATTCTGTTCCATTGATCTATGTGTCTGTTTTTGTGCCAGTACCACACTGTCTTGATGTTTCTATCAGCAATGGCCACAATAGCCAAACTGTGGAAGGAGCCTAGGTGTCCATCGAAAGATGAATGGATAAAGAAGATGTGGTTTATGTATACAAAGGAATATTACTCAGCAATTAGAAACGACAAATACCCACCATTTGCTTCAACGTGGATGGAACTGGAGGGTATTATGCTGAGTGAAATAAGTCAATCGGAGAAGGACAAACAGTGTATGTTCTCATTCATTTGGGGAATATGAATAATAGTGAAAGGAAATATAAAGGAAGGGAAAAGAAATGTTGGGAAATATCAGGAAGGGAGACAGAACATAAAGACTCCTAACTCGGGGAAACGAACTAGGGGTGGTGGAAGGGGAGGAGGGCGGGTGTTGGAGGGGAATGGGTGACGGGCACTGAGGTAGACACTTGATGTGATGAGCACTGGGTGTTTTTCTGTATGTTGGTAAATTGATCACCAATAAAAATTAATTTCTGTGCATTGATTTTGTATCCTGCCATGTTGCCGAATTGCTGTATGAGTTCTAGCAATCTTGGGGTGGAGTCTTTTGGGTTTCTATATATATATATACAGTATCATGTCATCTGTGAAGAGGGAGACTTTGATTTATTCTTTGCCAATTTAAATGCCTTTTATATCTTTTTGTTGACTGATTTCTGAGGTTAGGATTTCTAATACTATATTGAATAACAGTGGTGAAAGTGGACATCCTTGTCTTGTTCTTGATCTTAGGGGAAAGACTGAGAGTTTTTCCCCATTGAAAATGATATTCACTGTGGGGCTTTTCATAAATGCCTTTTATGATATTGAGAAACGTTCTCTCTATCCCTACATGCTGAAGAGTTTTGATCAGGAATGGATGCTGTATTTTGTCAAATAATGTCTCTGCATCTATTGAGAGGATCTCCTAGGGTTCTTTTTTTTCTCTTATAGATATGATCTATAGTTGATTGTTTTACTAGTATTGAACCATGCTTTCATCCCAGGGATAAATCCCACTTGGTTGTGGTGAATAATCCACTTAATGTACTGTTGGATCCTGTTGGCTAGTATCTTGGTGAGAATTTTTGCATCCATGTTCATTAGGGATATTGGTCTATAATTCTCCTTTTTGGTGGGGTATTTGTCTGGTTTTAGGATTAATATAATGGTGGCCTCATGAATGAGTTTGGAAGTACTCCCTTCCTCTCTATTCTTTGAAACAGCTTTATTAGAATAGGAATTATTTCTTCTTTAAATGTTTGGTAGAATTCCCCAGGGAAATCATTTGGCCCTCAACTTTTGTGTCTTGGGAGGTTTTTGATGATTGCTTCAGTTTCCTCGCTGGTTATTGGCCTGTTTAGGTTTTCTATTTCTTCTTGTTCCAGTTTTGGTAATTTTTAGGTTTCCAGAAATACATCCATTTCTTCTAGATTGCCTAATTTGTGGGCATATAACTGCTCATAAAACTTTTAAATAATTGTTTGTATTTCCTTGGTATTGGTCATGATCTCTCCTCTTCCATTCATGATTTTCTTAATTTGAGTCTCTTTTCTTTTTAATAAGGCTGGCAAAAGATTTATCTATCTTATTAATTCTTTCAAAGAACTGTCTCCTGATTTTCTTGATCTATTCTACAGTTCTTCTGGTCTCTGTTTCATTGAGTTCTGTTCTAATTTTTACTATCTCACTTCTTTTGCTTGGTTTAGGTTTTGCTTCCTGTTCTTTGTCCAATTCCTTTAGGTGCAAGGTTAGCATGTGTATTTTAGTTTTTTTTTTTCCTCCAAATTTTTTTGAGGGGTGTTTGTATTGTGATATTTTTTCCTCTTAGAACTGTTTTCGCAATATCCCAAAGATTTTAAAAAGTTGTATTTTTCGTTTCATTTCTTTTTTTAAAAAAGTATCTTTATTATAAGGAAAATACACAGCAAAACAGAGCTAGAAAGTAGTGTGGGTATAAGATCTAGAGAAATTTAATCATGAAACAACCTGCTCAGTTACCAAACATGCTGTTCAAACATGGATTCCTGCTGTGAGGGAGAGTGATTTAGCCCTTATCCTTCCCACCTTTCCAGATTCAAAAGATCTGCTCTTAGGGCTGGGCCCAGGGAGCCCATTTTCCAATTTCTTCTCTTCCTGGAGTTTGGGAAAGTTATATAGTTCTCAGGCTTTCAAGATACAGAAGACAATATGGAGAAGGAAAGGATATTCTAGCCCTTTGGTCCAATGTTATCCCCAGCCCTATCCCTCAGTATTTGTTGATGCCAGAGATAAACCCCATGGAATTAGGGCAACTTAGGCAGCAGTATGCTAAGCAATGAGGCTGTGTTGATGAGGAAGTGAGCAGCATCATCCTTGGCGTAGAAGCTGACCAGGAGGTAAGTACAATAGGAGAGATGCTGAGGAATTTGTGGGAAGAGGTAAATTGGAGCCCATAGTCCATCTGTTCCTAGTGTGTCAGAAGCCGAGCCTTTCCTTGGTCAGGGGTCTCAAAAGGTGTCCCTTTCACAAGTTATGGGTGACATTGTTCGGGGTCCAGACGATAGGTATGCTGAAGAAGGGGATGCTTAGTAGATCCACATTCAGCAGTCCTACCAAGATGATGTAGGCCAGCCAGATGCTCTGGCTCTTCATCACTCGAGTGTTGGTGTTTACTTCACTGTGTGCCACCCCCACATTCTTTCTGCTGGCTTCAAAAGCCGGTCCGACTTGAGGCGCGACGTTCATTACCACTGTATTTTTATTTTCATTAGTCTCTATGGATCTTTTTAATTCTTCTCTAATTTCCTGGTTGACCCATTCATCTTTTAGTAAGATGTTCTTTAACTTCATGTTTTTGAGTTTCTTCCAAATTTCTTCTTGTGATTGAGTTCCAGTTTCAAAGCACTGTGGTCTGAAAATATGCATGGGACAATCCCAATCTTTTGGCATCAGTTGGGACCTGATTTGTGACCCAGTATGTGGTCTATTCTGGAGAAAGTTCCATGTGCATGTGAGAGGAATGTGTATTCAGTTGCACTAGGATGGGATTTTCTGTATATATCTGTGAAATCCATTTGGTCTAGCATGTCACTCAAGGACCTTGTTTCTTTGATGTTCTGCTTACAAAATCTATCATTTGCTGAGACTGCTGCGTTAAAGTTTCCTACTATTAATGTATTATTATCTATGTATCTCTTTACTTTGGTTATTTATTGGTTAATATACTTGGGTGCTCCCACATTAGGGGCATAAATACTCACAATTGTTAGGGCCTCTTATTGGACAGACCCTGTATCATAGTGTCCTTCTTCATCTCTTATTACAGTTTTTGGTATAAATTCTTTTTTTTTTTAGTTTTTGGTATAAATTATAATTTATCTGATATGAGGATTGCTACCCCAGTTTTCTTCTGAGGTGAATTTGAATTGTAAATGGTTCTCCACTGCTTCATTTTCAGGCTGGAGATGTCCTTAAGTCTAAAATGAGTCTCTTGTTGACAGCATATAGATGGCTCTTGCTTTCTTATCCAGTCCCATACCCTGAGTCTTTTGATGGGATTATTTAGCCCATTCATGTTCAGAGTAACTATTGAAAGATATGAATGTAGAGTTATTGTATTACTTACACAGTCCTTGTTTTGTGGATTGGTGTTTGGTTTCCCTCTTTCTTTTACAGGGTTCCCCTTAATATTTCTTGAAGAGCTGGTTTAGTGAGCACATATTCTTTCACTTTCTGCCTATACTGAAAGTTCTTTATCTCTCTTTCTATTCTGAATGACAGCCTTGCTGAATAAAATATTCTTGGATGCATTTTTTCTCATTAATACCCTCTATTATTATGACAGCTCCTTCTGGCCTGCTAGGTCTCTGTGTATAGGTTTGTTGTTAATCTGATATTTCTTCCCATATAAGTGAAGCATCTCTTGTCTAGAGCTGCTTTAAGAATTTTCTCTATCTTTGAAATTTGCAAGTTTCACTCTTAAATGTCAAGGTGTTGAACAGTTTTTGTTGATTTTGGTGGGTCCTCTCTATTTCTTGGATCTGAATGCCTGTTTCCTTCCCCCAGATTAGGAAAGTTCTTAGGTATGATTTATTCAAATATACTTTGTGTTCCTTTCTCTCTACCTTTTCTGGAATGCCAATAGCCCTAATATTATTTCTTATCAAGCTATAATTTATTTCCCTAGGCCTTTACTCGTGGGTTCTTTTTTTTCCTTGTGGGTTCTTAATTGTTTTTTTTTTTCTTTTTACCTCAGCTCCCTTCCTTTCCATCAACTTGTCTTCTATATCACTTAGTCTCTCTTCTACCTCATTAACCCTAGCAGTTAGAGCATCCAGATTAAACTGTATCTCAGTTAAAGTATTTTTAATTCTGACCTTATTAGATCTCAATTTTTCACTAAGAGAATCTCTAGAGTCCTTTATGCTGTTTTATGGAGCCACCAGGAATTTTATAATTTTACTTCTGAATTGTATCTCTGACATGGTTTTTAAATCCACGTCCAGCAAGTCTGTGGTAGAGTATTACTTCCGGGCCTTTCCTTTGTGGTGAATTCTTCCTTCTAGTCACTTTTTCCAGTGCAGAGTGACTTATGAATGAGCAGAGTCAAAAATATCAACCACAACTAAGTAAAATACACCCTTGATGGAAGCGATTACTTTTCTCTCTTTATATTCCAGGTTGCATTTGCATTCCAGGTAGCATTCCAACTGTTCTCTCTTTACATCTCAGGTTGAATTTGTAGGTGTTCAGTATGTTTTGAAAGTTATCTAAGTAAGTTTGTGTGACCAGATAAATTGAGGACCTCTGTTCTTCCATCATCTACCTTCCTCCCCCAGTTCTCAACTCTTAAACCTCAATAATTTATGAGGACACTTTCAAATATTGATCAACAGATAATAGAAATTATTGTTTCAAGTAGGGATGCACACTTCAAATCTTGTCAAAAGGACCTTGAAGAGAGTGAATCATCTCATAATGAATCAAATAAACTTTGCAGCAAATTAAAAGGGGAAAATTGGGATATCAATCTTGAACCAACAGTCATATTTCCTGGCACATGCAATACAAGCTCTAAATGAAGGTAAGATTATTTCAGGTTTTTTTTTTTTTGCTGTTGTTGTGGTTAATAATTTAATCTCAATGCTTAGCAGAATGCTGCTTCAAGTAAGCACTCAACAAATATTTGTTTAATGCATAAATATGCAAGAGAGTGTATTATTTTTTTAAAATTTTTATTTATTTATTTATGATAGTCACAGAGAGAGAGAGAGAGAGAGAGAGAGAGAGAGAGAGGCAGAGACATAGGCAGAGGGAGAAGCAGACTCCATGCACCGGGAGCCCAACATGGGATTCGATCCCGGGTCTCCAGGATCGCGCCCTGGGCCAAAGGCAGGCGCCAAACCGCTGCGCCACCCAGGGATCCCTAGAGAGTGTATTATTAAGAAAGAGTTGTAGTCAGGTAGAGAGAGATAATGGGCTGACATGCAACAATTTAAATACTATTAAAGTGGATATTTTTATAGATCATGAGTAGCATTCAGCATTAGAGTAATTTGCAATTATTGTGGTCTTGAATACCTTTATTTAGAATATTTTATTTGAAACATGTGCTCAGAATTTCTCATTTTCTGATGTGAAGGTGATCTGGCTGTGACATTTGTCACCCCATTGTCAGGTTTGATTCAGTTGATCTGTCTGGCTAGGCAGGTGTCTCCTTCCTTCCTCACTACTCCAGATGCACCCTCCAGAAGCTGCATGCTAGGTTGAAAAGGACAACCTTCCCCAACAGAGGAGGACTGATCTTTGGTCCAGATTATGGGGGTAGCTGTGTTCCCTTGCTATAACTTTCAAACAAGCTCTCAAGGTCCATTTTTAGGAGCATGTAGGGTAGTTAAGGTTACAAGCCTCCAGACACATCCAAAAGAGATGCTGCATATGGAAGTCTGCCTTTCCTTAAAACAACAACAACAAAAATCTCATTTTCAAAATTGTGCTATAAACACATGTACACACACCATTGGGAATCACAGAATCAGAATAACTTGTCATTCAAAAAAGGAATTTTGTAAAGCTATGAGAGAACATTAATAAATATTCTAATTGCATGTAAGACCCATAGCAACTAAATGGTGGCTATATTTTGAGAAGATAATAGAAGATCAGTGACAGAGTTTGTTAGATATTTATTTTGATTGTTCAAATTAAGACATTTTTAAAAGGCAAATGAATTAAAGGATTAGAGAGGCAACACATGTGCACTGTCCTTTTTGTTTTTCCTTATAAATACTACACATGGAACTCCCAAGCTTCAGTAGATAAACATGTGGATCCAATCTATTTCTCCAAACTCTTTCTGCCATTTTCCTCATATTCCTGATACCTATGTCTACTGAAAGATGTGATGGACCTTATTGATTGCTTACCCAAAATTATCCCCTTCTTCTTGCTTACCTGTTATCACCATAGAAGCTAGGAAGTCCAGGTACATACTTTCTAAGACTTTCTTGTAGGTTGTAGTGGTCTCCTGGCCTAGACTGGGCCAATTATAAATGAGAAAAATACTTATATGGTGTGCCTGAGATTTTCTATTGTAATAAAAACTCTATTTCATTCCTGCTTTATATATTGTTATATAATGGCATGATGCTTTAAAGTGCAGGAGCCATCTTGCAAACATGAGAGGACATATTAACAATACAAAAGATAACTAAAGAGAAAGACCTTAGGAGTCTGGGCTTCAATAACATTTTTAAGCCACTAGCTTTTTGTAAGATCTTAAATTTATTTATTCATGAGAGACACACAGAGAGAGGCAGAGACAAAGGCAGAAGGAGAATCAGGCTCCCTGCAGGGATCTTGATACGGGATTCGATTCCAGGACCCCAAGATCATGACCCAAGCCAAAGGTAGATGCCCAACTACTGAGCCCTGCAGGCACCCCTAAGCCACTAGCTTAACTATGAAAAGATTTTCGGAGATCTTGTTAAGAAAACAATAATGTCTCTATGTTTTCTGCTGCTATTAATAATCTGTTACTTTTTTTCAGAAAGTAATAACTGATCCAACCTTCTGTGACAGTTTATGACTTTGTGTTTTTTTCCAGTGTCTTTTCCCTCATCTAAAATAGTCTCCCCACCATTTCCTTACCTTCTTCATCAAGAAGCAGATCAACTATTATTTGCTTTGTAAAAACTTCATCATTTAAAGTTAATTGCTTGCTAGTTAGAGTTGATTAAATTGTAATTATTGAGAACCTTTTTTTTTGAGAACCTATTTTATGACAGATATTGTACTAAAAGCTAATGATTTAATTGTTTAAAAAATGACTCTCTGGAGCTTACAGTCTATTTCATATATAATTAATTATATACCAACATCCATTTCCCCATTTTTCCTTACATGCAAAACCCCAATATTATTTTATTGTCCATACTTCCCCCATATAACTTGAAAGAAGTAAACCTTATCTAGAGATCTAAGTATAAAGTATTGTTGTCCTAAGCCTTCATTCAATTCTTCTTGTTAGTGATTGATTTAAGGGGTGCATATCATTCAGTTCTAGCCAATTATATCTGAGAGAAGGATTCTAGGAAAGGTTTCTTCACTCTTCCATGGGAGTCACTAGAAAATGCAGTCCACTTTCATCTCCTAGAAATACTCATATCTGGTTGCAATGTTTGAAACCAATACAACACCATCTTATAACTATGAAGAGAGACACAAAAGGCAAAGCCAAACAACTAAAGTAGCACAATTTAGAGATAGAAATTGGGATTTTGATGACCTTTGTGATATGTTGAATATGCCACTCCTGAAACTTCCTCTAGTTCTAAACATTCCACTATGTAACATAATGAATGCCTTAGTTGCATAGGCCTATTTGAGTTAAAGCTTTCTAATACTTGCAGCTGAAGCATTACAAGTAACAGAGACTAACAGAAAATGCAAGAACAATGGGGCACCAAGGTGGCTCAGTTGACTGACTCTTGATTTCAGCTCTGTCATGACCTAGGGGTCTTGGGATGGAGTCCCACTTTCAAAAATGATCCTTACTAATTACTTGTAGGTCAAAGATCTCATTACTGACCAGTTGTCTTCATTGCATGTGATTTTGCAGTAGGAATGGCAAGTTTGATTCAGTATAATTATCCAAGTTCCTTTGTGATAGTCTGAAAGATAGCTGTCCAATATTAGGGATACTGTTTGTTATCATGACATATAAGATGACTAATTATGTGGGAAAAGAGTCATAAACCTTGATTTGACTTGCATTGATCTTTGAGTTTTCTACAGATGTTGTATTCCATTTAATATTTTGGGAATGGTGAATATATGTCTAAAGACTCATATCATGTTTTTGTGTTTATGGCTTTTCCATCCACATTTTCTCTCTGTGCCTTTTAAGCTTTTCCAGACCTCTTGCAACTGGCATTAGCTTTAAGAATCCATCTCTTAATTTTAGCTTAGGTCATGATCTCAGTGTTCTGAGATTGAGCCCTATGTTTGGCTCTGTGCTCAGTGGGAAGTCTGCTTGAAGTTATCTCTATCCCTTTCCCTCTGTCCCTCCTCCCTGCTCTCTCTCTCAAATAATAAATAAATATGTATTTTAAAAATTGGGCTGCACAGCTAAACCACCACAGTTTTAATTTAGAAGCTTACATTCATTAATACATTTTCACAATATATCAAATTTTATGACAGATTAGATTTTTTTATCCTCAGCATTTTCATTTTTAGTTAATTCAAAAGTCAAGGCTGCTGACTATAAATTGGCTTAATATACTTGGTGATTCATACTATCTGAAATTTCTGTTACTTTATTTTTTAACATTGTATTTATTTAATTTTCAGAGAGAGAGAGAGAGAGAGCAAGCAAAGGGAATAGCAGACAAAGGGAGAGGGAGAAACAGCCTCCCTGAAGAGCGGGGAGCCTGACATAGGGTTTGACTCCAGGACCCTGAGATCAGGATCTGAGGCAAAGGCAGATGCTTAACCAACTGAACCATCCAAGCACCCCTCTTAGTTACTTTAGTGTTGTTAGGTCAAGCATTTAAAGGCCACTTGAATATTTCCAAATTCATAAACCTTACACTTGATTTGAAAATTTAGGTGGATTAAAGGAAACACTTGAAAGAAAGAAAAAATTATCCAACATACTAAAAGTGATATCCAACATACTAAAACAGGTCAAGGCAGTGATTAACAAATAGGCTGTCTATAAAAAAAAAACAACAACATAAGGAACAAGCCCTTTGACATTGGTCTTGACAATCTTTGTTTCTGGATATGACATCAAATACACAGGAAACAAAATGAGAAATAAACAAGTGAGATTACATCCAACTGAAAAGATTCTGTAGAACAAAAGAAACGATCAACAAAATGAATAAGCAATGTATGTAATGGGAGAAAATATTTGTAAATAATATATATATATATATCCAAAATATAGAAGGAATTCTTATACAACTCAGTAGTAAAATAATAATGGGAATAATAATAACTCAATTAATAAGATGGACAGAGGACCTGAGTAGACATTTTTCCAAAAGAGACAAATGACTAACAGATACAAGAAAAGATGCTCAACATCTCTAATCAACAGGGAAATGCAAATCAAAACCACAGTAAGATATCACCTCACACCTGTTATTATCAAAAAGATTAGATATAACAAGTGTTGGTGAGGATGTGAAGGAAAGGGAACCTTGTGCAATGTTAGTGAGAATGAAAATTGTTATAGTCATTACAGGAAACAATGTGCAGGGTTTTCAAAAAATCAAAGATAGAACTATATATGATCCAACAGTCTCACTTCTGATATTTCAGAAGAAATGAAATCGCTATCTCAAAGAGATATCTGCCCCTTCATGTTCATTGCAGCATTATTCACAAGACATGAAAACAACCCCAAGTGCTGTCCATTGATGGATGAAAGGTTAAGGAAGAGGTGATACATACACACACACACACACCACACACACACACACACACACACACACACACACACACACTGGAATATTATACAGCCATAGAAAAAAAAATCCTGTCATTTGCAGTAACACTAAGGGACCTTGAGGTATTATTCTATGTGAAATGTCAGAACGACAAAAAAATACTGTATAATCTCACTTTTATGTGAAATTCTAAAAAGCCAAATTCATATTAACAGAGAATGAGATAGTGGTTGTTAGAAGTTTTAAACTTATACAATGTTACATGTCAATTATATCTCAAAAATAAATATACATATTTTATATACACATAAACTGGAAAAATACAAAAAATAAGCTGTCTAATGGAAACTAAAATATATCTTTTAATTCTTTTATGAAAGCTAATAAAAATTGAGTATAACATGTAACTCTTAATCTCAGGGTCATGAGTTTGAACCCCACATTGGGAGTAGAGATTACTTTTTTTTTTTTTTAATTAACTTTTATTGGTGTTAAAAAAAGTTAACAAGTTTTTGTTTTCGTTTTTGATTTGTTTGTTTTTTGTTTTGTTTTTTTTTTAGATTTTGACACTCAAGTCAACTAGAAATAAGTACGAATCTTCCACATTTTTTTCTCCAAGTTGAATGATTATATTCAATTAATTAAAGGCTGAGTGAGGACATGTATCATATTTCCTGTTATCTTTCTCATACCCATATAGATTAGAATTTAAACTTTTTTCAAGCAATGTGTCAATAATAAATAAGTGAATCTATCAATCAAACACTAAATAATCAGTAAGTGGCTTCTATGTGTCTATTCAAATGTGAGAAATATGGGAGAAGTGCAATACACTCCTGAGGCATGTTATCATTGGATGTTTTGATGAGTTTATAGGTGTTTATTTTCAAATAGATTTGTGATGTATTTCTTTTTCAATTGATTTACTATTCTTTATAGGAAATTCAGAAATATAAAACATTAACAAGAACTTGTTATGTAGAAGCCATATTTTCAACTTGGTATACAGAGTACAAGTTGCAGCTTCCACCCCTACATTAATCTATGCAAATTCAAAGAAAAACATATTTTTTCTTGTAAGATTTTATTTATTCATGAGAGGCACACAGAGCAAGGCAGAGACATAGGCAGAGGGAGAGGCAGGCTCCCTGTTGGGAGCCTGATATGGGACTCAATACCAGGAACCTGGGATCATGCCCTGAGCCAAAGGCAGATGCTCAACCACTGAGGCACTCAGGCACCCCAAAAAATATTTTAAAAATTAATGAAGGTATAACCATATTCAAATATAGGAAATAGAAATCACGAAATAAAATAAAACAAAACAAAATAGGATTTAATCAAAGAGAGAATGCAGAGCTTCAAAGCCTAAGATGCATCTGGGATCTAGTGGGAAAATACTGGCTTTTTAAAAAGATAGAATCAACACCACATGAGCTCATTGCCTAGAGATTGTTGACACTAAGAATAGAAACATATTGATGGACAAATAATTGGGGATTAGTAAGAACAGAACAGGAGAGAACAAAAAGGCTGGCTTATACCTGGGGATTCTTTCTCTAATTGCTTTATGGTTCAGAAAGTTATAACAAAGCTTTCTGTTTTCAGGAGGGAGAAATGCTTGAAGATGAGAAAGCACAGGTACTTAGGTAGCTGTCTATACTAAGAAACAAATACATATATTTTCCCAGAAGATCAATTGTGGTGGAATTATGCAACTTGAAGTATGCTCCACTCATTTATCCCTCTCCTGGTAACTATCTTTCTTGTGCCCTCAAAGCAGGCTTTATAATCAGATTCAGCTGATTGTCTTGGAGTAAATCTCAATTACAAGGATGAGTTAACAGTACCAAAGTACATGTCATTTGAGACACATAAGCACCACAAAAGATAGACAATACACATATGGGAAACCAGAGATAATATAGCAGACCGATCAAAACTTATAAGTATAATTATATAAACATAAGAAGGTACAATATTCATGAAGCAAGAAAAAATAGCCTTAAATATTAAAACTGACACCTGTAATTATATATTTCTTTAATAAACAGATGAAATCCAATCTATTGCCATTCAATAGATGGGTTGATTAGTGTAATGGACCCATAAGAACAGAGAATTAGTAACTGGACAATTTGGCTAAGCAATTCTCAAATAATGCAGAACAAATGAATAAAGTGATGGAAGGTAGTTTTAAAAAGTTTAGTTAATAAACACATAGATAGCAAAAAGTCCAGCATCCACCCAATAGTAGTTCTAAAAAGAGAAATACTTAATTTAATATAATATAGAGAAACTTGTACCCAACAAAGAATAGACATTCTTTCAAGTGCACATAGAACATTATTAAAAATAGATAATAAGGAAGTCTCAAAATTTTTAAGGAATAAAAATGATAAAGACCATGCTGTCTCATAAAAATAAAAATGCAATAAAACTAGAAATCAGCAAAATTGTCTCAATTTTAGAACACAGGTTTGTAATGTTCTACCACTAAAAATTGATTAAATAAAAGATAGTATAATAAAATTTATGGTATATTTACAATGGAATGACAAAGTACTATGGGGGATGCTTGTAGGAATTTTTTTTTTTTTTGGAATTTTGAAGGAAGGACAAATAACATACATTTTAAGGGAAGGATTAACAGCATTCATAAATAGCTTAAATATTGGTTATAACAGAAGAATAAGCCAAGTATAACTAAAGTCTGAGAGCCAGATGTTTTGGAAAAAAAAAAAAAAAGTTTGGGTCTTTCTTTTAGTGAAGCCGCAAGAAGGAAGCTTGTAAGAAGGAAACTAGATTTTAACAGAAAATGCAGAATCTAATGTATACTTATGATATCTTGGCAGAGGTGATAGTTGTTGGTATGTGAATTAGTGACACCTCTGAAATGAAGAATGTAAAGAAGAGAAAAATAATAAAGACTGAACCTTTGGGAATCTCCATACTTTGGTGATGGTAGGAGAAAGAGGTCTTTAGTTCTAAAACAAAAGGAAAACCCAAGGTACCAAATATCATTAAATCCAAAATATGAGAGAATATTAAGGAGTGGGAAATAATTAACAATGACAAATTCAGTAGAGAAGTTAGTAAGAAATGAAATAAAGGAAAAGCAATTGGATGAGTAATACAGTCATGGCAAATGCCAGGTAAGTTCAATGGTTTAAGAACAAAATGAATACAGCAAGTTATGGAAATGTTAAATGGTAAAATGTATTTATTGTAGCAACTTTTTTTCATGATAGACCCTATTGTAGAAGGTGAGATGTTGGATAAGTAAGTCAATAATTATTATCCATTAATAATACTCTCTACTTTTTCCTATCTTGTGTTTTAAGCCTTGATCTCAGAGTATGTAGAACTCATAAAACGTAAAGAGCATTTATTCTATAATTTTTAAATTTTTTTATTGGAGTTCAATTTGCCAACATATAGCATAACACCCAGTGCTCATCCCGCCAAGTGGCCCCTCAGTGCCCATCACCCAGTCACTGCAATCCCCCGCCCACCACCCCTTCCGCCACCCCTAGTTCGTTTCCCAGAGTTAGGAGTCTTTCATGTTCTGTCTCCCTTTCTGATATTTCCCACTCATTTTTTTCTTCTTTCCTCTTTATTCCCTTTCACTATTTTTTTATATTCCCCAAATTAATGAGTCTATATAATGTTTGTCCTTCTCCGATTGACTTAAGTACCATCCAGTTCCATCCATGTCGAAGCAAATGGTGGGTATTTGTCGTTTCTAATGACTGAGTAATATTCCATTGTATACTGTTGGATCCTATTGGCTAGTATCTTGTTGAGAATGTTTGCATCTGTGTTCATCAGGGATATTGGTCTATAATTCTTTTTGGTGGGTTCTTTCTCTGATTTTGGAATTAACGTGATGCTGGCCTCATAGAACGAGCTTGGAAGTATTCCATCTCTTTCTATCTTTCCGAACAGCTTTAGTAGAATAGGTATGGTTTCTTCTTTAAACGTTTGATAGAATTCCCCTGGGAAGCCATCTGACCCTGCAATTTTGTGTCTTGGGAGATTTTTGATGACTGCTTCAATTTCCTCCCTGGTTATTGGCCTGTTCAGGTTTTCTATTTCTCCCAGTTCCAGTTTTGGTAGTTTGTGGTTTTCCAAAAATGCGTCCATGTCTTCTAGATTATCTAATTTATTGGCGTATAGGTGCGCTTAATAAGCTTTTAAAGTCGTATGTCTTTCCTTGGTGTCGGTGGTGATCTCTCCTTTCTCATTCATGATTTTATTTTTTTTATTTTTTTTTTCATTCATGATTTTATTAATTTGAGTCTTCTCTCTCTTCTTTTTAATAAGGCTGGCTAAGGGTTTATCTATCT
The DNA here is from genome assembly GCF_018345385.1 of Vulpes lagopus. Taxonomy (NCBI): domain Eukaryota; kingdom Metazoa; phylum Chordata; class Mammalia; order Carnivora; family Canidae; genus Vulpes; species Vulpes lagopus. The sequence goes on along the minus strand of NC_054848.1, from coordinate 64,329,103 downwards.
TATTAATTCTTCAAACAACTAACTACTGGTTTTGGTGATTTGTTCCACAGTTCTTCTGGTCTCTATTTCGTTGAGTTCTGCTTGAATCTTTATTAATGTTCCTCTTCTGCTGCATGTAGGATCTATTTGCTGTTTTTTCTCTAGCTCCTTTAGGTGCAAGTTTAGCTTTTGAATTTGAGTTCTTTCCAATTTTTGGATGGATGCTTGTATTGCGATGCATTTACCCCTCAGGACTGCTTTTGCTGTATCCCAAAGATTTTGAATGGTTGTATCTTCATTCTCATTCGTTTCCATGAACCTTTTTAATTCTTCCCTAATTTCCTGGTTGACCCTTTCATCTTTTAGCAGGATGGTCCTTAAACCCCCAGTGTTTGAAATCCTTCCAAACTTCTTCTTGTGATTTAGTTCTAGTTTCAAAGCATTATGGTCTGAAAATATGCAAGGGACGGTCCTTATCTTTTGGTATTGGTTAAGACCTGGTTTGTGACCCAGTATGTGGTCCATTCTGGAGGAAGTCCCATGTGCACTTGAGAAGAATGTGTATTCAGTTGCGTTTGGATGTAAAGTTCTATAAATATCTGTGAAATCCATCTGCTCCAGTGTATCATTAAATACTCTTGTTTCTTTGGAGATGTTGTGCTTAGAAGAGCTGTCAATTGTAGAAAGCACTATATTCAAGTCACCAAGTATAAGTGTATTATTCTCTAAGTGTGTCTTAACTTTGGTTATTAATTGATATATTTGTCAGCTCCCACATTCGGGGCATGTATATTTATGATTGTTAGGTCCTCTTGTTGGATAGATCCTTTGAGTATGATATAGTGTCCCTCTTCATCTCTTACTATAGTCTTCGGGATAAACTTTAGTTTATCTGATATAAGAATGGCTACCCCTGCTTTCTTTTGAGGATCATTTGAATGGTAAATGGTTCTCCAATTTTTATTTTCAGGCTGTAGGTGTCTTTATGTCTAAAATGAGTCTCTTGTAGACTCAAATAGATGGGTTTTGCTTTTTTATCCAGTCTGAAACCCTGCACCTTTTAATGGCGTCATTAAGTCCATTCACGTTCAGAGCAACTATTGAAACATATGAATCTATTGTCGTCGTAATACCTATTCAGTCCCTGGATGGATTATTTCTTTGGGCTTCCACTTTCTATAAACAGGCCCTGTTCAAATTTCTTGCAGAGCTGGTTTGGTGATCACATATTCCTTCAGTTTCTGCCCATCTTGGAAGCTCTTTATCTCTCCTAGTTTGTATGAAAGCCTTGCTGGATAGAGTATTCTTGGCTGCATGTTCTTCTCATTTAGGACCCTGAATATATTCTCCCAGCCATTTCTGGCCTGCCAGGTCTCTGTTCAGAGGTCTGCTGATAATCTAATATTCCTCCCCATATAAGTTAAGAATCTCTTGTCTCTAACTGCCTTAAAGATTTTCTCTTTACTTTTGGAATTTGCAAGTTCCACTCTTAAATGTAGGTGTTTAATACTTTTTATTGATTTTGCTGGGTCCTATCTATCTCCAGCATCTGAATGCGTGTTTCCCTCCCCAAATTAGGGAAGTTCTCAGCTATGATTTGTTCAAATATGCTTTCTTGCCCTCTTTCCCTCTCAGCGTTCTCTGGAACCCCAATTTTAGCTAGATTTTTCCTGACATTTATTTCCCTTAACGTTTCCTAATGGTCTTTTAATAGTTTTTTTCTCTTTTTTCCTCAGCTTCCTTCCTTGCCATCACCTTGTCTTCTATGTCACTCACTCTTTCTTCTACCTCATTAACCCTGGTCGTTAGGACCTCCAGTTTGGATTGCATCTCATTTCATTGATTTCTTTTTGACCTGATTGGATCTACATTCTGCAGTCATGAAGTCTCTTGAATCCTGTTTCCTTTTTTTCCAGAGCCATCAGTAGCTTTATAATTGTGCTTCTGAATTGGTTCTGACATCGAATTGCAATCCATGTTCTGTAACTCTGTGGCAGAGAGTACTGTTTCTAATTCTTTGTTTTGTGGTGAGTTCTTCTTTCTAGTCATTTTGCTCCCTGCAGAGTGGTGTATGAGCCGGCTGAATCAAGAATATCAATAACGACCTAAGTAAATGTCATACTAGATGATTCTGCCGAGGTCAGAGACCAGAAATTGAAAACAAAGATCAGAACAAAATTAAACAAGAACCATTAAAGTGAAAAACAAATTCTAAAACAAAGTCGTAAAAAATAAAAGGCCAAGAATACCAAAGAAGAAAAAAATGAGTGAAAAAGAAGAGAAAAAAGCAAAAGTAAAGAGAAAAAAAGAGAAAAGAAAAAAGAGAAGAAAAAAGTGGGGGACTTGGAGATGGTGGTGGTGACGAAGTTGTAGTGGAGGGAGAATGTAGTGTACTTCAGGGGTCCTAGAGTGTGATCCTCTTGGTTATGACTATATTAAGTTCTGTATGTTAGAATATGGTCAGTCCCAAATTTATTTAAACCAGAAATACTTGTAGAAAACTCCAACATTGACCACCAAAACATAAATGAGATAAGAAAGGGGGGCAGAATGGAAATAAGGAATCTCACAGAATGAACCAGCACAGTATATCACTTGGTTCTGGGTGCATGCTGGTCATGCTTTAGAAGGTATTGACTTCTGCCATTGTAGAACAAAATGAGGCAGAGAAAACAAAAAACACAAAACAAAACAAAACATCTTGTATATCTCCCAAAATTAAGTTGAGTATGTTGAAAGGAATCTCGATGTGGAAAATATATCTAAGACATGTAATTTTTGATATATGAAAGTCAAAAATAAAGAAACTGAAAAATGAATAGGTGGTAAAATATTGTAGTTAAGGTGGGAAAAGAGAAAAAAATGGAAATCTACAGTCTGGTATAAAAATAAGTTATACTGGAAAAAGGAAGAAAAAAATAGGAGGGTTACCCTCTAGTTCTATATACTATAAATCCCTCTGACTTCCCTTGGAGCTTTCCAGCACTGCTTGGTCAAGAACTTTCTCTCCCCCTGTTCTTCCAGCTGGTGTTATGAAGGAGGGGCCTGCTGTGCTGATTCTCAGTTGTGTGAACCTGGGGAATTGCCCCACCCCCTGCTGTGTGCCAGGCTCAGTGGCAGCTGTTTACCCTATGAGGCCTCTGTTCCCTGGCCACCCCACCCCTCCCAGGCACAGGGTGAAATAAGGAGGAACAACAACAATGGAGGCAGTCAGATTTCCAGCCCTGGAGTCAGCTCCCTGCTAGCAACTAAGGCAGTCTCCTAGTCCGCACTGGCCTACATGCTCCTTGCGGGGGAGGGGGCGCTGGTACACTGATCTGCACAGCTTGCAAGGCACAGGGTGCCCGGTGGCAGGAGAGTCCTCACTGTCCTGTGCCCTCCCCGCCTCCACCTGTCCCAGGGGGAGTGCAGGATCATGGACTGTGTCCACTAGGGCACCCCAGGATGCAGGGCCCTGTGCTGCTGGAATTGCTTGCTCCTGGGGCTCATGGCTCCTGCAGGGAAGGGGCTGCAGACCCCTGTCTGGAGCCACCCGCCTAACCGACCAGCTTCTCCAAGATGCCCCACTGGGTGCTCGCTCCAGCCTTTTGAGATCGGCCCACAGTTTGTATCGTGCTTCCCCCCCCCCCCGCCCCCCTCCCCAGGGGGCGCACTTCCTCTATTAGTGACTGGGGGAGCCTGGAGGCTTCACTGCCCCTCCTGCGATTCTGCCCAGTTTCCCTGCTAAACACCTTTCAGTCCAGGAAGAATCCGGTGCAGATTTTTTAAAGTTCCTTCTTCTCTGGGGCTGAGCTTTCCTGTGTCAGAGGCTTTGCTGTGGGCCTTAGCTGGCTCCTCATGGGGACCCTCTCTGACTTGATTCTTTTTTATTTTTTTTTCCCTTTCCTATCTTGTTAAAAGTGAAAACCTTTCGCTCTGTAGCATTCCAGCTGTTTTCTCTTTAAATATCCAGTAGAATTCGTAGGTTTTCAGGGTGGTTTGAAAGTTATCTAGGTAAGTTGGTGGGGCCAGGTGAGTTGAGGACCCATACTCCCCTGCCATCTTGCCCCGCCTCCGCTCATAATATTTTTATCTAATTTTAGTGATTTTTCTCTTATTTGACAACTCTTTGTGGACAGGGTTCAAAACTAACTTAATATTCAAGAAATCTAATGTAGTATATTGTGTCATATAGGTATTCAGTATACTTTTTTCTTACAAAGTACATGACAGTGGTTCAAAATTATCAGCAGTGGCTAACAGTGAAAGACATCACTCATTCATTTATTCATCAAATCCACAAGATTGAGTCTCTACTATTTATCTATTACTATATTAAGCGCTGATGAAAAGAACGGAGTATGAGATTTTGTTCCCTCCTCCTACCAGCTTCCTTCCAATGGAAAGTAGGTGAAATAGAACAGGGTACATCTATCCATTCGTTTATCTTTCAGACATAATTAGAAAAGAAATTCTTAGTGACACAAGGTATATAGAAAAAGGTAAAATATTATCTAGTTCAAAAGTATGTATATTCAGGAGTGCTAATTCACAAAATAGTTTATCTAATAAAACTAACCAAATATGGCAGTACACCTCCCTTATCTCATCATGTATATGATTCCAAACTTTGTGATTTTTTTTTCTTTTTTGGGGAATAGGCCATGTATGTCTGCCATAATAAAAATCCTTCATACCTATACATTTTATAGTTGCAATTTCACATCCATGGTTAACTCAATCCTCACAGTAATGGTATAAAATAGGTAAAACATGTATCACAATGCATGGAAGATCCTGAGGCACCACAAAAAACTCACAGGAATGCCATGGGAAAACTTTAATTTTCAAGAGAAACATTTATGTTAAATACTGAGGTAGTTCACAGTGTCAACACTTAATATCAATACATTATTTTTGATAACATGTCATTAGAAGTTGGCTTTATGTCAGTTATTGTGGTAAAAAAGTAAATATTGCATGAAATTTAATGTGGAATAGGTAATGAGAGCTGTGGTGTGCAATCTAATCCCAGGATTTAAATTCTACAGTGTTGGGGCACCTGGGTGGCTCATTTAGTTGAGTGTCTGAATTTGGCTCATGTTATGATCTCAGGATCCTGGAATCAAACCCCACAATGGGCTTCCTGCTTGGTGAGGAGTCTGCTTCTCCCTCTGCCCCTCTACCCCACATGTGCTCTCTCTTTTAAATACATTTAAAAAATCTTTTATAAAAAGTTGCATGGTGTCAGTGTCTAAGAGGCACACTCACTTTATTAGCAAGTAATTCTGGTTATATAGAAACAAAATTAAAATATTATTTTTTATTTTCATTCATGCATAATATTTTTTCAAACAGCTAGGTTATTAAGGCATTTATTATATTGCTTATACCTAATTATTTGATAAACAAGAGTACTAGGTGTTTCTTTTGGCCTAAGGGTACCACGACAAAATTACTGATGTACTAAGACGACATGAACTGAGAAAGTTTGGGAAACTCTATTATTCTGATCTCTAAAGACTCAGAGAGCATGAAGAATTTTTCTACAAGTGCAACTAGGGACTTGTTATGGCTTTATTAAAGTGAAACACAGGGTGCTGGATGGTAAGTCTAGGTTCAACAACAGACACATTACATTGAGATGGAGAAATTTGTTACTCATAGGTCCTGGAGGAAGTACATGGCACAATCCAAGGGGCAGGGAGATCAATGCACAGTACAAACAGAGGGAAAGGCAAAACCAGGGGAACATGTTTTTATTATAATCTACAGGTGGAGTGCTTTGGGGTTTTGGGGCTAGGGCTGGATTGGTCAATTCATACCAAACAGTGGGGCTTTATTAAGCCCCGTAATGGTATTATCTAGGGGTCACATAAGGCATAAAAGCATTGGGAGGCAGAAGATATTTGATCACAAGGGCTGTTGGTGAAGTCATATCAGGGACTCACATTTTCTTGTGACTCTGGGCTGCTATCTAGAGGATGTACTTGTATGATGGATCTAGTATCAGTTTAAATTCCTTAAATCCTGCAAGCTGCTTGGCCTAACACAATGGATAATGAGGCAGCATTACTATGGAATAGTTTAACTGGACTCTCAACAAGCCTCATATTTTGATGACATGCTAATAGTCTTGTCTCTATACTATGCTCCCTCCTCTCCATACCTGATGACATCTTGCTTTTATTCTATTGTCCATCATTCACTGAAATGTCAGGTGTCTTCTTTTGCAGTTTTAATTTGTGTATTAGAGGCTGATACAGATATAAATATTCCATAAATGATGCATAGATGAGAAATAGGTGCACTGTATGTGCATGTGTACTGCTTTGCTTAGTGTCTTAAAATAACCTAGAATAAGAAACAGAATAAGTTTCCACTGAAAAGTAGATTCTTGGCTCTTTATCAAACTGTTATCAGGTTCAGCCTACTTTCCTCCACTCCAGCCTCTACCATGTCCATTAGGGTGACCCATAGTCTTATCAAGTGTCCACTTCCAACCGCCAGGCATTCAGCAGCCACTTGTACATGAGTATGCCTTGTGCCTGCATCAGCTACTTGGCCTCTTCTAGCTAGGCCGTAGCAGCAGCTTGAAGGATGGCCTGGGCACCAGCAAGAATATGGCCAGAGGCTTCAGTAGGGCCAGGGGAATGGGAGACATCAAAGCTGTCTTAGTGAACCAGAGCTTGCTGAACCCCCTTAAGCTGGAGGTGGATCCCAGAAGTCAGGCTGTATGCACTTAGGAGAAGGACAAGATCAAGACCCTCAACCAGTTTTGCCTTCTTCATCGACAAGGTGTGGCACCTGGAGCATCAGAACAAAATTCTGGAAACAGAAAGAGCCTCCTACAGCAGCAGGAAACAGTTTGGAGCAAACATGGATATGTTTGAGAGCTACATCAGCAACCTTTGATGGCAGATGGACACACTGGGCGGAGAAGCTGAGACTGAATGTGGAGCTTGGCAACATGCAGGGGCTGGTGGAGGACTTTAAGAACAAGTAGAAGGAGATAAAAGAGCATACAGACATAGATAATGAATTTGCCCTACCATAGAAGAGCTCACGAGTGAGATCAGTATCTTTAAAAAAAAAAAAAAAGATTGATTGATTGATTTAGAGAGAATGCACATGAGTGTAAAAGTTGGGGGGGGGGGGAAAAGGGAGAAGGAAAAAGATATCCAGCAGACTACCCACTGAGCATGGATCCAGGGCCCAGTCTCACCACCACCAGAAGATCATGACCTGAGCAGAAAACCAAGAGTCAGATGCTCAACTCACTGAGACACTCAGGCATCCCATCTGATCAGATTCTTAAAGAAGCTGTATGAAAAGATCTTTGAACTGCAGTCTCAGAACTTAGATATGTTTCTGGTGCTGTCCATGAACAACAGCCACTCCTTGGACCTGGCCTTCATGATTGCTGAGATCAAGGCCCAATATGTAGAAATTGCCAACAACAGCTGGGTTGAGGCTGAGACCATGAGCCAGATCAAGTATAAGGAGCTTCATACATTGGATGGGAAACATGGGAATGACTTCTGTCATATGAAGATGGAGATCTTCAAGATGAGGTGGAACATCAGCCAACTTGAGGCTGTGATTGAGGTTCCTCAAAGGTCAGAGGGCTTCCCTCCATGCTACCAACACTGATGCTAAGCAGTGTGGGCAACTAGCCATTAAGGACACTAATACCAAGCTAGCCAAGCTGGAGACCACACTTCAGTGAGCTAAGTAGGACATAGCATGACAGATGGTTAGTAACAGGAGCTCATGAATGTCAAGCTGGCCCTGGACATCAAGAATTCCACCTATGCAAAACTGCTTGAGGGTGAGGAGAGCTAACTGGAGTCTGAGATGCAGAACATCAGTATCCATACTAAGACCATCACTGACTACTCAAGAGTTGAGCTCTGCATTTGGAGGTCTCATGCATCCTGACCTCATCTATGGCCTGAGTTCCTTGCAGTCCAGCATCACTCTGGCAGGGGATACTATTCCTTCAGGCATGTCAGTTGCTCCAGGGTTGTGATTGTGAAGAAGATTGAGACTCACGATGGGAAGCTGGTATCCAAGTCATCTTATGTCCTTCCTGTCCAAGTGAAAAGTTACTGTGGTCTCTTCCAGCCTCTCCACTCCTGTGGCTGCCATAGAGCCTTTGGGAAAATGAGCTATGCAGGGGAGCTTTAGGAATAGGGGATGCACCTGAGGCTCAACCCCAGTCCTCAGCCTACTCTTGTTGGGAGTCTACTTCCCAGGATACTCCTTCTTGCCCATGCTCCCAATTAAAAGCCAATTCAAGTAAGTTTTCCCAAATAAAGCCTTAGATAGCTCTGCCAACCCCCTGTCTCTCCCCCAAATATAATAAGTACAGACTTTCAATAAGTTTCATATATTTCAATAACAGAACAAGGACAATTTCAGGAGTGGTGGTAAGAATGCAAATAGTACATAAGAAGTGGCACACAGACTTTAAAAACTTGATGAGGGACACCTCGGTGGCTCAGCAGTTTAGTGCCTGCCTTTGGCACTAGGGCGTAATCCTAGAGTCCCAGGATCGAGTCCCACATCAGGCTCCCCGCATTGAGCCTGCTTCTCTCTCTGCCTATGTCTCTGCCTCTCTCTCTCTCTCTCTTTCTCTCTCTCTCTCTCTCTCTCTGTCTCTCATGAATAAATAAATAAAATATTTTTAAAAATAAAAAATAAAAACTTGATGATACAGTATCAACAGGGTTTTTAAAAACATTTAAGTGAATTAAATAACATGACAGCAGCAGAGAGATATTCAATGGAACATCTTTTGCTTCCTTACAGGAATGTCTTTGTCTTAAATGCACAGGTACTATGAATCTCATTATGATTTATTCTACAGAACACACACAACAAAATTCAGTTGATTTCTTTCAAGACCAATATTAATGAAATAATGAATCAAATGAGTTATTATTTCTTAGACCAAATTAATGTGTTAACTGAAGTTTTGTCTTTTTAACTGATTTTTAGCATCTGTAAGCAAAGACTCTAGTGTGACATCATCATACTCCATTGAAATGTTTGTCTTGAGATAAAGGTATTTCAATAAATTGCCATTTAAAATATAATTCAGGGATCCCTGGGTGGCGCAGCGGTTTGGCGCCTGCCTTTGGCCCAGGGCGCGATCCTGGAGACCCGGGATCAAATCCCACGTCAGGCTCCCGGTGCATGGAGCCTGCTTCTCCCTCTGCCTGTGTCTCTGCCTCTCTCTCTCTCTCTCTCTCTATCATGAATAAATAAATAAAATCTTTAAAAAAAATATAATTCAAAGGAACTGACCAATCATTTTATGAGCAAAGCACAACATAAAAGAAAAAAATGATAAAGGAGAAAAACTAATATTAGCTTTTTCAATGGGCTTTCACAGGTTTGTTTATTGCATTTTTATTTTTAAACAAAACAGATGAACATAGAGAAAGGGTGAATCAAAAAGAGGAAGGCAAACCATAAAAGACTCTTAACTATGGAGAACAAACTGAGGGTTAATGGAGGAGAAATGAGTGGGGGATGGGCTAAATGGGTGATTGATATTTAGAAGGGCACTTTTCATGATGAGCACTAGTGTTATATATGTCATGAATGACTAAATTATGCTCCTGAAACCAATATTACTCATATATTAAACTAACTAGAATTTAAATAAAAACTTGAGACAAAAAATAAATTTGAAAAATAAAATATTGATAGTGAAAAAAATTTAAATGAATTTTTAAAAATCCAACAATTAAACCATAGGTTTAGTTGACATATGCCCTTAGGGAGGCTTTTTTTCTGATCTTACCTCTACGCTAGATAGAACCAAACAAAACCCCAAATAATCTGAAAAAGCATTGCAAAACAAACTTGAAAGATTCCCTCTGGGTTCATTTAGCTTCCACCAGTCTACAATTGACAGTTGACTATTATGATGTGTAAACTAATACTGCTATTATAATTACATAAATTCATGTTAAAAATGGTAGTCATTAACATGCCAAAAATGTTTAGCTTTAATGTTGCACAAATCCATGACCACCATCTCCTACCATCAAGAGTGAAGAATTCATTATTTGGGCAGTAGGCTAGTTTCAGTATTGTTTTTCTCTCTATAGCCCAAGCTACTTTATGACTGGTGATTGGCAAAGCCTATGAGTATTCCCTTTTATGTAACTTTTATAGCCGCACTAATACACTGTATTTTAGGACTTTCTACACATTTAATTACAGTTTTATAGCTTAGGTACCACCAGGTCATGAAAGCAAGCTCCACAATCATTTGGTAAATCAGTTGTCAGAAGTAAAGAAAATTCTCAATGAAATGAGTACTATAGTATATTTTAATATGGTGTTTTAAAATGTGTACAATTTTTTATGTAGATTGACTATTCATTTGACTAAATCCTTCCAATGTTGATTGTTCATTTGACTACATTTTTCAGAAGTTGCATGGGAGATTTTACCTCGTGCTAAAATAGATTTTTTAAAAAACAAACAAAAATAAATAAAATATGATTCAACATAAACAACTTTCACGGACCTTATTAGGAATGATTAATGAGATAAAGTGAGGCTAAACCACATTGATTTTGTCAGTTGCTGCTACCATAAACAGCACTAGTCACAATTAAAAAAAGATTTTATTTCATTGTGTAAAATATAATTTAGATTCTTAATGAGTAACTTTTCCATTTTTGACAAAATACTTGGGTTTAGCTCTTTGGGAACAAATAGGCTTTACAAAAAAGAGACTTATTTTATTGGTTGAATTTGTAGATAATTCATCAGAAATGGAAGCTTACTTTAAGAAAAAGACAAGAGACATTATTATTATTTTAAATTTTATGGATGTAGTCATATCAACTCAAGGTTTTTTCTAAAACCAATACTATGCTTAAAATTAACAACTGGTATTTCCCCAGAGTGATTACTACCCTGCCATACTAAGCAGGCATCCCAGGCAAAAATTGGCACCATTCCAGAGTGACTTCTGCCCTGAGGAGGGTAGGGGGAGCTAGCCAGCATGTGCATAGTAGCTACAGCCAGGTATCTCACTCAGCTGCCCCGGGTACTAGCTCCAACCGTCAGTGTGTTTGGATTGGCTAGAAATAAAACTTTTGGCTAGCCATGCCAGGGAAAAATTCTGCCTACCAGTGCATCCACAGCAGTAGAGATGTGTTATTGTAGATAGATGGGCTAAGGGCTGGCCCTTTCCACCAGCAGAAACACAGTGGATGGAGGAGGTCCTCTTATTCATGTTGTCAGAGGTAGGCTCTGTTAACTGATGCACCCATAACAGTAATGCCTCATCTTTGCAGATAACTGGACAAAAGTCTAGTGTCACCAGCAGAATGCCCATAGCAGTCATTGCCTGGTCACGACAGGAGAGTGCATGAAGCCCACACAGAAAGCAAGTCTGGAGTGCCTGGTGCTTGTGACTACAGGGGAATATGCTAGTGGACAGCACAGAATGCCCTTCTATATAAAGTCACTACTTTTAAGATAAGGAGTTGTAGCTGACCTACCTAATATGCACTAAGAAATCCAGAGAGTCAGACAATAAATGAAAAAGAATATGATCCAAATGAGAGAAGACACACACTGACCTCTCTCCCAAAGAAACTAAACAAAATGAAGATCTCCAATATACCTGATAGAGTTCAAAATAATGGTCCTAAAAATACTCACTGGACTTGAGAGAAAAGTGGATTATCTCAGTGAAACCTTCAGAAAGAGAAAGAAAATATAAAACAGAACCAAATCAGAAGTATACAATAATTGACATTTGAATATATACTAGAGGAAATCAACAGCAGATTAGAGGATGCAGAAGAATAAATCAGTGATCTGGAAGATAGGATAGAGGAAAATAACAAAAGTGAACAATAAAAAAATTTAAGATTTTAGAAAATGAGGATTCAAAAAAAAAGTCAATTGTAATAACATTCACATTATAGTGGTCACAGAAAAAGAATGATAAAAGAAGACAGGAGAATTATTTGAAGAAATTATAGCTGAAAACTTCTATAACATGGGGAAAGAAATAGATGTTCAATTCAGGAATCACAGAGAGACCCAAACAAGATAAGCCCAAGAAGGTCTACATGAAAACACATAATAATTAAAATGGCAAAAATTAAAGACAAAGACAGAATCTTAAATGTAGCAAGAAAAAAGCAGATAGTTACATACAAGGAAAATACCATAAGGCTATAAGCTGTACTTTTTAGCAGAAACTTTGCAGAGAATAATGTGGCATGATAAATTCAAAATACTAAGAGGGGGAAACCCTACAACCAACACTACTTTACCTGGCAAGATTAATTTTAGAATTGGAAAAAAAATTCCCAGAAAAACAAAAGCTAAAAGGGTTCATCACAACTAAGCTAGTCTTACAAAAAATGTTAAAGGGACCTCTTTAAATGGAAAGAAAAGGCCATAACTAGAATTAAAGAAATTATGAAAGGAAAAAAAATTACTGGTAAAAGCCAACATGAAGCTAGTATATCAATCACTTATAAAGATACACACAAGAATATATAAAAAGAAAGCGGGATCCCTGGGTGGCGCAGCGGTTTGGCGCCTGCCTTTGGCCCAGGGCGCGATCCTGGAGACCCGGGATCGAATCCCACGTCAGGCTCCCGGTGCATGGAGCCTGCTTCTCCCTCTGCCTGTGTCTCTGCCTCTCTCTCTATCTCTCTGTGACTATCATAAATAAATAAAAATTAAAAAAAAAAGAAAGGAATACAATCATGACACAATAGAAAGTTATCAAATTACAAGGAAACAGAGCAAATGAAAGACAAAGGAAAGAGAACTACAGAAAAACAAATAGAAAACAACAAAATGGCAAAAGTACATACCTATCAATATTTCTTTTAAATGTACATGAATTAAATATTCCAAATGAAAGACATAGGGTAACTAATCAGATTTAAAGAAGCAAGACCCATGTATATGCTGTCTGTAAGAAACTCATTAAAGGCATAAATACATACACAGACTAAAGTGAAAGTAAGGAAAATATATTTCATGGAAGTGGAAGTAGAAAAAGAAAGCTAGGAAAACAATATCTATATGGGATGAAAATAGTCTTTAAGACACACATTGTAACAAGAAAAAAATAAGAGCTTTACATAATAACAACATGAGAGGCACCTGGATGGTTCAGTTGGTTGGGCATCTGGCTCTTGGTTTCTACTCATGTCATGATCTCATGGGTCGAGGTATCAAACCTCATGTATGGCTCTGCACACAGTGGGGAGTCTGCTTGAATATTCTCTCCTTCTGCCCTCCCCACATCATGCTCACTCTCTTTCTCTCAATTTCTCCAAAATAAAAAAAATAAATCTTATAAAATTCATAAAACTAAAAAAAAAAATTCATAAAACTATGTTAATCTTACAAGAGGATATATCAAATTTAAATATTTATGCACCTAACATAGAAACACCTAAATATAAAAACCACATATTAACAGACATAACCAGAGAAATTGAGAGTAATACAAGAGTATGGGGGACTGTAAACTTCATCTCTATGAATTTATAGGTCATTCAGACAGAAAATAAATAAGAAAACAGCAAATTAAAATAATATATTAATCCAGATGGACCTATCAGATATATAGGGAACATTCCATCCCCAACCAACAGAATACACACACTTCTTAAGGTTTTTTTAATTTTAATTACAGGAAGATTAACCGACAGTAACATATTAGTTTCACATGATAATAGAATGAGTAAAAAATTCTATAAATAACTCAGAGTTCTTCATTATAAGTGTACACTTTAATTTCCATCATTTATTTCATCCATCACTCCACCCACCTCCCCTGTGGAAACCATCAATGTATTCTTTATAGTTTAGAGTCTATTTTCTCTCTCTCTCTCTCTCTCTCTTTCATCTATCTCTCATTTCCCTTCCTTGTTTGTTTGTTTCTCAAGCTCCACATATGAATGAAATCATATGGTATTTGTTTTTCTCTGACTGACTTATTCACTTAGCACTATACTCTTTAGCTCCATCCATGTTGTAGCAAATAACAGCATTTCATTCTTTTTAGGGTTGAATCAATTTCATTGTGTGTATATAGTAACATATTCTTTAACCATTCATCTATCAATGGACACTGGGCTACTGCAACAATTTAGCTATTGTAAATAATGCTGCAATAAACTTAAGGTTGCATTATCTATTTGAATTACTCTTTTTGCACCATACAGTATTTCTTTTTTTTTTTTTTTTTTTTTTTTTTTTTTTTTTTTCATCTTTTATTTTTTTTTTTAACTTTTATTGGTGTTTAATTTACCAACATACAGAAAAACACCCAGTGCTCATCCCGTCAAGTGTCCACCTCAGTGCCCGTCACCCATTCCCCTCCAACACCCGCCCTCCTCCCCTTCCACCACCCCTAGTTCGTTTCCCAGAGTTAGGAGTCTTTATGTTCTGTCTCCCTTCTATAATAAACTTTTTTTGTATATTTTTTATTGGAGTTCGATTTGCCAACATATAGTATGACACCCATGCTTATTCCATCAAGTGCCCTCCTCAGTGCCTCTCACCCTGTCCCCCTGGCCACCTCCTCTTCCACTACCACTAATTAGCTTCAGAGGTAGGAGTCTTTCATGAATTGTCACCCTCTCTGATTTTTTCCATTCGTTTTCTCTCTTTCCCCTATAATCCCATATATTATTTTTTTATATTCTTTGTATGAGTGAAACCATAGAATGATTGTCCTTCTCCGATTGACTAACTTCACTCAGTATAATACCCTCCAGTTCCATCCATGTCAAACCAAATGGTGGGTATTCATCATTTCTAATGGCTAAGGAATATTCCATTGTACATAAACACCACATCTTTATTCATTCATCTTTGACAGACACCGAGCCTCCTTCCACAGTTCAGCTATTGAGAACAATGCTGCTATAAACATTGGGGTGTAGGTGTGTCAGGCTTTCACTGCATCTGTATCTTTGGGATAAATCCCCAGCAGTGCAATTGCTGGGTCATAGAGTAGCTCTATTTTTAACTCTTTGAGGAACCAACACACAGATTTCCAGAGATGCTGTACCAGTTCACATTCCCACCAACAGTGCAAGAGGGTTCCCTTTTCTCCAAATCCTCTCCAACATTTGTTGTCTCCTGTCTTCTTAAACTTCACATTATCACTGGTGTGTGGTAGTATCTCATTGTGGTTTTGATTTGTATTTTCCTGATGGCATGTGATGCAGAGCATTTTCTCATGTGCTTCTTGGACATCTGTATGTCTTCTTTGGTGAAATGTCTGTTCATGTCTTTTGCCCATTTCAAATTGGATAGTCTGTTTCTTTGCTGTTGAGTTTAATAAGTTCTTTATAGATCTTAGATACTATCCCTTTATTTGATAGGTCATTTGCAAATATCTTCTCCCATTCTGTAGGTTGTCTTTTAGTTTTGTTGACTGTTTATTTTGCTGTGCAAAAATTTTTAATCTTGATTAAATCTCAATAGTTCATTTTTGGTTTTGTTTCCCTTGCATTCATAAATGTATCTTAAAAGAAGTTGCTGTGGACAAGATGAGAGAGGTTTTTGCTATGTTCTCCTCTATGATTTTGATGGATTCTTGTCTCACATTTAGATCTTTCATCCATTTTTAGTTTATCTTTGTGTATGCTATAAGAGAATGTTCCACTTTAATTCTTCTGCATGTGGCTGTCCAATTTTCCCACAACAACTTCTTGAAGACACTATCATTTTCCAGTCAATAGCCTTTCCTGCTTTGTTGAATATTACTTGACCATAGAGTTGAGGGCCCAATTCTGGGTTCTGTATCCTGTTTCTTTCATCTATGTGTCTTTTTTTTTTTGTGCCAGTACCAAACTGTCTTGATGATTGCAGCCTTGTAGTACAACTTGAAATCCAGCATGGTGATTCCCCCAGCTCTGCTCTTCTTTTTCGATATTCCCCTGGGTATTCGGGGTCTTTTCTGATTCCACACAAATCTTCAGATTATTTGTTCCAACTCTCTGAAGAAAGTCCATGGTATTTTTATAGGAATTGTATTGAAAGTATAAATTGCCCTGGGTAATAAAGACATTTTGACAATATTATTTCCTCCAATCCAAGTCCTTGGAATATATTTCCACCTCTGTTTCTTTCTCAATTTCCTCCAGAACTGTTCTGGGTAGATACTTTACTTCTTTGGTTAGGTTTTACTTGTTTTGCTTCTTTTGGTTAGGCATCTTATGCTTTTGGGTGCAACTGTAAAATGGGATAGACTCCTTAATTTCTCTTTCTTCAGTCTCAATTTTGGTGTATAGAAACCCACTGATTTCTGGGCATTGATTTTCTATCCTGCCACATGACCAAATTATTGTATAACTACTAATAATCCTTTGGTGGAGTCTTTTTGGGTTTTCTATGTACAGTTTCATGTCATTTGCAAAGAGGGAGAGTTTGACTTCTTTGCCATTTGAATGCCTTTTATTTATTTTTGTTATCTGATAGCTGAGGTTAGGCCTTCTAGTACCATGGTGCATAGCAGTGGTGAGAGTGGACATCCCTGTCGTGTTCTTGATCTTAGGGGAAAGGCTCCCAGTGTTTCCTCATTGAGAATAATATTTGATGTGGATTTTTGTAGATGGCTTTTAAGATGCTGAAGAATGTTCCCTCTATCCCTACACTCTGAAGAGTTTTGATCAGGAATGGATGCTGTATTTTCTAAAATGCTTTCTCTGCAGCTATTGAGAGGATCGTAGGTTCTTGTTTTCTCTCTTCTTGATGTGATGTGATCACTTTGATTGTTATATGAGTGTTGAACCAGCCTTATATCCCGGGATAAATCCCACTTGGTCATGGTGAATAATCTTAATGGACTGTTG